>NC_134583.1:15914843-16230000 GCF_037038515.1 Microtus pennsylvanicus | reverse complement strand
TTCTTTATGTCTGTGGGTTTGCGTAATGTGAGTGGACACACACATGCCATGGCTGTGTACAGAAGTCAGAGGCTGTCTTGCCAGAGTCAGTTTTTTTCTACTGTATGGGTCTTGGGGATCAGACATAAGTTGGCAGGTGGGCAGCAGGTGTCCTAACCTTAAACCATTTTTAATCCTCTCATAATTCCTTCTCTCTTTCCCTCTCCCTTCCTGTCTTCCTCCCTCCTTCCCTCCATCCCTTTCTTTCTCCCTCCTACTTTTTTTTGGAGGGGGGAAGGGCAGTTTGAGACAGGGCTACTTTTTGTAGCTTTGGAGCCTGTTCTGGAACTCGCTTTGTAGACCAGGCTAGCCTGTCCTTAAACTCACAGAGATCCACCTGTCTGCCTCCTGAGTGCTTGGATTAAAGGTGTGTGTCACTACTGCCCAGTTTCGTTACTTCCTTAATGGTCCTGACTGTTATATTCTGCAATCTACCACTTCCCAGCACCAATCCTGTGTTTTCTTAAGAGCCAATATTATAATCCTGTAAAAGAGGTTGGTTAAATTGTTAAGTATGACCAAGAGTTCTGAAATTTTTTGTGCATTTTAATTATTAAAACATTACACACTCTTTTAGTTGAATTTCTTTTTTTTTCTTTAGGTTTCTAAAGTCAGTTTTCAAACATCCACTCTGTTTTAGGTAACTGAATTACAAAGTTTCCATTATCTAATGCTAATGATCTCTAAAACAAGCTTTTGTTTCTCTTATGTCAGGTCAGACCCTGTATTCTGAAGATTGAAAATGGTCATGATTTGGTGATACATATTCATATTCTTTTTAGTGGTCTGGGTTTCAGTACATTATCAAATGATAGGATGTTATTAGAGCTACCTATCTTTTATAACTTCAATTTTATTTTTCTTTGTTTAGGATAGTATACTAGAAGAACAGTTACGAATGTATCTTCACTGTTGTTTGACACTTTGTGATTTCTGGGAGCCAAATACTTCAATTGTGACCATTCTGTGGGAATATTATAGTAAGAACCTGGTAAGTAAATAGAATATGAATTTACTCTAGAAATTTGAATTTTTTTTTTTAAGTGCACAGAATACAAATAAAAGTTTATTGTACAAAATTAAGGCTTCAGATTTCACAGTTCACCAAAACTAAAAAAAAAAAAAAAATTAGGTGACTCTATCCCCTGAACTTCAATTTCACTTCTAACCGTTAAAATGACTTGACCAAATGTAATCCAAACAAACACCATAAATAATACCAAGTCCTTTCAAACCGGCTATTCCAAAGGTTATTTCTTGGCATAGGTAATCTTCATTGCATGAGATGGTGTGATCTTAAACCCTTGCAAAGCATCTCTGGCAGCTCCAGCCTGCCCATCATTTTCAAATTCTACAAATGCAATGTCATGCCTCCCAGGTACCAAGCGAACTTCTTTGAAACCAGGGAACTGATTGAACAGCATGGATAACATCATCTCATTCGTTTCTTCTGGCAAATTATTAAGGAATAGGATATAGTTTGGAGGGTAATCGGGGACCTGAGGATTTGGTGCTGCATTTCCTTGAGTATTAGCTGAATTTGGTGTTCCCTGGCCAGGCTTTTTGTTTGCAGCTGCTGCAGCCTGTTCCATGGTTTTAGCTTTCTTCTTTTCCTTTTTCTTTTCTTTGTCAGCGAAAGTCCCACGCATTTTAGATATTATATCGGAATCTGTTTTTGCATACTGAATTCGCATTGGTTTACCATAAAAAGGAAATCCTTGTAACTGTCTCAAAGCATTTGTGGATGAGCCCAGTTCCTTAAATATAACGAAAGCCTGCCCCCTCATCTTCATGGTCTTTAAAGCCACAATATCTACCACGTGTCCAAACTGAGAAAACAGTGCATACAGGGATCTCTTCAGCTCTTCTTTGTTAATTTTATCATTCATATTGTTGATATAAATCGTGTGATTTGGCCTGATATCCATGTCTGGGAAAAACCCTTCAAATAGCCTGAAGCCTGCGCTGTCCTCTAGAAATTTGAAATTTGCTTATGATATTTGTGGAACATTTTATGATTTAATTATGAGAACTGAATTTTTTAAAATACTGATTTTTGTTTGGAGTAGAATGTAGCTTGTATGTGGTTTCATCTTTTTCAAACATTGTCTGTAGAGAGCTGGCATAAAGAATCAGCATTTGGTGTTCCTTTTCCCTAGAATGGTTAAGCAGAGTAGTTACTTCTAGTTAGAAGTATGGGATTATACAAAAGACTCATCCTGATTTATAAAGTTAAAATAATTTTTAAACTTAAGCATAATTTATTGTTTGTCTATGTGTATTTTGCCTGCATATATGCTTGTGCACTCTGTGTGTATATGTGTGTGTGTGCGCAGTGTATTCAGAGGATTCAGAGGCCTAAAGAGGATGTCAGATTCCCTGGAACTGGTGTTACAGTTGTCTGTGAGTCACCACGTGGGTGCTGGAATTGAACTTGGGTCCTTTGGAATAGCAGCCAGTGCTCTTGACCACTGGGCTGTCTCTACAACTCTCCTCACTTTTTACTATTTTGTAACTAAACAAGAAATTGGATTTAGAAGGTAAGAATTAGGAAAATAAAAAATTTGAAGGCATTTAAAGAGCTTAGTTACTTTTGTGAGTGAGAAGAGGAGGTTTAGGATGTTTGAATTTCTCAGGATAGAAAATGGTAATGGAAGGTATTCCAGAAATACTAAATTTTTATTTTTACATAAAACTTATTAAGTGAGAAAATTTTATGTGAGATATGTAGGCTGGCTGGAGAAATGCAGAGACCTGAGACAGAAGTACAGTGTTCAGTCTGTGAACATCCAAACTTTGATGAAGTTCAGACCATGAAGGACAGTATAAAGATAAGCATAATGGTAAAGTGGTCTACTTTACAGGGGCGGGTAAACTGGACTAGTTTATAGGTGGATACTAATAAACTGGCTCTCTGTGTGAACATTTGCAGCAGGAAAGTGCCCACCAGGCAAAGGCTCGAATAGAAAGCCAAATCAAAGAAGGGAAGAAAAGGACAAGTGTAGGAAATAAATAATTGAGAAGATGCAAGAGTAGTCTTATATATAGCTTTTACAAAAGAAAATGTGTTATATAAAAAAAAACTGGAGAAAGGAATCTGATGTATATACATAACAGAATTTATTCAGCCATAAGGAATAACAAAATTTTGTAATTTTGAGGAAACTGGAAAAAACCTGCCATGATCATGTTAAGTGAAATAAGCCAGCCTTAGATGAATGTCTCATATTTTCTGTCATACAAGGCATCTAAACTTATGAAAAGCAAGGCATTTAAGTAAAATGGGAGTTCTAGGGATGGGCCACAGCAACTAGACAGGGGGAAAGGAGGACAATAAGGGGAATGAGTATAGGCTTAAATGTGTATGGTGGTTTAAATGAGAAATATCTTCCATATTCTCAGCCATTTGAGTATTTGTTTTCCAGTTGATAGCTGTTTGGGTAGGTTTAGGATAGGGCCTTGCTGGAGGAAGTTTATCACTAGGGACAGGCTTTGAGATTTCAAAGACAAGAGCCATTCCCAGTTCTCTTTAATTCCTGTATGTGGATCAAGCTGTTAGTGCCCAGTGCCTATGCCAGCCACCATGTTTGCTTGCTGTCCACTTGTCTACTATAGTAGGTTCTTAGCCCTCTAGAGCAATGGTTCTCAACCTTCCTAATGCGGGGACCCTTTAATACAGTTTCTCATGTTGTGGTGCCTTACAACCATAACATTATTTTTGTTGCTACTAAATAACTATAATTTTGCTACTGCTATGAGTTGTAATTAAATATCTGCATTTTTCTATGGCCAGACAACTCCTATAAAAGGGTTGTTGTAATCACAAAGGTTTTGTGACACACAGGTTGAGAACCACTGCTCTAAAACCGTAAGTCAAATAAATCCCACAAGTTGCCTTGAGCTTGGTTTTTTTATCATAGCAACAGAAAAGTGATACAACATGCTATATGTGTATTAAAATGTCATAAAGAAATCCATTATTTTGTATATTGAGTATGTATTGTGTTTTTTATCCCAAATATTAACTGACATAACAGAAACATTGAGAAAAATGGAATAGTTTTTAAGGGTCATTCATAACATCTATGGCCAGACCAATTGCTAAAAACACATTTTGGGGAAAATATAAGATTCAGAGAGCTCTTCTGTTCTCTCTTTGTATGCTTTTTTTTTTCTTATTCTGTGTTATATGTGATAATTACAGCCCAATAAAAGCTTATTTATGATTACAGTGGAACAAGCTTTTATGGGCTAATTAGTATTTGCAGCTTTCACTTTTATTTACTAGGAAGCTTATCTATAACAGCTATGTTGTGCTTTTTTTTTTTAAATTTTTATTTAGAATAGCTCCTTCAGTATTTCTTGGCTTCCTTTGAAAGGCCTTACTAATATCATCAAGTCACCCTTGTCACTGCTTACCATGGTAAAGACCTGCTGTTGTGATAAACAAGACCCTGACCTGTACAAATCAAGCAGCAGTTACACCATTTTTCTTTGCATTTTGGCAAAAGTCATTAAGAAAGCAATGAAGAACAGTGGCCCTCATCCTTGGAAACAAGTTAAAGGAAGGTATGTGTTCTATAGTATCTTTTTTTCATAAGTGTTCACTAGTACATTTGGAAGTTTTGCTATTCATATGTTTAAGTTGTGGTTAGTCTTTGCACATTTAAAATATATTCTTTAACTTAAAAATTAAAATGAAATTTATGCCCGAGCAATGCTGAAGCGTGCATGAGCAGCCAGTATTATGGTAGTTCTATTGAACTTGTCCATACTGGGTTTCATGGCCTAAGGTGATGAGGACAAAGGACCATGTCTATTCCTCAAGAGGGCACCAGATCTCATTACAGATGGTTGTGAGCCACCATGTGGTTGTTGGGAATTGAACTCAGGATCTTTGGAAGAGCAGACAGTACTCTTAACCGCTGAACCACCTCTCCAGCCCCAAATTTTTTTGTTTTGCCAGTTTGTTATAATGAACAAACTTAATATCCATAAATTAGAGGATTTCAGTTTCTTATTCGTATAATCACTACTGAAGATTGGAATTTTAAAATACCAGAGTATTAGCAACAATTTTGACCACAATTAACTGTAATGTTACATAATCCTTTGCTCTGGTTTATTAAAAGTAATAGAATTTTTTGTTTAACTTAAAAAATTCTTTTCATGTTACATTGGTAGCTGTTAGGTTCATTGGTTAAATTTTTTGTATTTTTTTTGTCAGTGCTGCTTCCTTAAATGAGACTAGAACCTAGAAGATCTAGTTTGGTTCTCTCTCTCTCTCTCTCTCTCTCTCTCTCTCTCTCTCTCTCTCTCTCTCTCTGTGTGTGTGTGTGTGTGTGTGTGTGTGTGTGTGTGTGTGTGATCTGCTTTTGAGTTTTCTTTGTTTAATGGATCTACTTGTATTTCGTTTTCAACTTCCATGACTACGTGGAAACCCCCTTTTAATGCCTTTGTCATGAAGTATATCTCCATCTGATACTTCCTCATCTTGTTTGGTAAAAACTTTGGGAGAGAAAATATTTAATGAGGTGAATGTGGTAGTGTACCCCTCCCACACTTGGATGGTTGAGGTAGGAGAATTGTTAGCTCAAGATCATCCTAGGGTACATCGAGTTCAGGACCAGCAAGACTTATCAAACTTAAACATTTCTATGAAAATATAATACTCATGGCTCCATTAATTAATTACTGTAAATCACTTAATAACATTAATAGGGCTATACTATGTATTAACCACCATATTGGGGATAAGGAAGGAAAGAAGGAAGGAAGGAAGGAAGGAAGGAAGGAAGGAAGGAAGGAAGGAAGGAAGGAAGGAAGGAAGGAAGGAAGGAAGGAAGGGAAAGGAAGGAAGGGGGCACCTTTTTTGGGGTGACTTCTGCCACCATCCTAGCCCAGGTAGCTTTGTGCCTTCCAGGGTGGGACCCTGAGGATTAGAAATGTGAAGTAGGTCAGGAAGAGAGATGAGAAAGAAACACAGATACACAAGACAGTGAGCACAAGTCAGCAAATACTGGATGCTGAATTTCTTCCTGAGTTTTCAGTTTGCCTAGTTTTATTTTCCATATACTTTTATACCCTAATAAAAAAGGGAAGGAAGAAGACAAATGACTGCTTTAACATGATACAAAGGACAACCAGAATGGTTACTTGCTCCAAAACTTGAGATACAAGCCATTAATTCCAGAGTAAAGTATTTGATGTTTGGGCAGTGAGCTCACCCTAGACCAAGTATCCTGCAGGCAATCACTCCCTCAGTCAGACCACCTATTTCAAAAGACAGAGCAGAAGTATGCTTGAATTCTCTGACCTTTGATCAGGGTGGAGCAGATCTACCTCTATGAGTCATCTTAATGTCCAGAACATCAAATAATCTCGCACCATGGTAGGTCAGGGTAGCCACACCTGTTGTCAACAACTTTGAGAGAGCAAAATAAGCTCAAGCTCTCTGACTTTCAGACAAGGTGGAATAGACTCACATTTTTGGGTCTCCACAGGAGTTAGAATCTTGTCATTTGTGTGGGTAGATACAGAGGCTGGCATGATCATAACCCTTGAGAGGTACATACAGTAGATCCCTAGCTGACTAGCTAGATTAGCTGAAAATAGAAACTATTCAGTGAGAGGCACTGTATCAAAGTGGGGTCCATTTGAGGACGATACCTGATGCTAACCTCCGGCCTCCATATGTATGTGTTAACAAACACCTGCGTATGTGTACACATAACCATGTATACGTTTATATACCACACAAAATAATTAGCTGTATCTTATAATCATGCTGTATCATAAATATTAGAGGAAAGCATTTTTAAATGATAGATTTTAGTTAATGAAATAATTTGCTAATTTTCATGTTTTATAGAATATATTCTAAGTTTCATCAAAAAAGGATGGAAGAACTAACTGAAGTTGGCCTCCAGAACTTTTTCTGTCTTTTTCTACTGTTAGCAGCTGTTGCAGAGATAGAAGATGTAGCAAGCCATGTTTTAGACCTTCTTCGTTTCCTCAAGCCTGCCTCCACGTCATCTCATAGAGCCCTTGTTTGGAAGGGTCAGATGGCGTTCCTCCTGATGTATGTACAGAAAAATCTGGACATTGGCGTTTGGGCCGAGAAATTGTCATGTGAGTTCCAAGAGAAAGCAAAGGAATTCTTGGTTTCTAAGAATGATGAAATGGTTCAGAGACATACACTATGGACACTTCTTTCCATCTATATTGATGGTGTTCAAGAAGTATTTGAGACCAGCTCTTGCTTATATCCTTCTCATGAGCATCTTCTCAATGATGGATTTAGCATGTTACTGCGAGCCTGTCGAGAATCTGAACTTAGAACAGTGCTGAACTTTCTACAAGCTGTTCTGGCCAGAATCAGGTATGTTTCCAATGAAGTATACTACTGATGAGCTTCACTTTGGGCATACTTAGATACATACAAGTAGATGAAAGGGCTTAGTTTTTCACTACGTTGGCAGAAGTCATTAGTTTTCAAATAGTAGTTCTTCACAAGAAATCTTTTATTGAGACACAGCAACAACAGTGAAGTGAGAGCAGCCCTCTTGTGATTCTAGAAGCTTGTATTTAGACCTTTCATCTGTGCTGGCTCTCTGAAAAGTGTGTGATTACCAAAAGAGGTGTGCTATTCTGAACAAGACCTTGAGTTCAACTTTGAGGTGACTTTTATAGAAGCTCATGGAATTTTGTTCCTATAGGGGACTTGGGATATCGTATATTACTTTATTTAATTTAATATTTATTATTGTTATTATTTGAGAGAGAGTGTGTGTGATGCATGGATGTGAATGAGCATGCACATTCTATGACATATATATGGGGGGTCACAGCATAACTTTTAAGAGTCATTTCTTCTGTCCTTCCACTGCACAATCTGTAGGTCAAATTCAGGTTATCACGTTTGCACAATAAAGACTTTTACCTGGAAGCCATCTTTCCACCTTCCATATTGTACTATTATTTTAAACAGTGTTTTGAAGTTGTAGCTAAAAGATTATTTGTAATCGTAAAAGTGCTTAAAATATTTCCTTCCGTGTCTGTATATTCTGAAATTAATGTGTTGGTTTTAACAAGTAGCATATACAAGGCTTATGTTTTTAGGTCCATACTAATTGTACAGATGTATTAATTTACAGAGAACAAGTTTTAATGATGGATACAAACTGTAGTTATAATATTTGTTGAATTTTTGCCATTTTGTAAGTTTTACTTTTTGAATATGTGGGGTCTTTTTTTTTTTTTTAATGTCTTTGTTTTGGGGTTTTTCGAGACAGGATTTTTTTTCTCTGTATCCGTGACTGCACGGGAAATCACTCTGTAGACCAGGCCGACCTCAAACTCAGAGATATGCTTCCCTCTGCCTCCCTAGTGCTGGGATTAAAAGTATGAACCACCAGTTCTAGTTAAGTATATGTTCCTCAGTAAGTGAAATCTATCACTCTGTAGTCACAGTTGCTGAAAAGTTGATGAGAACTTGTATGTAGAAGTAGGGTTTGGGAGGGTAGAGAGATGGCTTAGCGGTCGAGAGCACATGTTGCTCCTGCAGAGGACTAGAGACACATGTGAGTCCAGCTGCAGGTGACTTTATACCCTCTTCTGGACATCGCGGGCACCTGCACTCACTTATGCACATATCCCCAAACAGATGAGCAGAAATTCACATAATTAATATGTATAATTTTATTTGAACTCCTATCTGCAGATAATGTAGAAACTGCATTCTTTCTGATACTACTTTAAAAAGTTTATTTTACAAGATTTTAAATATACAATGCCAGTTTATAGCTTCCTTAATTTTCTTTATCCTAATTTATATAAGTTTTTAATCGCCACTAGTTTTTATATGTATGTGCTTAAGCAGAGGTTTTCATTAGTAGTTCTTTCCTTGCC
This sequence comes from Microtus pennsylvanicus, assembly GCF_037038515.1. Lineage (NCBI taxonomy): Eukaryota > Metazoa > Chordata > Mammalia > Rodentia > Cricetidae > Microtus > Microtus pennsylvanicus. The sequence goes on along the minus strand of NC_134583.1, from coordinate 16,221,051 downwards.
TCACCAGTGTTAAGAATATTCAGGTAAGAATGTTACAACATGCTCAGATATTTTGATGCGTGGATAGACAGAGATGTAAATTAATAATCAATTTCATAAGAAAAAACCTTTAATTATGGATCTTTGCATGGATCTTTTGTTTTTGGAGTCAGACTATATCAGTAGATTTTATTTAACAAAGACTCATTTCATTTTCTTTATTAATTTTTTTTGTAAATAATGAGTCATTTTCCTGTGCTTTTAGCCTAACTGGAAAATTCTTATTCTAGTTTTAGTTTGTCTAAATATGTCTTTCTAATGTAAAAACAAGAAAGAGGAGGGTACTTTTCTGAACTGTCTTGGTAATTGGAACTGTCATCCTTGTAAGATTTAAAAACATAGGGGTAAAGAAGGAAGGGAAGAGGCATGCATCTTGAAGAGGCAGTCATAGAAAGAAAGTAGCATAATCAATTTATTTTTCTTCTTTTCTTTTGAAGATTGGTAAATACCTTCTAATCGTAAATAATTTTACTTTTAATAGATTTTGGGGGTTGGTGGATTAAGACAGAGTCTAGGCTGGGATGACCTCAAACTCACTTTGTAGCTAAGGCTGGCCTGGTTTATTACTTCATCTAACACCCACCTTCCAAGTGTTGGGATGACAGGTGCATGCCACCATGCCTGACTTTGCATAGTTTTTAATCAAAGATTCATAACCTATAAGTACACTTACTCTAGGAATTTTCCTGTGTTCTTGAAATTATCTTCGCATTGTGAACATAATGTGGTAAAATGTGTTGTCTCCCCTTCACTCTCATTTAAGTGGTTCTCAACTAGGAATGAGTTTGCCTTCAAGGGATATTTGGTAATGTCTGGAAACACTTTTAGTTGTCATAACTAGGAAGATGCCATTCACATTTAGTGGGGAGAGGCTGTCATGCTTCTCAAGTTCTACAGTTCACCAAGTAAACCTCACAGCAGAACTCAGTGGTCCTGAGGCTGAGGATAGTTCTGTTCCTCAGTACCTTTCAGGGCTTTCTATTATTTACACCTTTGAAGCATTTATGATTCTTTGTTTAGAAATATCCTTTTCTCTTTGAGTAGTATTTTCTGGGCCATTTTTTTTATGTTGGTGTATAGATACCTACCTAGTTTTTTGTTTTGTTTTTTTGTTTTTTTGGGTGTTTCCTTATACAGATGTAGCAAAGTTTATTGGCCCTGTCCCTGTGATGAAATTTATATTAATTACCATGCTGGTTATTATCATAGTACATTTTATTTAACATTTTTATATATGCATGCATCTATATGCTTGAAGTATATCTGTAGATGCTTCTAAGACTGAGTTGCTATGTGAGTGTTTTAGATGTGAATGATTCTTACTGAATTTGCTCACTTTCATTTTTTAGATCACTGTAGAAACTTGCATAGGAAGTGTTTCTAAGACAAATGAAAGTGAACACAAAAGAAGGGAAACAAAGCTTATTTTGAAGATCAGAGAAATTTTGAAAATCAAATTTGCAGGAAGATAAAAGTTTTAAATGATTTTTCTTTTTTCTAGTTGATAGTTATCCACTAACATTAGCTTGAATCTCCTTACTGAAACTTTTCTTCATAATTCTGTAAAAGCACACTGTGTGGGCTGGAAATATGTCTTAGCAGTTAAGAGTACTTGTTCTTGGAGAGGACCTGGATTCAGTTCCCAGCAGCCACATGGTGGTTCACAACTTTTGATGACTATATAGTTCCAGGTGATCAAATGATTTCTTCTGACATACATGAACATTAGGTGCACACATGATGCATATATGCAAATAAAACACTCATATACATAAAATTTAATAAGCCTTAAAAGAACAGAGTACTAGGTATGCAAAATAATTCCTTTATTTTTTTAAAGATCTACAATTTTCAAATACTATCTTTATTAACTTTTCCATTCCTATTTATAGATAAAAATGAAATTATAGATATGTTTATCCTATTAAACTTCAGAATTGAGACTGGGTTGTTGAACAGCACTAACTGCCTCTGCCTTCTTACCCTATACTTCCCAATTTATAAAACCAAACTGAAGATGTCAATTGTGTTTAGCAATGGAAGGTAATTTCAGTAAGTAAAATCTGCATTTTGTATGCAAACCTGAAATTATCATCATTTGTGAATATCTGAATGAGTCCTTTTTTTTGTTCTAAATAAAAAATAGTTGCTTATTGGAGGCATTTGTTTGTTTTGTTTTAGTAATTATGCAGTTTATGAATCAGTAAAATGAATCAAAGTGTCAACATTTGTCTCACTTTTTGGGATCACATCGAGCACCTATATTTCATTTTTGTGACTGAAACAAATTTTTTTTCTCTAAAATTCAAATGAGTAAAGTATTTTAACATTAAAGCCAGTCTATTTTAAGAATTATTAAAATACTGCTTTTAAAAGTACCTCATGAGCTGTGAGTATTCTGCAATCCAGAAATGACTGTAAAGACTGTAGGGAACAATATATAAGGTGAAGCAGATTTCCATTTATGTTAGTAATTTTTCTTAATGGTTATGAATTGAGTTTGAGGTTTGCTATACTCTGGAGCAAGGTATGTGCCTGTCTCTGTGTGTGCATGCATATGTTGTTTGCCTTTTAGACTGGCCTATGAAAAAGTCAAATGCTTACATTGGTAACATTTAATTTCTCAAACACGTGTATTTTTTTTACATAAAGTAATAATTACAAAAAGCAATCATTCTTTTAAAAAATACATGTATGCTCATATGAATGAATGTGTCATTGGAGGTCTGCGAGGGCATATGGTCCCATGAACTGGAGTTAACAAGTGTGACCTTTGAGATGTGGATGCTGGGACCCAATCTTGGACCCTCAGGGAAACACTCTTAACTACTGTGTTATAACTGTTCCTGAAAACAGTGCTATAAAGAACAGAATATAAAAATCATATAAAATTGTTATCAAAAATAGAGGAGCTTTGAGAGAAGTCTACAGTTATTGTATGAGCAGGATGGTCCATACTACTGTTATACTGTAGGTCTAGTAACTTGTAAATTTCTTAATCTTGAATAGTAATTTGTGAACATCTGCAGTGACACTAATCATATATAAAAGACTGTGACGTGGATATTTTCATGTTAGCACTTTTAAGATAGATATTGGCAATGTAAACAAGCATTTTCTTGAGAATATTTGGTGAAAGTACCCAGAAATCACATAGAACTGTTTATTTTAAAAAGAAAGGGCAAGACCTATTTTTTACAAGTAGTTTGGTTATCTGAACATGGAGATTTTTTGATTTCTTAATAGAAAATTTGTAATTTTGTTGAAGAACATTTTGTAACCATGCTTGAATTACACTGTCTACTAAAATTACTATACAAAAGCTCAAAGCATTTTGGATAGTTTTTAAAAATTAGAGCATAGGCACCTGCTCTTCCTTCTTTAGAGCTGAGAAGAAAGCTAAATTCTTCACTTTTGATTTAAGTAGGGAAGATGGATTACATAGATTGATGATATTTATTCTTGGCTGCATCTCTGGCCAAGGGAATGGATGAAATACTTTAGCTTAACAATCTCTTCTGTTTTCAAATTCAGATGGGAATAAGGTACCAGCCCTTGCATAAATGTGTGTGCAGGTGTGTGTGTGTGTGTGTGTGTGTGTGTGTGTGTGTGTGTTGACTAGGCAACTTTAATAACTGCATGACAGAAATTATAGAATTAAGATTACTGATTAAAGGGAGAAGCAGCTCCCTTTAGGCTGTGAAGAAATAATAACTTCATATGCCACTTTCTGCTAACTGAAGCTGATGGCTCACCAGAGCAATCTTTATTGCTGATTAAGTAGGACTGTGAAAATACTGACTTAGTTATGTTAACTAAATGCCTGTTTAAAACTCTAAAAGTCAAATAGGTCTATCGGTCATCTTAGTATTTTACATTTCCTTTATGGAATCACATTTCTAGTTTTCTCTTGCTGTTATTTGAGGCTAATATAAAAATGGCAGCCTTTCATTTGTGGTTAGGTATAGCTGAAAGCTTTTCTTTAATTATATCCATTCGGCCTGCTAGAGTTAAGGGTCTGTCAGCATTTCCATTATAAACCTCTATTTTCAGGTTTTATAACATAGCTATGGAAATTAGCTCTGGGCAAAAACTTGACACTTAAGGCCTCCTGGGATTCTCCCTCCTGTCCGTCCCCCTTTCCCATTTTTACTGATGTAAGGGTGAGAGGTTTCAAAATGCCTTTTGGCACCCACAAATATCATTTGAGTTAGAAAAGAAACAATAAATTTTTAGACTTTGTACTTGTTTGTTCTAACACAAACAAGGGAAGTTGTGGACTTATGAATTTAAGCCAAATGGATATTGATCAACTGACATCCTATTTTGTGTTAAACAAGAGCCTAGTTTCAAAGTGTAAATGTATTGGATAACTTGCCCAAAATGCTAAATTAGAGGCTAAAGTATATAGCTCAAAAGGGTTGGTTAGAGTTTTTGTGATACAGTTTGTGTATAACTCTCTAGAAGATTAAGCCTCTTTTCCTTTTGAAGATACATTTTGAAAACAGACTTAAGTTTCCCTTTTCCCTCTTCTCCCCATGAGGTTAGAAGATCATCTGTTTGTTACTTAACTGTCTTGGTATCAGAGGAGGAGGGTGAGGGTGTGTGTGTACATGCACGCACATGTGAATTCAGAAATATACTTGTTATTTCTCTCAAATATTTTCCATGCTTAATACTTTTGCTGGTGTGATAACCCTTATTATAAGCAAAGGTTTTCTTTTTCTTTGCTTTGGGGAGAAAACTGGGGCTGCCTGATAGGAAAGTAGGTAGGACAAGAGGAGATGATCTCAGTTAGGGTCTGCTGTGCTGTATACTGTGCATGCCGTTTAGGGGAAAGTCAGATGAACACTGTGGACAACATGCAGGACTTCATAGTATTATTGCATGTTCTATCAATGAGAATGACTGTAGCTGTAATTACAGAAAAATAGTTTACTTCAAGTAAATCTGATTAGATAGAACTTTTCAAATAAACTGTCTTTTCTGATTCGCGTATCTTCCAGTTTACACAAAATGCCTCTGGTGCTTCATCATATATACTACTATGTAAATTTGAGGGCAGTATAGTAATAGTTTGGGGGGGCATATAAGAATACTCCACAGAGAAATACATTGCCAGTCTGTGAGAAATAAAGTCAAGCTATGTTTATTGCTTATTCAAGTGAGCCATCTGCCTGGCAGCTTTGCTTGCTCCAGAGATGGCACAGGTATCTCATAGGGAATGTAGCACAAAGTTAGTATTTAGGGAATTTATAAAATATAAACCATATAAATACATATTTATGTCATTAAGTATTTCATACATCTTGCAACTGTGTTACATATTCTACAAATTAGTATTTGACCTTATATGTACTTCATGGGTCTAGAATTTTACAGTATATTCATCTTACTTACATATTTTGTAAATTCATATGGTAACACAAACTACATTCTATTAGCAATATTTGCTTACTTTTTAAATTTTGCTAAAATAGAGTATATGTCTGGATCATTTATTGAGTTGTCAGTGAAATTTGCTGAATAGATAATCCTTTTTCCTGCATCAGAATAAAAGATTATATAAGAAAAATACTATATACCCATATCTTTATTGGCAAAGGTTTTCAAGTGAAGGTTTAAATATGTTACTCCTTTTGGGTATTTGTATAGGATTGCAATTGTTGAATCATGCTGCTTAACTTTCTGAGAAAATGCTAAATTAGTTCATATTTCTTCTTTCATATAAACAAGATGTTTCATGACACCAAGAGATCACAGCCTCACCAGTATGGCTGCTATGTGACTTTTTAAATTGTGATCTTGATGGGTATTAGGTGTTGTTTCAGAGTGATGCTGTCTGCAGTTCTTTGGAGACTTAATGTTGCTGGACATATTTTCATATGATTATTATTACTCTTATGTCTTTGGGTAAACACATGTTCAGACCTTTTACTGAGTTTTAGATATTTTAGCTGTTTATGTAGTCTAGATAAAAGAAATGCATCTAGAAATGTATGATGTACAAACATTTTCTCCTATGGATGGACTTTCTTGCTGTTGTTCTTCATAGTATAAAAGCTTTTATTTTTGATAAAGACCTATGTTTTGTTGTTGTACCTTAACTTATTTCATATTCTCTTGCTGCCTTTACCTTCTTGAAGGAGTTTACTTAAATGATTTTAACCTTAGTGATTTTCTGGTGGAAATAGAAAAAGAATTATGCATCTGTCTGGTTTTCAGGGCTATCCACAATTTGATCTTCTTGCCATCGGTTAAGTCTTTTTGTGAATTCCCCTTTATTTAATCAATTGAAACTACCTTTGAGTCTATTTTTCTATCAAAATGTGTTGAATAGTTAGACTAAAACATGACTGAAAGCTGGCCAAGGCAATGGAAGGAATCTGCACTGAACAAGGGAGAAGCATGCTTTTGAAAGTGTTACATCTAAGAACATAATTGTTCAAAGTGGTCGTCAGAAAGAGCCAATGACTCTCACAAGGGCATACAGGTAGAGTAGTAGAGACAGGAGGAAAAGAAGCCATTTAGAAGGATTGGAGGGTAATAGAAGATGATTTTACAAATTAGTACATGTGAGCTGTAGATGGAGTCAGAGTCTTATGTTGGAGGGGTCAGTCAGTATTCCAGGCAGTCAACAGATGTGTGCCTGTTTCTTCTGCTTCTTGTGAAAATTCTAGCATGCTTGATAGTTGCTACAAGGAGTACATAGTATAAAAGTGAGGGCTTAAAGGTTCATAAAACCTCCCCACTCTTATTAACAATATAATCTTAGGAAAGGACTTCTGGGCAGTGATTACTGCAGCAAAAGCAGAAAAATGGGGCTGGAGAGATGGCTCAGTGATTAAAAACACTTGTTGCTGTTCCTGGGATGACTTCCCAGAATAAATATGGTTCAAAACCATACATAACGCAGTTCCATAGTATGTAACATTTCTGACCTCTGTGAGAACCAGGCATGTGCAGACATAACACTCGTACATATAAAATCTTTTTTTAAAAAAGACAGAAAAAATGTTTGGACGGCTCTGACGTTTATCTTGTACCTATCCAGAACGACGGTTGTAATAATCTCTTTCATGCATGCACCATGTATGATTTTCTTTATTTTTTTAATCTTTGTGTAAACAGTATTATCCTTCACTCAAGTGTCTCAGAAATATACTTAATCTTTGTATCTGTGTATCTTTACTTTTGAATAATCTGTTTCATTTGAATTGTTCTAATGTCATTTATTGCTTTCAACTTTATAGTATAATTATTTTTCTGCAGAGGACACATTATTGCTAAAAGGTGTTTAATAAATTCATGTAATACTTTTAGTGTCTATTATAGCAGATACATATGATCCAGCCAAATTTAATCTATGTAATATTTGTTGATATGCTTATTACATGAATGATAGACTGATAGGAGAAAGAAACTTAGGTGTTTTTTTAAACCATAACTATTTTTTCTGTTACTTTAGGCACCATTTTTAGTAAGTAATTATTTGTATTTCTTAGTATCTTTTATTTCTGTAACAGATCTTCTCAGGAAAGCAGATATTAATGTTGGTATGTTGGTATAGGTAGGAGGATGTGGGTTTAATGTAGAATTCTACAGTTCATCTGTGTTTGCTACCTAAGCATCTATGCATAGAAAGGACCTCTAAAAGATTTTAGGAAATGCGTTCTTCCTAATAAAGGGTTTGATGCTGTTGAAAAGCAAAGCTCACCATGTTTATTGTATGCAGCTGAGTTGTTTGTGGGTATTTTTATCTTTGTTTTCCCATTCAGTAAGTATCATCAGACTGTTCTAATATTGAAATAGGGAAGCAGGTGGAGTAAGAGGGCTCAGGCTTTGCCTTTGAAATCTTCAAGAACTATTCTGTTGAAGCTGGGTCTCTAAAAACTGTTCATGCTAAAAGTAGAAATGGTTTGTGCTGGAATTGAATAAAAAGCAAGATACTTGGAGAAGGGAACTGGGAAAATAGAATAAAGAAAATAATTATTAAATATAATTTAAGAAAATTTCGCAGAGCTGGAGATTCTATGTTGAAAAGCCTAGTTACTCCAGGAGAATTTTTTGGAAACAGAATGACAACAGGGATCAGATATGCAGTTTAGAGCCTGTATCCTTAACCCAAGAAAACATGAAAGCTTCATCAGTTTTTCTCCAATATTAGTCTTGGGTGCTTTGCTTTTGGTTTCGAAATGTCTAATTATAATATAAGTCATATTTTGAATTTAAGTCCAATTCCTAGTTCATTAAAATTTTTTTGAGTATGTGAATATGATATTAAATCGATACATTCAAGATTATCTATTCAGGAAATACAAACTTGAACCTTTACCAGGTTTTGGGTTTGTTGTTTTTTGCTGCATAATTACTGCCAGAGTTTAAAGTCACCAAAATTATGATAGGGGAAATGGGAGGAAATAGAGAAAATCTACTTTTCTTAGTTGTAGAGGAAGAGAGAAAAGAGAAGGGTAGGGAAAAGACATGTACACTAGATTAAGGGCATTGAGCTGCACAGAGCGAAAGGAATGCACTTTGTAAAGAAGCCACTTGGTTCCCGCTCAGTTGTGTACTTTCTGTACCCACTGGAGCTTTTCTCATTGGTCAGTAGTAATACATTAGAAGATGTTGAGGAGAGGTGAAAGTATTGTCATGTTCTTTGTCTGCACTCTAGGGTACCTCCCAGGTCTTTGAAACTTGGAATGAATGGAAGTCAGCAATGAGCTTGTGGGAAGATATCTTCACTTTACTTACATGGCACCATGCCATGCTGATTTTTAAATCAAAGACATTTTGTCATAATAAATATATTTAAGGGTGATGAATCCCTTTTGTGACAGGTTTGCTAAAGTTAGTTCTTCAGCTGTGGGGTATATAAAAATTGTGACTTTATTAAATGGACTAAATCCAGACAAACTTGGTGAGATACACTGGCATTGTGACTTTTGGTTCTACAAGGGAAGTATTCAGTGGAAGCAAGTAAAATTTAAGTGCTATAGATACATTGTTTTCACTGATGTAATACTGTGATATCAATGAGGGGAGGAAGCTAGTCTGTTCATTATTCCCATAATTATTCTTGCATTAATAAGCCTCAAAAGACACTAAATCACAAGAACTAAATTCATTGTAGCTTTAAATATACCTGGCTAGGCTCACTATTTTCTCTTATCACTCCAAAGCTGTTGTCTCTAACATGTGTTTTACATCTGAGCACATTTCGTTCTGGCATACGGGTTTACTTTTGCCACCATATTGTTCATAAGGAATAGCCTGATCTTCCTCCATCTGCCTTCTAAAGGAGGGTAAGTAATTGCTTTTTTAAATTTTATTTATTAACATATTGTAATTTAACAAAAGTAAGAACAAATAGGGAGTGAGACTAGCATTTGAAACTCTTAATTTCAATTGTTTCTTCTTTACATTACAAGATACATATTTTTCTCTCTTTAGGATGTCTCTTGTCAGATTTAAGGCTTATTTAAAATGAAAAGAAAGCTGGAGCAATTTTCTTTATTCCATTTCAGTCTCCTAAGGCCTATTTCCCCCTGGTGAGCTCATAGCAACAGGGGGGTTTAAGGGAATTCAGCTTTCTGCAAATTAATGTCTCACATCATGAAAATTCAGGACTTTTTTTTTTATCTTGAAAAGTAATACAGTGAGTGCGAGTATTATTTCTTGCCAGCGGGTGGAAGATGAATGATTTTGTCACAGTTTTACTGCTTGATGAGCAGTGTCCTGAGGGTCAGGCTTAAGTCTGTGTCACTATGCTGCTCATTACTCTTGAGCTAAATAAGGGCTGATTGGATCTAAATTGCCTAGCACATGGGCCACAGATGAGCTCAGTGAGCAGGGGATGACCTGCTATTCAGTCTGGGAGTAACCCCGGTGTGCAAATGCAGCATTAGAACACCGTGGGAGAATGAGAGGCTACCGGCTGCTGCCAGCAAAAGAAATCGAAATGTAAAAACTCTTTGATGCTGTGATGTTAGAATTTGAAATGTAGGAAGTGACAGGTTGATGGTACTTATCAGCTTTGGCTGGATTAGAGAACAGTGTCATCTTGCTTATATAATGACAGAAGAATGAAGCGAGCAGCTAACTACTGTGCAGAGCAGAGGCACTGCTGTTGCCACAGGCAGGCATTGCTGCCTCCTACTGGCAGTTTTCCTGGAAACCAGGAAAGCATAATGAAGAGAAAGCATCCTCTCTTGGTTTCCAGAAATCTGGTGTGCTTTTAGTTGGGGGGTGGGGGAACTACTAGTAGAAGAATATAAATAATGGGTAGAGGGTAGATTTGAAGTCTATGGATACAATAAATCATGACATCAATCTGGGGAAATTGATTATTCTAGAGTAGTCTAATGAAACAAGGGCTAGTAGGTTTATAAAAGGAAAGTACTGCAAATACAGGACAGGGATCTTCCTCACGTCCATCCTGAAAATAGTGTTCTTTCAGGAGACCTCAGGTGGGTGGGTTGATCTCTCAATTATGTATTTTTATCAATAACAGCACTTTACTAACAGGTAATCTTTGGAATCTTAACAGCAGGCTATCAACCACAGTGTAGGCACAGTTTGAAATATACCTGATAAAGATACAAAGTAAAAAATCCCCTGATTATGTAGAGTATGCTGCATAAATCTGCCTCTTAGGAAAGGGTGGGATGGAAGACAAATGTTTCTCCTATAATCTAAATGGTTTTAAAAGTAAAATCATCAAAATCTCATATTAAAACTGCTTTCTTTACTTTTACTTTTTTAGTTGTGACTTCAAAAAAAAAGTCAGTATTAGACTCATGTTTGTGGTATTATTCCAAAAAATGGAGATTAAACTCGAAAAGCTACCTGTCACATAGGAATATTGCTCTTGTTGCTTTGTTAGAGACACACATACCTTTTCAATTCATTTTATGCATTTTAACACATTTTAACATTTATTTTTAACAGAAATAGATTAAATATGACCAAATTAGTGGCTTTTTAATATACATAACCATTAACAGCTTTCCATATCAATGCATTTACATTCCTTTTGGTATCATAATTACATTCTGTTATATAGATATACCATAGTGGTCAGCCAAGTACATGCAAGTGTCACTTAACAGACTCAGCCCGTGTCATTTGTATATTTATGCGTGTGTATATACATTTAGAAATATTACAGAAAAAGAGGCCATGAATTTGAAAGGGAGTGGGGAGCATATGATGGATCGGGAGGTCATGGAAGCTTTGGAGGGATGAAAGTAAAAAGCCCATTCCTGTTTGTGAAATGCTAATACTTTGTATTTTTGTTGTTTTTTTTACTAATTTTTGCAAAGTTGTGTGGTGTCTCAGCATGCTCTTTCTGCTGTGCAGTTACTACCCAACTCCACCGGGTGTCTTTCATAAAGCATTGCTAATGAGGCTTTGACATTCACTGACTTGTTTGATTCTATGTGGAAGATATTTTTACATCATTTAAAATATAGAACCTTACATGTAATTCTAAAACATTACTGGGAGCCACAATTTAATTAAAGTCAAGGTTTATACATATGCATGTGCTTACACAAATAACTATATACATCCTTCATTGTTTTATTCTGTAGGAAAGCATAGAGTAAAATTAAAATACTTATTCCAGTTTGTTTAAAAGAAGAAAATGTTAGTAATAGAATTGGTAAGCTTTAGAATATGTAGTGATAAGACTATATAAAGGTCAGTAAATTACTAACATTTTCAAGAGCTAAATTTTGTGATCTGCCCAACTTGGATCCTGGGAACTAAATTTGGGTTTTCTGCAAGAACAACCAGCTTCTTACTTAACTGCTCTTGCTGCTGCTTCGAGCCACAAGCTTTATATGGTTTTTGATTATTTTTTCCCAACCAACTCTTGCATGGGAGAATCATTCTTAAGAATTATAGTGTAAAATGTTAGCAATTCTTTTGTTTTGTTTTTGAGATTGTCTTTGTAGTCCTCACTGTTCTGGAACATAAGGATATCAGGCTGGCCTCAAACTCACAGAGATCTGCCTGCCTCTGGTTCTCAAGTGCCGGGATTAAAGGCGTGTACCACTACTCCTGACCCCATTTTTTTTTAACTGAGAAAAATATTAAAGACATCTCTCTACATACATACATGTTGAGACAATATATTGTATAAGTTTCCATTTACTTTATCCAGTGAGCATTTAAGAGCTGTATATTAAATTGCCTTCAGTCTTGTGTTTGTTTTATTTTTAGAGATCTTATTTGCTTGAAAATTTTGGTTTCTTATTAACAGGATATTAAAATGGTTTATTTTTATGAGTTCATGAACTATCTAGTATCTGAAAAAGCTGCTTATGTCAATAGCTCTATTTGAATCATAAAAAGATTTTTATTTGTAATAAAAAATTCTTTAATAAAATGATTTTATTTTTTAAATGTTACAAATACAGATTTGAGTATTTTTTTTTCTGCCACTCATAATCTTCAGCAAGGCATACCACTTCCCCAAGACCCATTTTTTCTAATTTATAAAATGAACCTAATTACATACTAAAGAGGTGACTTGAGGAATAAGAGAGATAATACAAGGCTAATGAGTACATAATGCCTCTTGCTTTTATTGTCATTACTGTTCTTCCATTGGTTTCAGAGGTGTGAAGAGAAGGCATATGACATCCCAAGTGTATTTTAAAGTTTCCTACTTCAAGATTTTTAGTTACATTCTGAATTACTTGAGTGATATTCCTTAAAAAATACTACTCATATTTAAGTAAATTAATAACAACATATCTTATTACTTAGATCTCTTATTTTTTAGTATATAACAGGTAATTTTGCTTTTAGTTATATAATTATGCATGAAACAGAAATTACTTTTTCAGTCAGCTCATTTTGATCAGGTGCCCATCAGATATCTACTATAGAACTTTGTGTCCTGTTGGCAGAACAGATATATAAAAGCAGACTACTGTTCTCAGTGCCCTGCCACCTAGGAAAGCAGACATGTAAGTAAACGAAAGACACTGTGATTGATAGAATAATAGACAGATGCTGAAGATATCTTCTTCAGACTTCTACATCCATTACAGAATTTTCTCTGAGATTGCCCTGTACCAAATGATGGATGTGATTATGTGGCAGTAAGTCAATCGTGCTGTATCACATAGCTGGCACACATTAGAAGGGAGATATTGAAATATCTAGAAGCTAGACGCTTGTCCTTATATAGAGATAAATTCAGAAGGTTTTCTAAGTTCTTGATATGTTTTGCATACTTTAATGAAAATAATTAGCTACTTCCACATATAGAATTGTTGTAGATCGTCATTGTGCATTTTGTCCCAAATGCACTTTTCAGTTTCTCTGACACCCATTTTTCTTTTGTTCTCTTCTCTGACACTGTAGCATGCCCCTTCATATGCTGCAAATTCTTAGTCTTTTTGAACAGAGGTACTTTAATAATATATTGTGAAAAATGCAATCCAAAACAACACAATACTGCTTTGTGCATATTTGAGTGAGGTCACCCAGACCCAGAAAGACAAACATAATATGTATATAAAAAGTGACTTTTAGACAGAGAGCCAAGAAAAACCAGCCTACAGTTCACAACACCAGAGAACCTAGACAACAAGAAAACCCTAAGAGAGACATACATGGATCTACATAGAAAGTAGAAAAAGACAAGATTTCCTTAGTAAATTGGGAGCGTGCAGGTCACGGGAGATGGTAGAAGAGGAGAGCGCAGTATAGAAGGGGAGCTGACAAAAATGTATAGCTCAATAAAAAAAAAATGTAGATTGTTGAACGAGGAAGACCTCCACTTTTTTATTTTAACTTGATTCTACTGATGCATATCTTTAGAGGGTGAGCATATTCTAGAAATGACAGATTAAAACAAGAACAAGAATTACTAGTTTCTGGAAATGGAGAATCCAGCGCAAATAATAAAGGGACAGGAGTTAGACACAGCCTGGGGTACCTACTGCTCCAGACTGAAACAGTGATGGCACAACTGGAAGGAAGACATGAAAAGGAAGGAAGTTAAAACTTTTCGTTTCTAGGGGGAGTAAAGCGTTTTACTACTCTAGTTTTGGAAAGTGTATATCCCTGAAACATTATCCTGGTAATGACTCAGTAATATTTTTCTTGATGTATATAATTTTAAAGTAAGCTTGTGAGATGTTTGAACAGTTAGCATGTCTACTGCTCTTGAAAAGTACCCAGGATTGGCGCACATCAGGTAGCTGGCAACCATGTCTGTAACTCCAGCTCCAATACTTCCCGCTTCTGTAGGCACCTACACATAAACTTACACAGGCTAGGTACACATGAATAATATTTTTAAGCTTTGAGGGGTTTATGCATAGTTGTAAAATTATGTACATTTATTTAACAATTTCTGTATGTTTACCTTTGAGTTTTAATTGTTTAATTGATTGGTGGCTTCCTAAGGGGAGGAAGTACAATGTAATTTAGTTAAATATTTCTTGATTTTTTTACCCCCATAACTATGTTTGTAAATCTGTGATGTGTGTGAAAATGCTTTTTGAATAAGTAGAGCTTATGTAGTAATTCCGAGTCATGCCTCTGAATATCTGTCTCTCTTTATTGTTTTTTTCTGAATTCTGAAATAATTGGACAATGGGTTCAGTCTAATACTTGTAGTTTTCTATGTGCTATAGCCCACTATATAGAAAAGAATAGGTGTTCTCCAGAATTTCTGTAGTACATTCCACATACTGTGTTTCTAGTGGTTCAGCAATGCCGGATGTCTGTTTCTTGTAACCATAACATCTCTGCTTTTCTCCCAAGAGAAGCTTAACCTTGTGTAGAAATTAAACCTGTTTTAATCTTCTCATCATTTTGTTGGGACTGAAAAGTTTTATCTTTTGAATAATATTCTGAATTTATCATCTAGAAAAGTAGTTGCCAGAAACTTTTATCATTTAAATAAATATTAAACTTGGTTAGAGAAGTTGATGTATTTATTTCCATTGGAATAATGATTGATAATGATTGATTTAAATTTTCATATACACATTTTCTTTTATGACATTTAGTTTGAAATAAATGTTTGAAAAATCACCAAAGTTAGAAAATTCTTTATGCAAGCTTGTATTTGTTTCAGCTTTTCTATTTTTAATATAAAGAATCAAAGTGAAAAATAGGTTAAAATTGCTGCCTGTTCATATTAGCTATGGTCTTTGATATTAAATACTTTCTTCATCTGCTCAAGTAGCTATTAATACAGTATTTACATTTATTTTAGGAAAGAGAGGCTACTGGCTTAAGGCTAAGTTAAATTTATATGAAGAAGCAAATTGAGGTAGGATATACAGTGATTCTTTGTGCCTACTTTATGCCATGGAGCCTCGGGCCATTTCTCATATTTCCCCTGTCTATCAAGGATGAGGAGCTGATAACTAGTTTTATATTGAATACTTTACTATTTGAAGTTTTTCTTTGCCTTTGGAAGTTGGTGAATACAATATAATTTACACTGCCACTGTGATTGATTTCAACTCATATTTAGTTTGTCTCCTTCTACTTGTGTGTAACAGTTTCCCATTTTATACAGCTTCTATAGAATAAAAGTGCAAAAGAGAATAACATGGAAAAGTCTTCAAGACAAATAGTGTTCTAGGTATCATCGAGCATTTTTATGTTAGTCAGTACTTAGTTATTATCAGATATTAGTACATAACATGATATACGTAAGCAATATTGGAGAAGCTGTTTTATAGGCTGTTTTCAGATAGAGACATGGATGGTGTCATAGTTCATTAGTAACCAGCTTATTTGCTTAGGCCTCTTGTGTATCAGAGACTTGAGGCATTGTGAGTTCTCATTTTCCTTTGCTTTGGGGGAAAGAGGTTTGAAGACACAATTTAAATTGTAGCTATGTAGGTTGATTGATAGTGCGAAGACAGGTGTCTTGAAAGACACTTTTGGAGAGACACTGTATAGGGCTGCTGGTTATGAACACTTGCTTCTTTTTTGAGTTTGAATCCCAGAATGATTACCTGGCAAGTCACAACCACCTGTTAGTATAGTTTCAAGAGATCGGATTGCTCTTGTGGTATCTGAGCACCCAGTATGCACACAAATACAGAGGTACATAAAAATAGGAGTAAATCATTTTTTAAAAATGGAGGGTTTGTTATAAACTTAATGAGAGAAAAGAAAAAACTGTGGGACTTAAGGTCCTTACAACCAGCTTGTGCTCTTCCCACTCCACTGAAGCCTGTCTTGTCCACAAAGAACTGAGAGAGACCTATAGACAAGGGACATGTTAGGAAACCATTGCGGTAATCAAGGCTAGTCATATAAAAATGCATTTTTTAGAAACTATAAAAAGATAGTTTTGAAGTTGTAACTAGTAATAAAGGAAGAAAATGTCCTAATGATCCTGTCTAGTTGCCTGTAGTTCACAATAATGTTTAAGATGTATTTTGAATAATTATGGAAATTTTTAGAAATTATAGCTAATTTTTTAAGGTGGGTCTCACAGAATTTTGAACTGGAACTTGATATATAGACCAGACTGGCCTCAGAATTTCACCTCCCTCTGCCTCCTGAAAGTTGGGATTAAAGATGGACACAACCATACTTGCTGTAACTTTGAATCTTTATACTTAGCTATGCTTCTTATGTATGCTTAACCACTGATAGAATCATTGTTTTCCTGTGCTCTGGGAATCCATCATTGGTTCTCTAAGCTTTATTATCCTAAGCATGTCATTCTCTTATTTTATATGTATAAACTAGGTTGTAATTTTCATTGACACATGCTCACATATTTCTCTTCTTTAGATAATACACATTTGTTTTTATGGGAGATCCTCACATGAGCCCTTGCAGTCTCTGTCACTTTGAGAATTCCCTTTTGAGATAGGGTGATGCCCTTTATTGATAGTTCTTTTTGTGTGACAGTTCACTTTTTGCAGTTAATATCTTTTTTTTTTTTCTAAAGCACATGACATTTAGGCCAGAGAGTTCTGCTTTGTCTTTCATATATAAAATTTGTTGCATTACAGCACTTGGCAACAGCCGTTTTTGCCCTCTGAAGCCACCAGTGGGTGATTTGCTTCCAAAGCACAGTAATCCAAAGCGAACTTGAACCAACCGTTTCCTGTGCTCTAATTTACTTACAACTGTGGAAAGTTCAGTTATGGAAAGATGATTGGAAGTTTTTTTCCTCATCTTTTTGGAATATACTGCAAACTTATCTTGCCTGGAGTCTTAATGAGAAGTGTTTCCACAAACATTTCCCCTTTTCCCTTTATCTTGAGGAGCTGAAATTGCATTGTTTTGTGAAATATAATTATAAAGCTATCTCTTGGTATACTTTTTAATTTAGCGTTAGATCATTTTCTATTTTTGAGCAACTGGTAGAGAAAAAGAGCTCCAAGAGAGTATTAGCACAATTTGACACATAATTTGTCACAGTGTTAAATCTTTTAAAACTAAGTTTTAGTATAGTTGCTTCATCTAAAACCTGAAAGACACAACTAGTTTTCCCCATCATTTCTGTACTGATTATCTGATACACTCTACATAATGGAGCTTTACAGGTCGCTTGATCTTATTTGTATCAGATTGAAAATTTGTATCCTTTCTGTTGTCTATGTTGTCTTTGTGTTACTGACAAAATACTTGGGGTATCCAGCCATATAGGGAGAGCTGCTTAAGTTTCTGTCCATGGCCTCCTTGTTTTGAAGAGGGGGATAGAAGAACAAAGCTGCTCCCTTTATTGTGGCCAGGAAGTGAACAAATGAGTTAGAGTTCCCAGATAGCTTTGGAAAGCACACTACCAGTCACCCAACTTCTTCCAGTAGGCCTTGACTCTTGAAGATCCCATCTCTTCTTCCCAGTAGCACCATTAGGCATTCACAACAGAAGAACTTTCAAGCCTAATCTCAAGATACACCCTTCAGAAAACAGTCAAATGCTTGGTTCTCTCTGGAAGAAATCAAACTGTGGCACTCAGCGCTTTTCTTAACAAAACGTTTGTCTTCTTCTCACTTACCCTTGATAGGTAAATGGGCTATTAAGACAAATTATTATAAGATAAATTCTATTGAATTTTTAAGTCCTGCAAAATAAAAACGGAGATCAGTTTTGAAAACTGTTCTGCAACCTTTTGTTGTTAAGCATGTTCTGTAAATTGTGCGCCTAGAAAGAGTAGGAATGTGGGAAAGGAAAGCAGAAGAATTAAAAATGGTTCCAATAAAATGGTTTAATTTATGCTTCTGCAGTTAAGCAGTGCTCCTGGTTAACAGAAATACCCTTCAGCTACACAGGATTTTGGAGGGTTGGAGGGCACTCATTTGCACATAAATAGCCATTAACTGATAAATTCCCAGAGGTCTCCTGTTGCATGTTAGTGGTTCTGACCTACTTAGCTAGCTTAAATTTGTTTTACAGAATTATTATAATTCTGTGCTTAGTACTTAAACTTTGTGATTAATGCATGCCTCACAATACAATTAAAGTATAATTACACAGTTTTGCAGTTTTCTATCGTGGTGTTATTACTACAAAGATCTGGATTTTGCAAATATTAAAGGAGTTAAAGTTTGATATTTTTCACTTTTACTGTGATTATGTGATCATATTAAATGGAACTGTTACATCTGAAGAATGGAGGAAGAAAAGTTGGCTAACATAGTGGAGGACTTGTTAGCATAGAAGGATCTGTAAATACATGATTACTCTGGTGTGCTGTCTACATTGACATGTACCATGCATTCTTGCCTATAGTTTTCAGCTGTTCCTGAACTGAGTCCTCATTCCATTTTCTTTCCCCAGTTATTAAAGAAGCAGGATAAATTTGAGTCTGGAGGAGCACTAAAGGATGTCATGCTAATCTGAACATGGTTAAGATTTTTGTCTTTTGTAAAATGAATAGTTTGGACTATGAGGAACAGGCTAAGTCACTGCTAGCCATATCTGGACCATGGTCTATTTGTTTTGAACTTTAGAATATTTGTAAATTTTTTAACCACAATTGAAACAGGATGTGGTATTCAGAGCATAAATGTTCCCGGAACCCCAAAGCTTCCCAGCTCCCTAACTGGCTGTTTTGCAGTTCTTTGAAGCATTGAGTTCAGCTCTCAGTTATACTTGGTTCTGGTGAAGTGCTGCCGTTCGCATATCCCCGCACAGTGCTTCTTTCTTTACTGTCGAGAGGGACTTGTGATATGTCTGACACATGTCTCTTTACTGCCTCTTGGGCATCCAGTTAGTATTCTCTTGGATTGGAAATTGGTGAGTGCATCTTTAAAGGTCTATAACTTGAAATTTACATCTTTCTCTTAAAAAAGGAATTCCCAGTTAAATAAAATACTAAAGCATAATGATGCACTTGAATTAATCTGAAATATTTAACACTTCAATTTTTAAGAATGCATTAAAAATGTGTATTCTGTTTTATGGAAGAATTATAAGAAAGTTCAGTAACAACCTCTAATGGACTGCAATACCTTTTCCTATACATTTTTCTGATCATTAGTTTGGGTCAGTGCCTGTGGTGTTTGGCACTCCCCGTATCCTTAAGCAAAGGAGGTGCTGTTAGGATTTTGGCATGTTTGTGTGGTATTCGGCTATATTATATAGAGGAATTTAGCATCATATGTTCGTTGCTTGTTAATATGCATTGAAAGCATTGAACTACATAATCTTAAACTATCTTTATTTGACATAGAGGCACATATTATAGGTATTTTCAGATTTTCTTTTTTTAAAAAAAGGAATAGTCAGAAGTAGCAGCTTCTGTGTAAAGTTGATATACAGTTTTCTCTGAAGAGAAAGTGGTTACCCTGTAATGACCAGTCTGATGAATTCAGAAATTCATTGATTGTCCCAGCTCTGGGTAGATTAGTAGAGACTTGCTTGAAGGAGTGGAATTTATGAAATGTTTGCCGCATCCGGCAGGCTGGGCTGCTGTAATACAGCTGCCTCCTCAGTGGTTTGCTTTGATCCTGTGGAATGAAAGGACAGGAGGATCAGCTCAGGTCTAAATGAGATTACAGCTGGTTCTGCTGCTTATCTGGTCTATTGCCAACTAGTGTGGCTTTGCACGTCCTAAGGGGTTTACAACAGAAACTGTTTATTGAGTATCATCGGTTTACTCAACACAAGCAGGCTAATCCTTCCCAGCCTCAGCATGCTGTAGAATTGTGCAGGAGCCAAACCAAAAGCTGGTATTGCCAGACCCTCTAGAGCCCTTTGTCTCGCTCTATATTGATTTTTACCTGAGTTAAAGACAGTGAAAAAAATAAAACCAATAACCATTCCTATTGTGAGCAAAAGGTTAATCTTACCTAAAATCTTACAAAAAGCATCTGTTAACCCTAGAAGGGACAACCTTCCTTTTTGCCTTTTTAGTCAAGTGGGATTTTTTTTTTTTTTTTAGTTTCCAATTTTAAAGAACAAGATAAGAAAAACAGCTTAAGAGATCTTGCTAGGCATTGAAAGTTAAATACTTAAGTCTCTTCTAGTAGTGCTATCTAACAAATGGCTTTGTATATGTAATGTAAGGTGACTTACTTCTAAGTAAAACTTTTTACTTTATATCCATTTTGCATAAAATAATTATTTTGCTGTATCATTAACCAGGCTGGAAAATTTCATTAAGGAAAACTCATTATTTAGTGATATTTTAGTTGATAGTATATTTCTCTAATAAATACAAGCTGATGATTTGGGTATTGTAAGGATAACCTTCAATAAATAGTTAAGTCTAATTTACTGTTTTGTCAGCTATTTAAAAAATTTTTTCATGTAAGATTTTAATTGACATAGTTGGATCTTAAACAAAGATGTTTATCCTGGATCATGCATTGGGTCCGTTGCTTTGTACTGGATTGCCATCTCTTACTCGCCAAGTTACTTAACTGTTGGAATGGATTTTTTTTAATAACCAAACTAGGAATAATATTTACTCTGCAGAATTTAATCAAACAAAATTAGAAAATAGTAGAAAATAACAGTGAATTAGTTAATCAGCTTAGTCAAGGTTACTGTAGTTGATCAGGAGCCCAAAGGCATTGAAGTTTATATACATAGGATCCTTCCCCTGATGTTAAAAATGGTATTTAAAAATTGCATATCAGCAATCCTAGCAGCTCTTCTGACTGTAGATCAGAGTCATCCTTTGGGGTGTGTGTGTGTGTGTGTGTGTGTGTGTGTGTGTGTACATGAACATGGAAACTTGGAAGCCAAATACCAATTTTCATGAATTGTTCCTTGAAATTCACTCACTTTAACTCTTTTGAGGAAGGGTTTCATATTGGGACACTGTTTAAGGCCCATTGGGTCAGCAAGACCCAGAATTTCTCCTGTCTCCACACTATGAACTCTTGCATTGTAAATGCAAGACACTATGCCTGACTTTGTTTGTTTGTTTTGTTTTGTTTTTGTTGGTTCACATGGGTGCAGATAATGGAACTGAGGGCTTCATATTTGCACAGCAAGCATTTTACTGACTGGGATATCTCTCCAGCACCCTTTCCATTGCTACCTCTAAAGGTGTGTGTTCTCAGGTGGAAACAGGAGTTATCACATGAATACAGCCGTAAGAAATTTATGCTATAACTTGACCATCACTACCAAAAATCTAAAATACAACACAGCTCAAAACTTTTGATCACTGACATGATGCTGAAGTGAAAAGTTTTGCATCTTAACTCATTTGACAGGCTGCAGTTAAACAGAGGCACCCTAAAAGTATAAAAATTACCTTCAGACCATGCATGAAAACTATATACAGAACTAGCAAGTTTCATGTTTCAACGTGGGTCGCAGTCCCAAAATACTTTGTTATTCTAAAATCCCAGTCAACTCTGACCCAAAACCATTATTATAATTGAGAGACTCAACTGTAGTTTCAAATGCTTAGGAAGGCCAGAAAATAAACTTTTATATAGGATATATGGATAAGCTCTATTTGTGTCTCTTTCAGTTTGAATGGATACTTGACTGCTTCATAGACAGCGCAGATGGTAAATACTGATAACTCCAAGTGCTAAGTAAAAGACAAAATAGATACTTAAGAAGAGGACAGTGGTTCCTAGGTTTTCTTTCTCCTAATTGGTAAGGAATATGTATCCTCAGCTACATGTACGTTAAAAAATGTTACTATGGAAACATTGGGAGATTTTCTAAATGTACTATGTGATGGAATCAGCTAAGACTGATACTTATCTTAAGCACATAGCTTGTCCAATATTTAAACCTAATGGGCAAGATGTGTAGCAGTTGAAAATGTAATATTTATCCAATCATTTCTGTTCTATCAAGCCGGCCTCTAAAGCAGTAGGTTGTACTCATTCAGCAATAAATTTTTAGTGCATTTGGAGATAAAAGCTATTGGTGGTGATTGCTTAAACTCCTTCTGTTCAGTCATCTGAATGGTGCAAATCAAAGCATTTTGTCAGGCTGTGAGAAGTTTCACCTAGATACTGCTTCCCCTATACACAGGTCACCGTATAAATTATGCTCACAGTTTACAGCATAGCTTGCGCTAGAGTTAAATTGATACCCAGTGGTGAAACTCGTAAAACATTTTTCTGTTAACACAAGCGAGCTGAGTTGCCATTGTTGATGGTGGGTTTGATCTCATAAACCATCGGTTCTAACAGTGATTTTTACTGTGTTTCAGAGGTGATGATGATAAGTTTAGCAATACAGCAGTTCTTCTAGAATGACAGAAAATTAGCTCCACTGTCTATATTACCCAATGCTGGGAAGACTAAAAGTAGGAGTGACTGGAGCCTAATGTAAGCCTAATGTAAACCCATGTTCTACAAGACAGTGAATTGCAAGAACAAACTATTAATTAGATATTTACCTTTATAAAGACAACTGCTGATTTTATCCTCAAAGGATATTTTACATCATCCCGTGGAAATACCTTATCATTGTCTTACTAGTTACACAATTAAGCTGTGCTGTTCTTTCAGAATAATTACCAGCAATGCATGCAATTTATTTGGTTATCTTTTGTTTCTGTGTTTACTAAAGTTACTTTCCTTCAGATAGTTTAAGCTTTATCAAAAGTGATGGACAGCAAATTACTGTAAACAGTTTCACAAGAGTAAATTTGGGCGGCAGTAGAGGGGGGGCGCGACTCCTACTGGAATTGTACATGATCTACACTTAATGCCCTGTGAAATATTTTCACTTTCATCATGAAACTTAATTTTTTCTTGTGTGCAAGTAGATTAGAATTTTCTATTTTTAGGTAATATTCACAGCCTGCATGCTATTGTATTCTTGTAAGAAAGAATCTTTGTGGTTCCATCTGTTTTTGCCTTAGTGTCCTCTCTTAAAGCACTGTTCTATAGTCATTCACAGTGGTGAGCAGTTGGATCCATTCACAAATCTTTGACTTGACACTCTTTCTTTCTTTCTTTCTTTCTTTCTTTCTTTCTTTCTTTCTTTCTTTCTTTCTTTCTTTCTTTCTCCCCCCCCCCCCTTTTTTGGTTTTCAAGACACTTTTTCCAGTGTAGCCCTGGCTGTCGTAGAACCTGTATTCTAATCTAGCATTGAATTCAGAGATCTGCCTGCCTCTGCCTCTTCAGTGCTAGAATTAAGGTGTGAGCCATTATGCCCAGCCATCTCAGTAATTCTTAGTTCAGTATGTGCATGATATATAATATATATATAAGTATATATACATATTTTTACATCGTGAAATGGGCCTTTTAAAATTACATATTCATGTTTTCATTGGTTCTATGCAGTTGACTCCTGCCATGCACAAATAGCACATTGTCAAACTCCAAGCATGTAGAACCAGATAAATGGTTCATTTGTTGAAGACTTATAAAAAGAAATTAGTGTTACAATAAAAGTCTCTGAAGCTCTCAATTCTTAATACCAGAGCTTTATAGTAAACCTCATAGCACATTGACTTAATGGATAATCTTTTAGGAACACTTTCTCCCCTTCTTTTCTTTTCTTGTAAAGAACTATAGTATAAGTATCCGACAGCATCTCTGTAGAGGAGTGTTTGTTTAACTAAGTATTTAGGATAACCATCATTTAAAACTAGGAAATTTCTTTGCTATTAAATATAGATTTGTTCTGAATCAGTCTGAGCTGCTTTCTTTTTGATGATTTGTTTTATACATTGATTTGTCATACCCTTTTCTGTATAGGATTGAATTTAAATTGTCTTTAAAGTGATGTATTTTTACAGTGAAGTTACAGATGTGTTTCTGGGAATAGTAGACACTCTAGTAGAGAAGAAAAGACAAAGGGATAAAAGAAATTGGACTGGTAAATTAAGAGGAACTATTTCATTGTGCTTAGAAGGTAGAAGAGAAACAAGAGCTATATGAATTTATGCACATAAAAACTACATAATCTCTAGGGAATATAGATTTATATACCCTAGCTGGGCATTATGTCATACCAGTGGCGTTATTGTTATTTCCATTAGTATTTGGCTATGCTTTTGATTTAAAAAAAAGCAACTTTCTTTTGGAAGCATCACTATGTTCCCTTTGACTCCTAATTGGCTGACTTTTCTAATCCAAACTACTTGTCACTGTTAGATCTGATGATAGGGTTTTTAAATCCATTAACAATTGGCAGTGGCCAGTAGTGTCTCATATAATTTACTGGTTTTCTTGAGTCTGAGAGAAGTACTGAGGATGCAGAATGCTTTAGAGGTTTTAGAAAATTATTTATCAAAGAACACTGCTTTCCCCATTGCATTAGATACTGTAATTATACATCCATACAATCTGTTGACATGGAGTTGGATTTGATTTAAATGGAGGGAGGAAAAAGAGACCAGGCATTCTCAATATTTATTGATATGCTCAATCCATTAAGATAAATTAAAGAGCAAATTTGACTGTGACGGGGCCATCTTAGTTGACGTAGTTAGGAATCAGCCAGCATTACCATGAGACCCTTTTCTTTTTAGAAATTTATTCACACCAATTAGGAAAATTCTCAGAAATAGAATTAAGTTTAGTTTACTTGTATAATAGTTGAGTTTACTTGTATAATAGTTGACCTAAAAATATTTGAGTGTTTACATTTAATACACGTAAAAATGACTCCTGGGTTTTTATGAAACAAAGCACACTCCCTCATCCTGGCATGTCAGCTAAAGGTGTAGTAGAATGATCATAGCTGTCGGAGGATAACAAACTACACTCCTATTTACTTTTTATAAGACAGCTATCTGCCCAAAGTATCTTCCTGAACTCATTTTAAATTCGCAATTGGCTGGTGGGGCCAGAAGGGATACTTGCCCACTGTGCTTTCTTAGATGACCTCATTCAAAGCACCAGTGAGCACATGACCAAAAGGAATGTAGTGCTTCATTTTCTCCAGCTGTTTCCCATACTTTCTCACTTTTTTGGTTTTTGGAGACAAGGTTTTTCTGTGTAGGAACAGCACTGGCCATCCTGGAACTCGCTTTGTATACCAGGCTGCCTCTCCCTTCCTCCCGAGTGCTGGGATTAAAGGTGTGAACCACCATCCATTCTCATTCTCTTTATCCTTAGAGACTACCACTACCTCAGCCCCTCAACATCCACCATTTCCTTAGCATCTGTATAGGCAATGTATTTATTCTCTGGCACAGACTCCTACAGGTCGTCAGACTTCTGAAGGCCCCCTTCTAAGTTTTAGATGTACTATTAAAGGTGTGTGTGTGGGAGGGGGGGGTGTTTAATCAAATGCTTCACAAAGGGCAAGTGAAGTGAGTCAGCACATAAACCCGACAACCAAAATTTGATCCTAGAATCCACATAAAGGTGGAAGAGAATCATCTCCACAAAGTTGACCTCTGACCTCCACACATACCTTATTTCATGTTTGCCCATAGCATACCCCTGCACCTACACAAGAATAAGAGTTGATATTTTTTTACAGAAATGATCTTACTTTTGATTGCCTTTAACCACAAGAACAAAGATCCTCATTCTTCACTGATGATCTTAATATATCCTGTTAGCAGATGAACTTGAAAACTGATGTTTCCTATTGAAGACTGTTGTCTTACTCCTCAGTCATTTTCTACTATTCCCTTACTTGCTATTAAGCTTGGAGAAAGGCCCAGGCGGCGGAGGCGCACACCTTTAATACCAGCACTCAGGAGGCAGAGGCAGGTGGATCTCTGTGAGTTCGAGACCAGCCTGGTCTACAAGAGCTAGTTCCAGGACTGGCTCCAGAGCTACAGAGAAACCCTGACTCGAACAACCAACCAACCAACCAACCAATAAATAAATGAATGAATGAATGAATGAATAAAATGTTTGGAGAATGAGTTCATAGAAATTGGAAAATTGGATCCATAACTAAATAAAAGCAGTTTAAAACATTTAGAAATGAGTTGTCATGTACTGATAATCAATTGCATGGGACTTCCTTTAACAATTCTTAAAGCATAATGTCACACTATCAAACAGTTTCTTACATTTGTAATTTCATAAAACATCAACTAACCTTCCATTGTGGCCTTAATTCATAACATCTTAAAGTATAATAAAATGGAAACCTTAAAATGCAGCATAAACTTTTTCCTTTGTTCTTTGTTACAAACATAAGTTGAACTGTAACCACAAAGGTAGAAATAGATCATAATAGAGAAATGTATTCATTCAACTCAGGACCATATAGTACAGATCACCCATTATTTGCTGCTTACCTTGTGTCCTGCAAATGGTGCTGGTGCTAAAGTGCCAAGCTGCTTGTATTGCTGTGACGTGCACTATTCATTCCTGCATGGGAGAGTATTGTGATAGACAGTTGGAATGTTTCTTTGCATATGTATAAAATCACACATGTACATACACATCAAGCTGGGTTATTTGATGAAATTGTCATCAAGATTAAGAAGATCAATCCAGACAAAACCCTCTTACACAGCCCACACAACATTGTACACAAGGATCTATACATTTAGGCTTCCTGCTAATACAAAGACTAATTTTGCAATACTAGCTATCTTAGAAACTTCTATTTTTTTAATGTTTTAATTTTTCAGATCATAGTCCTGCAGTACTTTTGCTGTAGCCTTAATGCACACACTTTGTCTGGTGGTTAGCACCTTGTAAGGTGCTTTGTAGGACTAGATCCTGCCATGTTCCTGTGAGCTCAGCTGCTGGACAGGGTGGTCCTGGTGTTAGGTTCACTCTTCCCTCTAGAACACATTTTAGGCATTTTCACTTAAACATCGATTATAAACCAAACTAGATCTCCCTCCTGTAGTAATTAACTATCCCTTCCAACTGCTTTGTTTTGTTTTCACCAAACTTAACAGGGACATAAGCTCCTCTGTCCTCTCCTGCAGACTGCTAGATAGTTACTGCTGGCTTTCTTTTCCTTCATAACCTAATTCAGTCACACACTAACCTTCCTCGGTGCTCCCAGCCGCTTTCCTCATGGTCTCTCCTCGCCCTGGTCCATTTTGGCTTTACCAGATTCCTCTTTCCCAAGTGCTGTTTTATTCTATCATCCTCCATTCAGATCTCCGTAATGCCTGACAGCTGAATGAAGGGCTTGGCTTTGTCTCTAACTGCAGGATTTACCATAACTGCTTTTTATATTTCTGATTTCAGACAGTGATTGTCACTGGGTAACTTCTTAAAAGGCAAATGAAGAAAAGATGATTGGACAAAATGACATCCATTTCTATTTACTTTATTGCCTTCTAATGCTACTACAAAAATTCCCCACTCTAGTCAGTGGATTGGTTTTCCTTCAAACTCTGTCCTTTTACATGTTCTTTTAAAAATACAAAGTGTATTTCTGTATTTGTGGCTTATCATGAACTTTGATTTTATGCAGGATTTTTCTCATTAGTTGTAAGGTCTCATGTGATCTGGAACCCACTATTTTCCTGTCACCCGTTGTGCTTCACTGGCCCTGTGATCTGACCCTGTAGCCGTGCCAGCCTCGGCACATCAGTTCTTGCCTCTTTCTCTCTGCAGTGTTCTTCCCCATTATCCACACCCCCCCCCCCATATTCATGTTCATTTGGGTGTTTTGTTTAAGTGTCAGCTTTCCAGAGGTGTTTCTTTTCATTATAGTTGAATATTAGTTTGTGTCACTCCTCTGTTGTAACAGACTCTAAACTCTAGCAGGCCAGAGACTTTGTCCTCTTAGCCTTGTGGATGTCCTAAGAACACTGGAGAATGTTTTGAATTAGAGTGGAGTAGATTTTGCACGCCTTCCTCCTTTCTTCATTTTCACCTAAGTAGACCTTACATGTCTTCTCTCTGTAAATTGGTAAAACAGGCTTACATGTGTGTTTTGTGAGTAACTGAAACAACTCTTTGAGCAAATTATGTTTTTCATATACATATACACAATGGAGGAATGAAATGTGTCCAGGCTCCTGCTCAGAATTATGACACCGTCACTTAGTGTGATCCATGGTGCAACTTAGCTGCATGGCCATTTCCTTATCTGTGGTGGTAATTACACAGAATGTTCTCAATATATGGGATAATTGCTGTTATTTCCCAGAATGAAGGATTATTTGGTACAAATTTAATGCCATAAGACATGTGAATAGTGGGCTAGAAAGAGTTTGGGTGTAATCATGGAGTTATGGGTACTTCTAAGGACTTTTATGTGCTTTCCCCAAAAACCCTGTTAGGTGGCTTTAACAACCATAGCCACTGTTCTTGACTAAGGAGACCAGGAATGGGAGTCTTTTCTTCCAAGGCCACACAGCTTCGCTAGCTTTGTTGTAACTAGCAACATAGCACATTCTTTTCTGGTATCAATTCTTCACTTGTAAGATTTGAGTAATAATTGTTTCTGCCTCACAGGATGAGAAATAATACTTATAAAATAGTTGACATAATATCAGGCTCGTAGTAAATACTAATACGTGCTCAGTGTCGGTATTATTTCTACTATGAAAGCTGCAATTTGAGTAACTTGACATTTGGCAAATTTATTTTCTGTTACTGTATTTCATCGTTTATAATGTAAGATGGCCTGGTTATATATATTCTATATGTGTGTGTCAGCATTACTTTAAGCTGCACGAAAGCTGTTTTTACTCAAAACAGTTTCCAAGTGTTGGGGAAATGTGTGTGTGTGTGTGTGTGTGTGTGTGTGTGTGTGTGTGTGTAGGGTTGGTAAACCTTACCTTTTATGCAGCAAATCTCTTTTCTTATTTTCCTCTGATTGTTCAAAAAGGTAGAAAGTATCTTTGAAGATATCTGTGGCACCTGGAGTTAGAATAACGTTTCCGATATTTTCTCCTTTCACAGTCGTGTCCCTAATGATGGTGCTCCCTTTACTGCCAGCACTTTGTAATGCACCATTTTTTCACTAGTCTCTTATAATTAGTTTTCCTTTTCAGAAATTTGGATTTTAAAAACACCCGAGACTGCATGGGTATCTTTAACTGGTAGCTGTATGCAGATGTGTGGTTCAGCCTCCATAATGGTTGATGCTTGCCATTTCTTCAGAGATAGACAAATGGTGATTGAGTCATTATTCACCCTGAGTGCAACAGACTTATGAAGTTTGAACACTGGAGATCCAAGTAGGAGTGTTTGCATATTCTGCAATACTCAGTGATGCACATTTCTTAGACACTTAGTTTGGGGTCAGTGTCTCAGCCTTAATTAGACTCTGTCTTTTCTCTGCTTACTCTGGAAAGGAATGCACTAGCATTGTAAGATATTTACATATGCTTTGTGCTTAACCATTATCTACTCAGATCTCTGAATTATATTCCCGGGGTTACCACTTTTTTCCTGGAAAAGTAAAAGGTGGGGCGTATCTGTTGTCCTTTTCAAAATTGCCTTAGTACACGTTATGTCTTTCTCTAGTTTTAGCTAATGCAGAATTCTGCCCTGGCTTTTCAATGCGCAGGTTCACCCTTGTGTCTCCAGGTCCTTCCGCCCCTCACTGAAGTTTCCTTGGTCCGCAGAATGAGAAAGCAGCAACAATTAATGTTTAATCTTTAAAAGACCGTATGTTGTAAGTTAGTGTGTAAAGGAAGTGTCTGACCTTCAGGGTCAACCCTCAGCTATATGAGCTTTGGATGTATTATTTAAATTTTCTGCTATCAGCTTCATCTTTTGTAATGAGTCATCTCATGGGCTTTGGATTTTTCTTCATTTAGTTGACATGTCAAAACATAACATTTGTTCATCTTGTGGGGTAGCATGTTATGGTGCTTGTATCTGCTGCGAAGCAGTCAAGTCAGCTCAAGCATATCTAGTTCTTTAGACATTCATCCTTTTTTTATGGTGTAATGTCAAACTTATAATAGATTTTTAATTAATGTGTGTGTGTGTGTGTGTGTGTGTGTGTGTGTGTGTGTGTGTGTACCAGTAGGGATTAACCCTTGGGTCTTGCACACAAGCAAGCCCTCTACCACTGAGCTATAGCACCAGACTCTATGTTTGTAATATGCAATACATAATTATTTTCTATACTCACTTTGCATAGCACAGCAAAACTTTCTGTACCTGGTTTGTTTCACTTAGCATGATCTCCATTTGTCAGAATATTTTCTCATTTTTGATGGAGGGAAGAAGTAGGCAGGCAGGTGGTAACACATGAGTATCTATATGTGTGAAGGCTTGAGGTTATTGTTGGTTGTCTTCATTTGCTCCCCATTTTAGTTATTAAGACATGGTCTATCACAGAACATGGAGGTGGCTGACTCAACTAGTCTAGTTGACCAACAAGCCCCAAGGGTACCTCCTGCCTCACCCTTTCCAGTACCGGCATTAGAGATAACGTCAAACTCCACAGCCTCTGCATCAGCTTGTGCATTCAGGTGCCTGCCCTCTTAGAGTTCCTGGCCTAACTTCCATCATATGTGGAAGTACTAGCCAGATCAGCCCTTTCCC
The DNA here is from genome assembly GCF_037038515.1 of Microtus pennsylvanicus. Taxonomy (NCBI): domain Eukaryota; kingdom Metazoa; phylum Chordata; class Mammalia; order Rodentia; family Cricetidae; genus Microtus; species Microtus pennsylvanicus. Next base: position 16,190,179 of record NC_134583.1, on the reverse strand, counting down.
CCAACTTGCTTTTTGTCTTGGTGTTTTATCACAGTAATCAAAACTAACTGCACCACTTGGCAAGCATTTTACCAGCCAAGTTGTCTTGCAGCCTCAGAATTTTCTTCTTTTATGGCTGAGTAAAATGTTTATCACATTTTCTCTGTTCCTTCATCACTTGACGGATGGAGCATTGTTTCCATTTCTTGTGTGTAGTAAGTAGTGCTGAAGTAAATAGGAATGCAGATGTCTGACACACTGACTTCATTTCCTTTGGATTCATGCTCAGACATGGGCTGGCTGACTCATGGCCATTCAATTTTAATTTTTTGAGGAACCCCCATAGTGACAAAAAACATAATAAATCCCTGCCAATAGTGTAAAAGGGTTCCCCTTTCTCTACATTCTCACCAGCACTAGTTTGCCTATTTTCCTATATAGCAACTGCCACTCTTTATACCAGAGTACATTTTTATTCAGAACAGTAGATACTAGTGGGGCAGTGGTGGTGCACTCAGGAGGTAGTGACAGGTAGTGATCTCTGCATTCAAGGCCAGCCTGGTCTATAAAGTGAGATCTAGGACAGCCAGGACTACATAACACTATGAAACCCTATCTCAAAACACAAAAGCAAGCAAACAAAACAAGTAGATAATTTACATATCTATCTTTGAGATATAAGGGTACAGGGAAAAGAAAAGAGAACAAAAAATAAATCTTTCTGTACAGACTTATATTAGCATTTTCCCCTTTTTAAAAGTTAGTAGTAGAGAAAGATACCTTTGCAAATAGAAATTTTATTGAGTTATTGATTAAGAATTTCATGTATGCATGTAGTGTGTTTCAATCAAATCCACTCTGCATTTCTTCCCCTACAATTCCTCCCTTATAGAAACCATTCGTAGCTAAAATGAAAATACCTCATTATGATTTTAATTTTTATATTATTTTTCATATGCCTGTTAGCTGTTTGTGTGTAGTCTTTTGAGACATGTCTGACATATTTTAGAGTCATTTTGTTAATGATGAGATTTTGAACTTTGTTCTGTATATTGACCCCTCTCATATGTGTAGTTTGTAAATATTTTCTCTCTGACTTTAATTGTTTTAAGTTGATTGTTTCCATTGTGGTACAGAAATGTTTTAGCTTAATATTCGTTGTCTATTTTTGTGTTTTCTTCCTGTTTTGGGGGGTCTTGTTCAAAAGCTCCTTGGCTCTTCAGTGTCCTGAATTATTTCTTCCAGTAGTTTGCTTCAGGTCCTATATAAAAATCTTTAATTTACTCTGAGTTTATTTTGTTACTTGTGAGGATTGGCGGACTGATCCCCTCACCCACTCCCCATATTTGAGGTAGGATCTTGCTGTGTAGCCAGAATAGCTTCATACTCATGGTCCCTCTGATTTGTCCTCCTGTGTGCAGAGATTACAGGTGTGCCCCACCAATTCCAGCAGATGAGATGATTAATTAACGTTGTAGGTGAGAGAGTTTCTTACACATAGAAACTAATTAGAAATGTTATTATTTCCTAGGGAGTATGTTTTAGTGAATAAAGAAGTGACTTATATAGAAGTAGTGAATAAATACAGTGTTTATTATCCTTTAAAGTCAGTATATCTGAAAAAAGATACTAAAATCCGAGGGAAATAGTGACTGTTTTGGTTGGGCTTTAGTGTGGAAGGTATTCCTGATCTTATCTGTGTTACCAGGAGCAGCTGAATTAGTTGCCAAAGAATGCTAGTAACTTATGATTCATCGTATTCTAACCTACAGGACCTAAACTGGTCTGTCTCTAGCCTCTAATTTAAATTGAGAGCATCTCAGGCAGGTTTATTTTATTATTATTATTTTCTTTCTTTCTTTCTTTCTTTCTTTCTTTCTTTCTTTCTTTCTTTCTTTCTTTCTTTCTTTCTTTCTTTCTTTCTTTCTTGAAAAAAATTTCCGCCTCCTCCCAGCCTCCCATTTCCCTTCCCCTCCCCCTACTCCTCTCCCCCTGCCCCCACTCCCTCTCCCCCTCCCTCTCCAGTCTGAAGAGCAGTCAGGGTTTTACACAGAGAACACATTATATACTTACCTAGGGCTTTTGTTTGTTTTTGTTGTCTTACTTTGTTTTCAGAGTAGCTTTCTATATGTTCTTTGCCAAGACATTCGTACACCTTTTTCATACCTAAAGTAAGATTAAGTAGTGTCCCATGATTGTACAGAAATCTGATGTGAAGAGGCAGAAGCTCCTAATATTATGTAATTTATATTTAGAATTTTTGCTCACTGGTGTATAGTTATGTGACAAGATGTGGTGTTGTAACCACTTTGTAGAATTACTTTAGGTGCATGTCCTAAATGAATTGCTTAAAGCATCAAGAAAAAGTACATTTAAATTAATTATTTTTTAAAGTATTGGTTACATTCCTTAGTTAAAAACAATTTCTGTCAATGGAAGCCTTGGGTTTTCTTTCCTTTCCTTTTTGCATCTCATTGTTTTCTGTACAGCTGAAGAGAACAAATGGCAGGATGATAATCCTCGTGGTAACTTCTGCTCTCTAGGTATGGCAGTGATGGGAACAGACAAAGAAATAGCCTCACTCCACATTGAACACAATATTTTATTAGCTTGTGGCTTGCTTTTGCAATGCCCCTCTTCCCAGTCATCGAGAAAGCAGTCTCTGTTCTTCCTCTGCACAGGCTGCTAACCTCAGTTTTCTGCACCTGTGTTTCTGTTAGAGTCCAAAATATGTTTAAAATTTAAGTTTAGCTAACCAAAAAGTAATTAATGATAAATCACAATTTAAGACAGTATTGAATTATACTGTGTTAATGAACAAAATTTTTTGTTTTACTTTGTGAAAATGATTTCGTAGCATGTTGGTCTAGTAACCAAAACTGTCCCCACAGTTTTGTATACCAGCACCAAGGACTGCTGCTTTTCTGCCTATGCAAGGAAAAATGTGCAGCTTACAACACCACACATGAGCCAATGTTCTTACCTTCCTCCCAATATATGTGCCCTAAAAACCTCAAGAGAAAATGGTTTAAAAATTATTTTCATGTCTAGATTCTAAGGAAAATCATTGTTATACATAAATTGCAAAATGGAGACGCTCTTATGAAGCTGCCTATTTCTCATTTGGATCTGACATATTAAAAAGCATATAATTAATGGTTGACATTAGTAATTAACATTAGCTTTATGGTGTTTAATATGTTATCATTCATCCTTCAAACAACAGAAATGCATTATGCCTTGGCCTAAAGATTTTAGTTATATAAGTGCTCCTTCAGTTTTCTTATCATATAATCATGAAAAAAGAGTAAAATGTGTTGAAAAGATTTTTGCTTTGATTTCTTGAATGTGAGCTATAGTTTATTTTTTTTTAGGAGTGTTCATCAGCAATTGTGTCAGGAACTTCAAAGAGACAATGTGGACCTAATTGCTCAGTCTTCATTATCGGCTAAAGAGCGCCACCTTGCTGCAGTCGCCAGTGCACTGTGGAGGCATTTCTTTTCATTTCTGAAGAGTCAGAGAATGACGCACTCTGTGCCTCTCTCCCAGCTTGCAGATGCCGCTGCAGGTCAGCATTAATTGTTCATTGCTCATTGCTTTCTTCTTTTGCATACTTTTGTCAGTATTTTCCTCTGTTTGGTGTCAATCTCTTGCTTTATTACAAACATTGTGAAAGATCTATGATGAAATGAATGACATGTTGAAGTTGGGTACCTTATGTATCATTAAAGATTAAATGATAATTTGTTAAAAAGAAAATGTAATTTTCAGATGTAAACATTGAATGCTCACAAACTTTTCTTACACTCACAACTATTTGCAAAGTAAGGTAGCATTTGATTATATCTAGTTTAAGTGGTATACTTTGATATTTTCTGAACAATTAATCTAAATATAAGATAATTTGTATGAAGACCAAGGGAGTTGGGAGAATAGCCCTAAAACACCAAGAGGATAGGATCGGGATGGAATGAAGTGCTTAGAATTACTGTTCTGACTTCCCCTAGATTTTATTTAGATTGTAATTTTTATTTAAAATGGTTATTGGCCCAAATACATGTTCTTAGGCTTTCCGGGACTCTGAATAATATAATATACAATTAGGCAAGGTTTTAATATATGAACATATTTTCAGTTACTGAAAAGAGGCCATTATATATTGTAGTAATTGGAGCGGTAGGGCTGTGTCCCCGGCACCCCCGCCGCCTGCATGGCTAGCTTTACCGAAATAATTACATGGAAACTGCATTCTTTTAAACACTGCTTGGCCCCTTAGTTTCAGCCTCTTAACCCATTTCTATTAATCTATGTAGCACCACGAGGTGCGCTTACCAGGGAGATTCTAGCCTACGTCTGTCTGGAGTGGGAGAATCATGGCGACTCTCTGACTCAGCTTCTTTTTCCCAGCATTCTGTTCTGTTTACTCCTCCCACCTATGTTTTAACCTATGAGGGCCAAAGCAGTTTCTTTATTGCTTAACCAATGAAATCAACAGATTGATATATGACACTCCCACATCAATATATTTTTTTCAAAGAACAATCATGTCCATAATAGGTTAAAAAGCTCCTGAATAGGCAAGAGATTTGTAGCGTTGCTGCATATATTTAAATAATGTTCATTTGAAAGCATTTTATGTATTTAAATGTAATGCTTTGAAGAAATAACAGTAACAAAAAAATCCCGATGGTCTAAATCAGTATTTATTTTATTCTCAAATTGATGAGGAAAGATGAACTAAAAACGTCCATAAATAATGGGATGAATGTTTAAAAAGTGGATAAGAAATTGAAATCTTGCCAACAGTTCAGACTTTGTCCAAAGTACATTAAGACTTTAACTATAGCTAGAATGTTGTGGTAAGGTCATGGTTTCCAACTAGTGTGGTGTCTGAAGTAATACATGTTGGTATTCAGTAAGTTGAACTGTATTCTGTCATCCAGAATGCTAGACCATCAATAAAAGTAGTATTGTCTTGATTTAGTCGGCACTGTCCTAGGTAAATGCCGAATAAATCCAGAGTCAAAGGTGTAGATTTCAGATTTGAAGTCCTTAAAAATGAAATTATACACAGGTTATAATTGATAATGGCCAATGCTTTGGGTATCAATATGGGAGTATTTTAACTAGATCACTGGAATACGGGAATTCCAAATAAACAAGAGATCATGGCAAAATTGCTATTAGGGAGATTTTGAGCCTAGGAAACTGGGACATACACCAAGAAGAATTTATTGCTGGTATTGCTTGATGATGTACAAGAGATTTAAAGCTAGACATTTTAGGGGGGAAGAAATGAGAATGGTCTAGAAGTGGCAATGTAGAACAAGAAGTAAACCTCCCCTGTCTGTCCACGAGTTCAGTAGTAAAAGGTGAGTGGAAGGATGCAAGCCACACCAGAAAGCCTCCTAGGAGTCAGTGCCTCAGAATAGTTGCTTTGCTGCCTTAGCTACAGACTGAGTTGACAAATTCGGGAAAACATGAAGGGATAACATAAGAATTCTAGCTTCTAGGTTGTGAGTTCTGAAAAAGTGGGTGTCTTTGATCCTAGGAGACCAGTATTTAATAGAAGAGAAAGGTTGATATTTACGTGAGCATTAGCACGTGTGGCAGGTGGCAAGTAAATTAACTTGGTCAAAGCAAAGGAGGTACTGGAAATGCTTTTACCTGGGCCTTTGAATGGTGGAAACAGACTACTGAAACCCACTGGCTTGACTTGAGGGAGCCATACCTATAATGCTACTGAGCTCTAGATGCTTTTAGACCTTTCGGAGATCACAATGGGATTACAAATATTTGACAATGTTAATTTAGCTCAAGTTACATTTTTGAAAGTTATGTTTTATTTGGGGCTTTTAAATTCCTTGGAATTGAAGGTGAGGGGAAGATTAAAAAATGTCCCATCTGAACTTTCTCTCCTTTTAAATCTAGATTTTACTTTGCTCGCAGTGGACATGCCAAACACAGCACCATCAGATCTTCAGCCTCAGCCGGTTATATCAATAATTCAGCTTTTTGGTTGGGATGATATCATCTGGCCTCAAGTTGTAGCAAGATATTTAAGTCATTTGCTACAAAATAGGTATATACCCTTATTTCAGAAATACTCCTTAGTCTAGTCCTGATCAGTATCCTGGAAGAATTTGTCTAATGAAAACTAATCTGTACTATATATCCTCTCATTTGGCAGACATTTTACCAATATAATAGCAGGTAGTATGAAATCTCAATGGTTTGATGTGTGTGTGTGTGTGTGTGTGTGTGTGTGTGAGAGAGAGAGAGAGAGAGGGGGGGGGGGGGATGTTTTAAGTTTGCACTCTGATAGGCCTGCTTTATTATCTTAAAGTGACCTTTTTTGTATTCCCTAGGGAGAAAAAATTGTATAGGTATTATTGCTGGATCAATGAAACACTGGCATATTATTGCAGATTTAGACTTAACTAAAACTAAAGATTTGACTCAAGATTTGTTCATGAACCATGCACTCCAGTTCAATCACATTGTTGTTGTTCTTTAATCTGCCTGTGTCTCCTGCCCTGTCCTGCAGAGGCTATGAGGAACAACCTCAGTAATACATAGAGACAGATATATGAAAAAATGAGGTAAAGTTGCTGTAGAAATGGTGTTTTACAATGTGGGAACTTCATAAAAGCATCAAGATGAAGAGGGTGAAATCATCACCCAGGCCTGAGAGACCTCATGAGTAGTTCTTGTACCAGCTGCCAGTCAGTGAATGAAGAATGACATAGTGAGTCAGTTGTTTTCTAAGGAGATTAGTCAGCATCGTGAAACTTAGGTTTTTTCATTTGGCTTTGACTCGTAAAGTAAGAGAATTCAGCATCAGTTGGATTGCTTTTAGAACTTCTGGTATGAGAATTCTCTAATAATAATGAATGTTTATTTATTCATTGCTCATGAGTCACTCTATTTTCTTAACACAGAAGCCCTTAGGTCCCAAAGTAAAGACCAGTTTGTAAAACTGAGCCTTTTAAAAAGTATACAATTGAATGGTTACTTCTCTTAATGACTGCACATATATAAGACTGCACAGTATTACTTAGAAACTTCACAGTGATGATGGTGTTACTTAGAAACTTCACAGTGATGACATTTTCCTGTCTTTTGTAACCATAATGAGTTATATGAAGCTGCAAGACTACATTTGAGCTCCGTTGTTTTCAGGATTATTGGTGACTTGGGCATATTTTTCCAAATGAGCTTGTGTTCTTCAGTTAAAAGGCCCAACTATATAGCTTTGGTACTTAAACCCAGAGTTGTATGTTGTGAGGATGATGAGTTCTTTTTCACAGAAGTATTGGTTTCAGCTCAAATGTGTTACCTGGGCCTTCTTAAGACGTAGGTCCATTGTCTTAAACCACCTTCATGATTAGATGATGTCCTTATAAAGTTGTTACCAGCAAAGCAGACTTGCACCTTTCTTTTTTAAATTTTCTTTCCTTTGTCTTTGATCTTTAGTATTTGATTTCTCCTGTTCTCCTTGGGCATAAACTTGGGGCAGGAGGCTTCCCTTCTCTCTGAGAAGCAACTGCTCCCACTGGAGTTTTTTCTTTCATGTACCCTGATGGTCTTCTTTATTTTTTGTCTTTGCTCAGCATGACACTGCTTATGGTAGGGCTTAGCCCTCAGATCTATCTCTTCTTTTTTGCCTCCCTTGAATGTTCATTAGCCTCACAACTCTCTTTTCTCATTGTAATCCAAATGATAGTGATAACATTTACAATGTTATTTAATGTATTTATTTGGAGACATGAGGTCTACCTTCGATATGCAAGATACAGTCTTTGGAGGAGCAAAGATTGTGTGTGTACATGCATGTGTTTTTTATCTATCTGTCTATCTATCTATCTATCTATCTATCTATCTATCTATCTATCTATCTATCTATCTATCTTCTATCATTTTTTTGAGACAGTGTTTCTCTGTGTCCTGGCTGTCCTGGAACTTGCTCTGTAAATTATGCTGGGCTCCAACTTACAGAATCTGCCTGCCTGTGCCTCCTGAGTGCCGGTGTTAAAGGCGTGTACCACCACTGCCTGGTTTGTGTATATATATTTTTATATATGTACAGTAGAGTTTATTTTTAAAATAGTGTTTTGTAGTAATAAGGAGCGGCGGCGGGGCTGCGTCCCCAACACCCCAGCCACCTGCCCGGCTAGCTTATGCCCTGAAATAATTACACGGACACTGTATTCATTTAAACACTGCTTGGCTCATTTCTACCTAGCATCTTCTAGGCTAACTCTCCCACCTGGACTAGCCCATTTCTTATCATCTGTATAGCACCGGTCTTACCGGGAAGATTCTAGCCTAAGTCCATCCCGGGTCGGAGCTTCATAGCGTGCGTCTTCCCTGGAGCAGGTAGCATGGCGTCTCTCTGAGGCGTCTGCTCCCGAGAGCAGAGCTGTGGAGTCTGACCTCACTTCCTCTTCCTCCCAGCATTTTGTTCTGTCTACTCCTCCCACCTATCTTCTAACCAATGAAATGGGCCAACGCAGTTCCTTTATTAGCCAATGACCTTCCTCCATCATTTCCCCTTTTTCGGTTTAAACAAAAAAAGAGGAAGGATTTAACTTTAACATAGCAAAATTACATATAACGAAACAGTTATCAAGTAAAAGTTACAATAATCTTTATCATAACTAAGGAAAACTATAACTAACTATTCTTAACTCCATCAAAGACTCCAGAAAGATACAATACTACCTAAGCAAACAAGAAAAAAAGCAACTTTTAAAGCTCTAGAAATGACAGAGACATCTCGCTGCCTGGACAGTCACCCAAAGTTCCTCTGTACCGTTGGGGCATCCATCTTCAGCCTTCAGGCCCATGGTATCCAGCAGACATTTCCATAAAGCAGGAAAATTCAAAGTCAGTTCAGTCACTATCTGTTGTGTCCTGCAGAATGTCTCGCAGACTCTTTCATGAATCAGGAATCCCGAAAGATCATCTCACCTTAGGCAAGTTCAGTAGTCCTCTCTCTGCGGGTTCTCTGTGTCCAGTTTATGCAGTAGTCCAGGCAAGAACAGTCTCTTGCCCAAATGGCTATCAAACTCCATAAAGATCCTCTTCGATGCCCGTCTTCTTCCTGAAGTAGATTGGTGCTGCCAGGAGCAGAGTGTCTCATTGTCATGAAAAACCCTAAGTTATTAAAATGTTTAAAATGCCATATTCTATAACCTTTGAAAATACGAAAAATGCCTATCTAAAATATATCTATGCACATCTAGAAAATCTTAACTAACATGACTACAAACTTGACTATTATTATTATCTATTAACTACCTATATACATTACATTTTTAAATGAACTACACAATCACAATACCTTAATAAAGATCAGAAATACATATAACAAAATTGACCTTAAAATCCACACCAATGCAAATTATTCATACCTATATCAGTGTTTATTAGTAATGGTTGAAGAAACTGAAACACAAAGTTGTTTTAGAAAGTTTAACTTTAAGAAACTTTAGTTTTAAGAAAGTTATATAGGTAGTAAATGACTAGTTTGTGTTTCTGCATTATATACGTTTTAGGGAAAACTTCTATTCAAAATGTTTAAACTCTGATTTATGTACATTTAAAAATAGTTTTAAACTGGGCAAAGGCAAGTGGATCTCCAAATTTGAGGCCAACCTGGTCTACATAGTAAGTTCTGAGACAGCCAGAGCTACATATTGAGACCCTGACTAAAAATTAATTAATTAGTTAATTAATTAGGCATTGTTTTAGGGGTTGAGGAGATGGCTTAGTGTATAAGATATCAGTTGTACAAAACTAATGGCATAAGTTTGATCCCAAGTACTTAGGAAAAAAGTGACCTTCCGTAACCCAAGTACTAGGATATATAAGTAGGCAGACCATAGCAGCTTGCTGGCCATCCCAAATTGGTATGCTTCAGATGATCTGTCTCAAAATATAATATGATAAAGTAATAAAGAAAGACATCCCAACAAAACCTTCGGTTTCTATGCTTGTACATATATCAAAACAAAATAAGAAGAAAAAAATGGTTTTGCCTTTGCAGAATGCCATGTTTAAGATAAATCTGTGCCTATCATTTCTGTCACCAGGAGCCCCTCATAAATTAGAATTTAGACTCAGGTATGTGTTTGGCTTAAAAGGAGGGAGGTTTTGTTTGCTTCCCTGAGGGCAGTATTTTAGAATTTTGTGTTATTATCTTTGATAATGAGTGCTTATAAAGTGAACAGAAGAAGATGGAAACATAATTGTTCAGTCAAGACATGTAGAAATATATTGTTCTTAAGCAGCTTTTTGTCTTCACCTCTTCTGTTTAATTGCTATTGGTAGTGCCAATTTTTGTTTGTTCTTACTGTTCTTTGTATTTATTTCTGCTTACCTATTACATTATTATAATGCCTATAATTTTTACATTCTTGCTATTTCACACTTTCTAATTTTTTTCTCTTGGCATAAATCTACAGATACACCACGAGTAGAAAAGGAAAACTAAAAAAAAAAAAAGAAAAGGAAAACTAAAAATTGTAATATGCAAAATGAAAACAAAGATGTATAATAGATCTTTTCATGTACATCTGCATGATTTCTGAAGTACTGTATTCATCTGAAGTCAGCCAAGGGAGTTGCTCCAATGTGTTCATTACAAGCTCTGTTCTCTTTTCCCTTTTCCCTTTTGTCTCTACAGCACAGTATGTGAAACACTTTCTCAGATAAGCTACACGTCTTTTCAGTCCTTGACTATAAGATCGTGGATCCGTTGTGTTTTGCAAATGCACGTAAAACACCTCTCTGAACCTGATTTGCTAATGGATATGAACTCTGTACAGGCAGTGGGTAAGTGTCATATAAGGCATGCAGGGGTGCATATGGATTAAATAAACTAATATCCAATATTCAAAATCTGATTAGCTATCAATATATATAAAATGTACTTTTGTAGTCTGTTTCTTTTTTATTATTACTCTATGTTTAACTACATATGGCAAATGCCAACTGATACAAAGCTAAAAGAATTAGTTTCCTTGGCGCTAAGGACAAAACTTGCTCCTAGGGTGACACACTGCTTTTTCCCCTGAAGAAAACAGTGACATGTCTGAAGTACATACGTACATACCAAGTACCTTTTTTATTTTTATTTTTTTGGTTTTTTGGGGGCAGGGTTTCTCTATAGCTTTGGGGCCTGTCCTAGAACTAGCTCTAGTAGACCAGGCTAGCTCAGACTCACAGAGCTCCGCCTGCCTCTGCCTCCCAAGTGCTGGGATTAAAGGCATGCACCACCACAGTCCAGCCTAAGTACCTTAAAAAGAATACCCAGCTAGAAATATTTTGCACTATTGTTATGAAAGAGTTTGTTTTTCTATTTTATTATTAGTCACTGAAGATATTTGTGCATTTTAAAGTTCCCTATAGTTCTGTTTTATGTGAAATATAACTTTTTAAAGGCTATTGTTTGTAACCTGTCATAAGTTTCACTCAGGCTTGCCAGAAAAGGTTGTACTTTTTCTCTTATATTTTGTGTAGTTGTTTGACCTAAATAACTTTCTGGATAGGTTAATTGTAAAAAGCCTAATTCAGTTTTTACCATTGTGAAAATTTTCATATTTCAGAAATTTCAAGCACATGTATATATGCACACCAGTGTATATGCAACTTATATTTTATTGCATGTTTATAGAATAATCATGACTATTCCCTTATTTTAATAGAAAAGGAGTACATGGAACAGCTGGCTGAAATGACAAGTCTACTATTTAAACTCTCAGAAGTAAAGAATATCTTCTCAAAGGCTCAAATTGACCATTTTCCCATCCCAGAAGACCCCAAACAAGCACTTATTCAGTTCCTGGAGGTATTTTTTCATTTATTAGTGTTATCTTCCAAATAATCAATGAAAAATCTTTAAATATTAATTTTTTTCTATAAAGTGAATTGTTTAGTTTGACTCATATTACTGGTTGCTTTTTATTGTAAACTTCTGAAAGAAAGGATGTGTTGCTCTAAGATATAGACTATTCATTCTAAAGACAGCAGGAAATTCATACTTAATGAAGAATGAAAACCTAAGGAGGAATACATGGAAGCTTTTTTTCAAGGCCAACTGAAATGAAAGACTTTCTTGTTGATATTGGTTGATTACAATCCAGGTGCTAACATTATTTGTTATAAGCATATAGAGTCTCCGATGGTTCCAGCTGAGTATTTACTACCCTGCATTGATACTGTAAGTGTTAGCACCAACTAGTTCATAATACAGTTAGAACTTGAAAACCTAATACATTTCTTTTAATTTTTCTTCTTAAGTTCCTTTCACAATTTTAGTTTTAATTAATTTTAAAGGAATGTCACATAGGATGGTGTTTATTTTATAAGCCTAGCTGAAACTCATAACGTTTGAATGATTGTTTTTAGTAAATTATTCACAGTAAAAGTAAATTTACTTTTGAGCGTGTTGATATTAACTACATGAAAATATGATTCTTTTTGAATGAAAATAATTACAACCAATAAGCTATTTCCATATTGTTAACTCAGTTAATTCCTTTGATTTCTAGTAAGTTAAAATACAATTGTGTAACAAACAGAGATGTCTGTAAACCCTAATGATAACTAATAATAGCATAATAATATGCAGATGGGAAATACAAATTTTTGTTAAATATTTTATATGGCTGTTAAGTGAGTCTGACCAACAGTTTTGGATCAAAAAAGGAGTTAGAAGGCAGACTTTCCACTAGCAGTTAGATCTCCTCTAATTTAATCCAGCCTAAATGAATTTTTCTTTTTATCAATAAATCAATGATAGGTTTTTGCAAAATGCTGGATAGCATTATCTAGTGCTCCTTAGGGATTTGAAAAACCTAAAATAGTCTTTGATCTAAGAAGAGGTTTACTGATCTGAGAATGTAAGATACACAAAAGTTTAAATAATGATACAATGTGTTTAAATACTTAATGCCAATCTGTTAGTAGATTTCATCAGTAGGAAAGAGTCAGAATGTCTTGGTGTAAAGTATTTAGAATATATATATGAAGAGAGAGAGAGAAATACATAGTTTTTAGTCTGGGGGAGTTTAAACACAGTTATTAAGGCTCTATGATCAGTAATATTCAAGTGTGGGTAATAGACTGCTGGGAGTTACTGAACCTTCTCAAGATGGTCTCGATCTCAATACTATACTGACAAATTTGCTCAAATTCTGTGAGTATGTTAGCATACACAAGCTCCTTGGATTATTTAGAAAGTATGTTTTATGCACTCACAGAAAAGTAGAGCTCGTTCATTAAAAAAAAAAAAGTATTAATTAGGAAGTAAAATTTAAATTTTAGCAAATTTCAACCCTCAATGTCATTCTCCAAATGAAAATGCAGAGTGCAAGTGAAGGACTCGAGTGCCAAAGTAGTGCATTGTCTAAAGAGAGTGTGCCAAAGCAGTGCATCGTCTAAAGAGAGAGTGTGCCAAAGCAGTGCATCGTCTAAAGAGAGTGTGTGCCAAAGCAGTGCATCGTCTAAAGAGAGAGTGTGCCAAAGCAGTGCATCGTCCTAAGAGAGAGTGTGCCAAAGCAGTGCAGCGTCTAAAGAGGGAGTGTGCCAAAGCAGTGCATCGTCTAAAGAGAGAGTGTGCCAAAGCAGTGCACCGTCTAAAGAGAGAGTGTGCCAAAGCAGTGCACCGTCTAAAGAGAGAGTGTGCCAAAGCAGTGCACCGTCTAAAGAGAGAGTGTGCCAAAGCAGTGCACCGTCTAAAGAGAGAGTGTGCCAAAGCAGTGCACCGTCTAAAGAGAGAGTGTGCCAAAGCAGTGCACCGTCTAAAGAGAGAGTGTGCCAAAGCAGTGCACCGTCTAAAGAGAGAGTGTGCCAAAGCAGTGCACCGTCTAAAGAGAGTGTGTGCCAAAGCAGTGCGTCGTCTAAAGAGAGAGTGTGCCAAAGCAGTGCGTCGTCTAAAGAGAGAGTGTGCCAAAGCAGTGCACCGTCTAAAGAGAGAGTGTGCCAAAGCAGTGCATCGTCTAAAGAGAGAGTGTGCCAAAGCAGTGCGTCGTCTAAAGAGAGAGTGTGCCAAAGCAGTGCAGCGTCCTAAGAGAGTGTGTGCCAAAGCAGTGCATCGTCCTAAGAGAGTGTGTGCCAAAGCAGTGCGTCGTCTAAAGAGAGAGTGTGCCAAAGCAGTGCATCGTCTAAAGAGAGAGTGTGCCAAAGCAGTGCGTCGTCTAAAGAGAGAGTGTGCCAAAGCAGTGCAGCGTCCTAAGAGAGTGTGTGCCAAAGCAGTGCGTCGTCTAAAGAGAGTGTGTGCCAAAGCAGTGCGTCGTCTAAAGAGAGAGTGTGCCAAAGCAGTGCACCGTCTAAAGAGAGTGTGTGCCAAAGCAGTGCGTCGTCTAAAGAGAGAGTGTGCCAAAGCAGTGCGTCGTCTAAAGAGAGTGTGTGCCAAAGCAGTGCGTCGTCTAAAGAGAGAGTGTGCCAAAGCAGTGCACCGTCTAAAGAGAGAGTGTGCCAAAGCAGTGCACCGTCTAAAGAGAGTGTGTGCCAAAGCAGTGCGTCGTCTAAAGAGAGTGTGTGCCAAAGCAGTGCGTCGTCTAAAGAGAGAGTGTGCCAAAGCAGTGCACCGTCTAAAGAGAGTGTGTGCCAAAGCAGTGCACCGTCTAAAGAGAGAGTGTGCCAAAGCAGTGCAGCGTCTAAAGAGGGAGTGTGCCAAAGCAGTGCAGCGTCTAAAGAGGGAGTGTGCCAAAGCAGTGCAGCGTCTAAAGAGGGAGTGTGCCAAAGCAGTGCATTGTCTAAAGAAAGAGCCTGTGAGCACTTGGGTCGCAAGCTGAATTGACTTTTTTTTTCTTTTTTAAATTTATTTATTTATTAAAGATTTCTGTCTCTTCCCCGCCACCGCCTCCCATTTCCCTCCCCCTCCCCCGATCAAGTCACCCTCCCTCATCTGCTCAAAGAGCAATCAGGGTTCCCTGTCCTGTGGGAAGTCCAAAGAACCCCCACCTCCATCCAGGTCTAGTAAGTTGAGCATCCAAACTGCCTAGGCTCCCACAAAGCCAGTACGTGCAGTAGGATCCATTGCCATTGTTCTTGAGTTCTCAGCAGTCCTCATTGTCCGCTATGTTCAGCAAGTTCGGTTTTATCCCAGGCTTTTCCAGACCCAGGCCAGCTGGCCTTGGTGAGTTCCCAGTAGAACATCCCCATTGTCTCAGTGTGTGGGTGCACCCCTTGCGGTCCTGAGTTCCTTGCTCGTGCTCTCTCTCCTTCTGCTCCTGATTTGGACCTTGAGATTTCTGTCCGGTGCTCCAATGTGGGTCTCTGTCTCTGTCTCCTTTCATCGCCTGCTGAAGGTTAATATTCAGGATGATGCCTATATGTTTTTCTTTGGGTTCTCCTTATTTAGCTTCTCTAGGATCACTGCTAGACTGCTTTTATCTTGAAAGAAATCTGACAAAATGTGATTATTCAGACTTGGGCATTTGGCAGACATTTCTTTTTTTCAGAAATGAAGTAAGTAAGCCCATCACTTCAAAGAAAACAACTGACAGTATGGGTTGCTAATAATGGAGTTCAGCTTTTCAAAAAAAATAGAATTTAGGAAATTTGCATGAAGGTTCATGAGCTGAGAGCTTCCTGATATTTAGAGACTTCTCTAGGAAAGAGACAGTGTCAATGTGTATCGTTTTGTTTCCTGGGTTTTTTGTGTGTGTGTGAGTGTGTGTGTGTGGTTTTTTTTTTTAGTATAGAAATGTCAATATTGGGAAGCAATATCACTCATTAACTTTCTCAAATTTCCAGTGCATTTTAGCAAGCATTGACATGTAAAAGTTTCATTCAAATTTACTGAACATTTTATTAATGTGGCTTTAGAGTCAATGAAAGTCTTCAATTTAGTTACTACTGTCCTTTAAGAAACATCACTTGAAAATTTTGGCATACTAGCAAAGAAAGCTTCCGAGTTATTTGAAACATCATTCAGGATATTTTTCTAGCTATGTCTATTTGTGAGTTTGGATTCTTCAATAATGGTGCTCCCACTAGTCTCCTAGCTCCTTTTTTCTCCTTGAGAAAGTGTAGGTTCCCAATTAGTGAGTATCATGATCTAAGCAAGAAAAGTTTGTCAAGGCACTTACGCTTAGCATGTGTTCAAGGGAACTGTGGTCAAAAATTGGCGACCTTCTGAAGAATGAAATGGTTAAAGGACAGAAAGCTAAAAAAAAGGTTTAATAAGATATATCTCTTCTCATTTGCCCACTTCACTGAATTTCCTAGCTTTTCTTCATGCCGTGTGACTTACTTCCATTTAGCCCCTCAAAGCTGTGCTTCCTCTCTTATTCAACTTAATCAGACCTCTTGGAGTTTTGTCAACTGCTCTAACAGTGCTCTCGGCATCTGTGCTCTTTCATTGTTTGCTTACACCTATGTGCTTTGCCCTCTATAGAATGGTCACACTGGTGCCGTTTATGGTTGTCACATAAGCCACTGAAAGCCTTTGTGAGTTCCAGAGTGGTTTAAGACTTTCTCAAGCTTTCTAACCCATCTCTTTAGTTACCTCTTTTGTCTTTTATAGCTTCATATAGCCTGCTTACCCTCCCCTTCCTCCGAGGTTGTTGGGTTTATTATCTCTTTTTCTTTCTTTTCTTAATGTCCCTCCTCATGTTTCTGTTGACCACCTCTCAGTTGACCCATCTTTAGCCTCTCATCCACATTTTCCATCTCCTCCATGCAGAACATTAAGCTACCTAGTCGATGGCTCCTGAAGAATATTCTTTAAGTTATAAACTGTGAAGCACATCAGTTCACATAATAGAGTTTTTCCTTGTAAGAATTTGGTAATGCTGCTTGCAACTCTTTCCTGTAGGAATCTGGAGATTTCCAGTCATGAATTATGAGCCAGTCTGTGTAGAAAGCTTTATTTGATTACTGGCTTCTTGTATAACAGTTAGATGTTTCTCCTTACTAATGATTTTGCCAAATCAGATGTTCTGTAAATAATTACTAAGGAATTTATTTTTTTAAAAAGATCTTCCTTTGACCTTTAATTATAAAAGGCAAGACATAACTCTTCACTAAAGTTTTACTTGCTGTGAATCTTTTTTGGAAATCTAAGGACGAAGGCTGATGTATAAGATATGTACATAGTGAGGAAAAAGGAAGAAGTTAGTTTTCAAGGTTTGTATTGTATAAGACTTAGAAACTTATATCATCTTTTCCTTTATTTATAGGCTGTTGGTAAGACTTATGGGAGTCTCCAGACATTTTCTGATAAATCTGCCATGGTCACAAAGTCCTTAGAATACCTTGGTGAAGTATTAAAATACATAAAGCCTTATTTGGGAAAAAAAATTTCCAGTGCAGGGTTGCAGCTGACTTATGGAATTATGGGTATGTATTTCTGACATGTTTTTGCTAGAAACATTTCCTTAACTCTATCCATTAGGACCCAAATGGAAAAAGATACATAAGACAAATCACTTAACTCTTTGTGGAGGTGTAAGATAGTATGAAATACAGTGGTTTGCTTAAGATAGTTTAAGCTGTCCCTCATTATTTGCTGTTCTCTTATTGATATTAATATTATGATAATAACAGAAGATATTTCCACACTAACTACTGCTGATAATTTCAGACAAATTATAAAACCCAAACCTCTAAAATGAACCTTCTATTAATGTTTACCTACATTTAGGTAGAAGATGAAACACCAGAAAGCCGTCACTTCCTTTCGTGTTTGTAGTCTCCTATGCATGGAGAAGGAGGTCCCGAGAGATACGTAGTATAATACCAATGACATTGATGCTTCAAATCTTACTCTTCACAAACTGGTTTCTTTTTCAAAAGAAATCTTCTTGTGCTTGTTCTATAATGATGGGGTTCACATTTCTTTAGGAAGTTAGTAATTTGAATATCTTTGTTGACTAAACCATGTTGCTAACCAAAAATAGGAACAGAATAAAAGGAAATGAGAAATATTCCCTTAGAAGTTTTATATAGAATTTAAGTTTTGAATTTTCTTTATTTCTCTATGGCCCAAACCTTGTATCTATTCCCTTTAATCTTGAGGACGTATGAATAAACCTTATTTGGGCTGTCTGAAACCTTTTATCTTTGTTGTGAAAGATAAAGGAGACTGTGAAGCTGTGGAAATGTGGATAATGTAGAAGGTACTGAAATTCAGATTATTTAATTTTAGAAAAAAAGGTGGTGATTTATTACCGATTCAGCAGTAATATCTATGTGATCATTTTAGCAAGTCAAGCTTATGACTTACTAGTCTCTAAGAAAGTTGCTTGTCATTTTCAGATTTAGTTTTTCCCAAAGTAAATGGATGATTACAGCGTACATGATAGCTTTATCAAGAATCACAGAATCCCTTATGAACTGATCATATGTGCATTTGGGGCAAATTTTTACTTATGAAAAATTGAGGGCTTTCTTTGTTGTTTTGCACTGAGCGTCCTCTCTCTCTTTCTCTTTCTCTCTCTTTCTCTCTCCATACGGGTAGAGTTAGATTCTCTCTCCATTTGCCTAGGTCTCAAAGGGTAAGAATGGATTACATAGCTAATAAATTACTCATTTTTCCATTAGAAATTAGAACAAGTAACTTGCTGTTTACATAAAAGACTTAAAACAGAATGGAGAAAGAGCAAATATAACTCCTTAAGAGTTTGAGCCTGTGTTAGGATTAGGATATCATAGCCATAGGAAGGGGCCGATAAGTTACCATTTCCTAGCTCAGGACACCTCTGGGGTGTGTGTGTGTGTGTGTGTGTGTGTGTGTGTGTGTGTGTTTTATAAGTCACTAAAACTGCATTCCAGGTTAAGAAGAGTGAGATCCTAATAGATGAGTGATTTCTGACAAAGAGGAATTGATACTTTCCTCACGTTGTTTTTCTGAGGTTGAGGGTAGATAGGAGAAACTTGGTCTTG
The DNA here is from genome assembly GCF_037038515.1 of Microtus pennsylvanicus. Classification (NCBI taxonomy): domain Eukaryota; kingdom Metazoa; phylum Chordata; class Mammalia; order Rodentia; family Cricetidae; genus Microtus; species Microtus pennsylvanicus. The sequence goes on along the minus strand of NC_134583.1, from coordinate 16,171,300 downwards.
GTTTCATTTAGATTTCCCATTCTTTGTATCTCATAGTTTTCTTTTCACATTGCCTGCATCTCACCATCGCTGTTTCTGTGCATTCTTCCCCCTTTTCCCTGGTTGATAGTCTACCGATGACCCTTCAGGGCTCATCCCTATAGTTCCTACTTTTGCTACATCCCAAGTAGACTTTGTCTTTGCCGTGCCATTGCATTTCATTTGTACTCTTTAGTGAAGAATTAAATGAGTGCCTTAATGTAAGTCTTTTCACTCGGCATATGTTTCTTCCTGCTGTCTATTTTGACTTGTTGCTATAATAAAGTACATTTTTTACATAGAGGAGCAAAAATGTTCTGATTAGGAGATAATTGTAACCAAAGCTACTTTTCTTTTTTTATTAGGAATTCTTGTTAAGTCATGGGCACAAATCTTTGCCACCTCGAAAGCACAGAAGCTACTGTTTCGGATCATAGATTGTTTGCTGCTGCCGCACACGGTTTTACAGCAGGAGAAGGAGTTGCCTGCGCCAATGCTGACTGCAATTCAGAAGAGTCTTCCTCTGTATCTCCAGGTATACCCAGTGTATGAACTGCCTCAAAGCATGCTTCAAAATACAGATTGGAGAAATTGTGATCTCAAAAGTACTATTTGCATATAGCACATCCATTGAAAAGGTTTTGAATGCCTTTTGTGTTTGGCTTTGGAAACAAAGGGGAGAGAGGCAAATGTTCAAGAAGCTCGAGTTGGGAATGAAGGCAAGGAGTTCAAAAGGTTTCAGAAGCTCACTCAGTATTTTCCTTGGAGATCTTAGTTCTATGAGAGCCAAACTGGGGTGAAAAGGACAGAAAAGCAGCACAAAGAACTCTGGGTGTGAAGGCAGAATGCCTAGGAGTCAGAGGGCCATTCCTGTCAGAGTAACCTAGACAAGGTCAAGAGCTTTAAGGAAAAATCTAGCGCACTGGGGAAATACAAATCATTCTTCTGCGGCTGGAAATTCACATAGGAAGAGACATGTGATGGAGGGTTTTATATTCCTTGCCAAAAATTTGGATTCCATCTCATGCATGCACAATGTTGGTTGTGAGCAAAGAAGTGTGAGTTGTGCTTGTATTTGCGAAAATGATCTTGGTGTTGGAGTTAGATTTAAGACCTATGAGGCAGTGACTAGTTCATTGAAATACTCCACACGTTACTAGAAGGTTTAAACTAAGCAGTGAGATTAGAGCCTGTGCAGATGTCAGAAATGTTGATGAACTCTGATTAAAAATACAATACTAAATGTGGGAGAGAAACAGAAATGGATGCATTAGACAAGACTGATAGTGGCTGGAAAGTGCTGCTGGTAACTGAAACAGCCATGGTGACACATACCTGTAGTGCCAGGATTTGGGAGGCTGAGGCAGGAGTTCCTGGCCAGCCAGGAATATATATATAAAAAGCTGGCTTTAATAGCTTTAGTTTGAAGTGATTTGGAATGTGTAAATGTGTAAATAAAGATATCCCGTTTGCAGTCTGAAGTACTGGTCTCTTTCATTAGTGTGTGATACTGAAAGTTAGGCCTTTATAAATTTGAGATTCTCTAAAAAAGAGGCAGAGAGGAGCAGATTTTGATAAGTTAGCATAGACTCCCATGGTGGATTTTTTTAAAAGCAAAGTTTTGAGATTTCTAAGAAATTTTAAAGTAACTCTAATTATATGTTCATGTTTGTATGTATGTTAAAGCTGAGTGTGCCATCAAACTCAGTTGCATGGGAGAACAAATGTATGGAATGGAGTTGAGAGTACCAGGAAAGTCTGGATGTTTGTTCTATGTGGTCTTCTTAGAACTAGTTTACTTGTAAGTAGATGTTGCTTAAGATATAAAGTGAGGTTTTTCTTGAATTATCCATTTGGCAGAACTGACAGGAAGATGCATCTTTAATTTTTAAAGGTGCTCTGCTGTCTTTGGATCTGTGGATTCTGTCTGCCACCAACTTCTCGCTGTGCTTTTTCCAAAAAATAAAAAAAGCACACAAGACTGAGCAGGCGGGCTCTACCATTGTTCATTTTAACTATGTTCTTGCCTGTATTTCAGTGGCTCTATACTATTTTTCACTACAAATGAACTCCTAGAGTTTTTTACTAGATAAACATCCAATTATGGCTACAATGGAGTCCTAATAAACATGCAGAAAATTGTTTCTTCTTCTGAGGGAATGGATTTAATCATTTGTAAGTATTAAATATTGTTATGAGAGTATCTTGCTAACTTGCGTACATATGGAAGGGATTATATCAAGATACATGCAGCAAGATATTATAATGAGTTCTGGTGACTTCTATTAAGTTCTTAATTTCTTTGAACCTCAATTTCCTTGACTGTAAAATGGAAATATGATATTAATTCCTTTGTTCTAAAAATTGAAATGAAATGACTAAAGCACTTGGCACAGTAGCACATAGAAAAACTTCTAGGGAGGTGCTTATTCTTGGTCTAAGCATCAGCATCCTTCTCTTATTACGAGTTGTTAAAAAATGATCTTATTTCTTTGCATGGCAAATTTTCAGGGCAAATATTATATTCTTAGCCAAAATGGCTGAATGATACCTCCCCTACCCAGCTGTGCCTCTGTAGGATTAACAGTCCACGCTCTGAGGGGCAGGATTTTATTCTTTTATCTTTTGCTTCCTGATACACTGAGCTTTGGTTTAAATCCTTTGAAAAATACTGTTGGCACATGTATTTTATAACTTAGTAATGACGTGGGTATGTAATTGATGATCATGGTAGTCAAGTGTTGTGTGCAGGAGGACGAGAGGAAGAATATTCCCTTTCTCTTCCTGAAGGCTTACCTTCATTTCCTTTGGTCATGCCTCTACAACATATGTTAGATTATGTTAGATTCCACTACCATATATACTATCCCAACTCAACTCTAGAAAGGCCATGTTTGCCTTACTTATTCATGATACCTGAAGTCCTATTTAATGGTAAGAAGGTACAAATTCTGCCATGAATACTAACGCTGAAGAACATATTAGTAGGTTCCTAAACACTATTTGAAACTTTGGACTGGCTGAACATAGAGGACAATGAGGAATACTGAGAACTCAAGAACAATCGCAGAGGGTTTTTGATCCTACTGCACGTACTGGCTTTGGGGGAGCCTAGGCAGTTTGGATGCTCACCTTAGGAGACCTGGATAGAGGTGGGCGGTCCTTGGGCTTCCCACAGGTCAGGGAACCCTGATTGCTCTTTGAGCAGATGAGGGAGGGTGACTTGATCGGGGGAGGGGGAGGGAAATGGGAGGCGGTTGCGGGGAGGAGGCAGAAATCCTTAATAAATAAATAAATTAAATAAAAAAATTAAAAAAAAAGAAACTTTGCCTTTTGACATTTCTCTTTTTGCTTATTTTCCCTTCTATAGGGCATATGTATTGTGTGCTGTCAATCTCAAAATCAAAATGCCTACTTGAATCAGTTGCTAAGGAATGTCATTGAGCAGTATATTGGAAGGTTTCTCCCCACCTCACCGTGTGTTTCAGATCTTGGACAGCATCCTGTTCTTTTGGCACTGAGAAGTCCAGCCTCTCTTCCAATGATGACGTCCCTAAGGAAGCACATTGTCCATGCCATAAGGTAATACAGTTATTACAAAGAGGTGTATGTAGAAGTTATTAATCGCATCCAAAAATAATTCATACTATCTCAGAAATATTAATATCCCTCAGTATTGTAGTAGCTTTTTTTTTTAATATTTATTTATTTATTATGTATACAATATTCTGTCTGTGTGTATGTCCGCAGGTCGGAAGAGGGCACTAGACCTCATTACAGGTGGTTGTGAACCACCATGTGGTTGCTGGGAATTGAACTCAGGACCTTTGAATGAGCAGGCAATGCTCTTAACCTCTGAGCCATCTCTCCAGCCCTGTAGTAGCTTTTAAAAAACTTTTTTCCAGGAAACATTAAGAATTTGTTGCATCAGGAAGAAGAAAACAATGTATTATATCTTAATTTCAATAAAGATATATTTAAAAGTTTGTTTCTTAACATCTAGTAGTGTTCCACAGCACAGCTATAACTGCTTGCTCATTTTTGTAATAGAAGAGACATCTCTCTCTTTTCCTAGTTTTGTTATCTTACCCCTCTAGAAATAAAGCCCACATAGCACTTATATAAAGTCTTTTTGTGAAAATAAATTATCATTTTATGGAATAAATGATAGGAAAGCCACTGCTGATATTGTGACAGCTCTCAATGAAGAGTCCACCAGAATGTTTTTGATAGCTCCTGTGTGCTTTTAGATTAAAAAAATAATAATTTGTTAACATATTTGCTTTTAAAATTGTGTTAGTTTAACTATGTAACTGTTATTTTCCTTCTACACCTCCCTAAACATACATTTTTATGAGCTGGAGAGATGGTAGAGTGGTTAGGAGCACTGACTGCTCCTTCAAGAGGGCCCCAGTTCAGTTGCCTGCATCCACATGGCAGCTCACAACTGTGCAACTCCAGTACCAGGGATCTGACACCCTCACATAGAAACATATGCAGGCAAAACACCAGTGCACATGAAATTAAAAAATTTTTAAAAAGTTACTTTTTAAAAAAGATGCATTTCTATGGTTTTCATCACAATAGAAATTGTATTTTGTACAATATAGTTTGTAGCAATTACTCTACGAGAAGTAACTGAAAATATGAATGTTGATGAAGAATATGAAGTATGTTATTAACTTACTAATTATCTCAATTTTTTTGTTTTCACGTGTTTATTAGTCAGTTTTTTTATTGTTTTGACAAGACACCTGAGAAAAACAACTTAAAGGGAGAAAGGTTTATTTGGGACCCTGGCTTTAGATCATTGTTGGCTTCACTGCTTTTAGGTCTGTTTGTGCAGAGGAGGAAAACAATGACAAAACAAGCTCACTCACTTCCCTCTGGGAAGCAGAGGGCAACATGAACAGGGTGAGGGAACAAAACACAGCCCTTGAAGTGCACACCCCAAATGACCTACTTCTCCTAACTAGACCCACTTCTAATATTTCTGAGACCTTATGACAGCATTACCAGCTAAGGACATAAGCTTTTGGGAAACACTTTGTCACTTGTTGGTAGGTCCAGTGTGTCACACAGGATTAATATAAATCACAATAAACATTAATACCTAAACTATTTCTGTAGTAACAAGTACACAGTCCTTTTAATTGTTTTTATTGATATATATTTCTCTATTCCCCTCACTTCCTCTGCCCCCCCCCCCCAAGCCACTCCTATGATCCTCATGCTCCCAATTTACCCAGGAGATCTTGTCTTTTTACTTCCCATGTAGATTAGATCCATGTATGTCTCTCTTAGGGCCCTCATTGTTGTCTAGGTTCTCTGGGATTCTGAATTGTAGTCTGGTTTTCCTTTGTTGTATGTCTAAAAGCCACTTATGAATGAGTACATATGATACTTGTCTTTCTGGGTCTGGGTTACCTCACTCAATATGATGATTTCTAGATCCATCTTTTTGCCTTCAAATTTCAAGATGTCATTTTTTTCCCCGCTGTGTAGTACTCCACTGTATAAATGTACCATATCTTTATCCACTCTTCAGTCGAGGGGCATTTATGTTGTTTCCATGGTTTGGCTATGACAAATAATGCTATTATGAACATAGTTAAGCACATATCCTTGTGGTACATCATTTGGGCAGATACCTAAAAGTAGTATTGCTGGGTCTTAAGGTAGGTTGTTTTCTAATTTCTGAGAAATTGCCATACTGATATCCAATGGCATTGTACCAGTTTGCACTCCCATAAGCAATCCCTTTATCCCACATTCTCTCCAGCAATAGTTCTCATCAGTGTTTTTGATCTTTCTCTGATGCAAAGATGCAAAGATTTGCATTTTTCTGATGGCTAAGGATGTTGAGCATTTCCTTAGGTGTCTTTTTTGATGACCAGCCCTCTGTCCAATGTGGGGTTGATGAGGATCTTTTTCCATTTTGTAGGCTGCCGTTTTGTCTTATTGACAATATCTATTTCTTTACAGAAGTGTCTCAGTTTCATGTTGCTTTTTTAGGTCTCAATTATTAATTGTTGCTCTCAGTGTCTGTGCTATTGGGGTTATATTTAGGAAGTAGTCTCTTGTGCCAATGCGTTCAAATATACTACCCACTTTCTCTTCTATAAGGTTCAGTGCAGTTGGCTTTATGTTAAGATCTTTAATCTATTTGGACTTGAGTTGTATGCATGGTGATAGATATGGTCTACATGTGATATCAAGTATGCCACAGCACCATTTGTTGAATACTCTATCTTCTTTCCATTTCATATTTTTTGCTGCTTTGTCAAAAATCAGGTATTCATAGGTGTGTGGATTGATATCCTGGTTTTCGATTTGGTTCCATTTGTCCTCCTGTCTGTTTTCAGCATTGTAGCTCTGTAGTAGAGTTTGAAGTCAGGGATCATGATGCCTACAGAAGTTTTTTTATTGTACAGGATTGTTTTGGCTATCCTGGGTTTTTTGCTTTTCCATATTAAGGTGAGTACTGTTCTTTTGAGGTCTGTGAAGAATTTTGCTGGGATTTTGATGGGCATTGTATTAAATCTATAGATTGCTTTTGGTAAGATTGCCATTTTTACTATGTTAATCCTACATACCCAAGAGCATGGGAGATCTTTCCATTTTCTGGTGTCTTCTTCAATTTCTTTCTTCAGAGAATTAAAGTTCTTGTCATTACGGGTCTTCCACTTGTTTGGTTAGAATTACTCCATGATATTTTATGTTATTTGTGGCTACTGTGAAGGGTGATGTTTCTCTGATTTCTTTCTCGGCCCATTTATCATCTGTGTACAGGAGGGCTACTGATAATCTTGTATCCTGCTACATTATGGAAGGTGTTAGAAGTTTTTGAGAAGTTTCTATGAGGTGCTGAGAAGAAGGTATATTCTATTTTGTTTGGATGGACTGTTTTATAGATGTCTGTTAAGTCCATTTGAGGCATAACATATGTTAATGCCCTTATTTTTCTGTTAATTTTCTGTCCTGAAGACCTGTCCAGTGGTGAGAGTGGGGTGTTGAAATTTCCCACTGTTAGTGTGTGGGGTTTAATGTGTAATTTAAGCTTTAGTTTTGTTTCTGTTACATATGAGGGTGCCCTTTTATTTGGGGCATAGGCATTCAGTATTGAGATTTCCTCTTGATTGATTTTTCCTATGACTAATATAAAATGTCCTTCTTTGTCTCTTTTGATTGATTTTAGTTTGAAGTCTATTTTGTTAGATATTAGGATAGCTACACCAGCTTTTTTCTTAGGTCCATTTGATTAGAAAATCTCTTCCCAACCCTTTACTGTGTTTTTAGGGTTAGGGTGTGATTTTTGTATGCAGCAGAAGGATGGATTCTTCTTCAGATGGATTTGTATCCAATCTGTTAGCCTGTGTCTTTTATAGGTGAGTCGAGTCCATTTTTGTTAAGGGACATTAATGGCCCGTGATTGTTCATTCCTGTTATTTTAGTTTTTGTTTTTGCTGATGTTATTGTGTGTGTTTTTCTCCTTTGGGATTTGCTGCTTTGTGATAATCTATTATCTGTGTTTTTGTTGATGTAGCCAACTTCCTTGGGTTGGGGTTTTCATTCTAGTACTTTGTGTGTGGCTGGATTTGGTTGCTAGGTATTGGATAAATCTGATTCTTTCATGGAATGTCTTGTTTTGTCCATCTATGGTGACTGAAATTTTTGCTGGGAATAGTAGTGTGGGCTGACACCCATGGTATCTTAATGTCTGCAGAACACTTGACTAGGACCAGGCTTTCATCATTGCCATTGAGAAGTCAGGTGTAATTCTTATAGGTCTGCCTTTATATGTTACTTGGGCTTTTTCCTTTGCAGCTCTTAATATTCTTTCTTTATTCTGTATGTTTAGTGTTTTGATTATTATATGGCAAGGGGACTTTTTTTTATTGGTCCTGTCTATTTGGTGTTTTTTAAGCTTCTTGAATCTTCATAAGCATATCTTTCTTCAAGTTAGGAAAGTTTTCTTCTGTGATTTTGTTGAACATATTTTCTGTGCCTTCGAGCTAGCATTCTTCTTCTATATCTATTATTCTTAGGTTTGATCTTTCCATCATGTCCCATATTTTCTAGATATTTTATGTTAGGCTTTTGTGAGATTTAATATTTTCTTGGACCGATGAGTATATTTCCTCTTTTGTATCTTCAGCACTTGAGAATCTCTCTCCCATCTCTTGTATTCTGTTGTTATGTTTGCATTTGTGATTCCTGATCGTTTTCCCATATTTTCCATTTCCAGAATTTCCTCTGTTTGTGTTTTCTTTATTGTCTCTATTTTAGTTTTCAAGTCTTGAATAATTTCTTTCATCTGTTTGATTGCTTTTTCTTCGTTTAAAGGATTTGTTAATTTCTTCCAATTTTTTGTTTGTCTTTTCCTCTACTTTGAGGGAATTTTTTATTTCCTCTTTAAGGGCCTCAAACATTTTTCTAAATTTATTTTTTAGGTCATTTTCTTCTGCTTCATCTATATTGGTGTGATCAAGTCTTGCTGTTGTAGAACTACTGGCTTTTCATGGTGTTGTGTTACTCTTTGTGGTGTAAAGTATGTTGCCTTCTTTTTCTCTGATTGGTGCAGTTGGGGCTGTGTCTGTGGTGATCATCAAAGGCTCAGATGGTTTCTTGTAGGGGTGCATTCAGGGCCACGGTTCCAGTCACCTGGTAGGTCACTGGGCCAGCTAAGCAGCAGACTAGTGTGAGTTCTGGTCATTTCCATTCTTCATGGCGGTCACTTGGGTGTCTCCAACGGTGATTATGTGGGACATCTTCCACTTTTGGATATTTCAGCAAATACATATTTTAGTCATGAATTTCCTTTATTATAAACTAGAGCTTCCTTTATACTGTTGTTTAGAGAATACCTGAGATACTTAGTGTTTCATACATGTTGACATCAGGTCATAGAATCTTATTTTGTATTAAAAATAATAAAAAGGACATGGTTAGAAAGTTTGCTGCTACACAATATTTTCCAACTCCTCAGCACTGAACCCAGCAAATGTGTGGAGTATTCTTGGAAGTTTCCAAAACATAAGATTATCTTTTTTCACTCTTAGTGACTTGCTGGTGCAATGTATGATTCCCAAGTAAGGTATTGGTGTAGACAGCTTGATGGTTCTTTAGAAATGACTGTCTGAAGGAAACATGAGGATTTTGCTAGGATGGAAGATAAGCATAAACCAGATCATTTTGAATTATTTTAGAGGACTTTCATTCAACAAAGGGAATTGTTATATTTGCTAGATAAGATAACTAGTTGTTTGGGGGATAAAGTTAACTTTTACTGAGATGCTTGAAGAATATTTCTCAGAATATTCTAAATATATTTTAAGTATTCTATTTTTAGAATATTCTAGGGTATATTTTCTTGATTTTTATCCTTGAAGTAATGAGAAAGGTACAATGCCATCAAACTTGGCCCAAGTGTAGAGCAGAGAAGGTATGTGTCATTTCTATAGAAATAATGCAGGGGTGGGGATGGTTTAATAACACTCGCTCTCCACCTTTAATTCCTTTTTATGCAAAAAGATTTATTTTTCACATATGTGTGTCAGTTTTGCCTACATGTATGGAATTGTACCGTGTGCATGCCTGGTGCCTGTAGAAGGTAAAAGAATGCATCAGAAACCCTGGAACTGGAGTTTTGGATGCTTGAAAGCTGCCCTGTGGGCACAGAGGCAAATTCAGTGTCTGTGCAAGAGCAGTAGGTGCTCTTACCTGTTGAGCCGTCTCTCCAACATTCGTTTCTTAGGATTCTTTTTGTTTGTTTGTTTCCTTGTTTTGGTTTTTAACTAACCCTCTATATCCTTTAGCCATAACATTAGAAGATTTGGTAATAGAAATTATCTTCCCCTGTCTTCATGTAGTGATTAAAATTATCATACTGTCTGTTAAAGTTTTGGTATTCTATGAGACTAGATTATTGGTATGTAGTATTAATCAGTTTCTATGTTGAAACACCTTCATTTTGGTCTCTCTGTCTCTCTCTGGTGGGTAGGTGGGTGGGTGGGCCAGAGGACAGCCTCTGAGGTCTTTCTTTTGTTGTCATCACCTTGTTTGTGAGATGCCCTGTACTGCTGGGTTAGACTGCCCAGCAGCTGTGTTGGTGATCACCCCGGGAGGTCTGTCTGGCTCTCTCTCTGTATTGCTGAGATTACAAGTTCAAGCAGCCATGCCTGGTTTGTTTTGGGAACTGAACTCAGGCCCTTATGATTACAAGGCAAGTTTTACTGACTGAGCCATCTTCCCAGCTTTGACTTGATCTTTATAATGATCTGATGTAATTATAGAATTCTGTTTCTCATACATTCCTAGAGTCGTGTTACTTGGGCCAGAAACTATTGTCTTTGTTCATTCCCATTTCTCTTATCACATTACACCATGGTAATCACTACATCTAGTCTTTCTTCTAAAACTAAAACCCTCTTGCCCCTTTCTTTCTTTTTTCTTTTTCTTTTTAGTACAGGTCTCATAGTGTCACCTTGCCTGGCCTGGAGCTCACAAAGATCCACTAGTTTATGCCTCCCGAGTACCTGGATTAAAAGCGTTCCACCAGTTTTGCCAGATTAGTTTTGACATTTCCCTGCTCCCAAACCTTCGCTGACTCCTTTCTCCTGCACTCATCTTTCTGTTGGTAGTGTCCCTGTCCTATATATGCCCCACTGACCCTGGCTTAGTTATTGCTCTCAAGATGCTTTATTCTTCCCTATATTATAGCTTTGTCCATGCCGGTCTCTTCATTAAAATGTCATCCTCAGCACTCATACCCACTGTCCTGCATGCAAGCTGTGACTAATACCACAGGGTAACACATGTGTTTTTGACCCAATTTTTAGGTTCAGAATAGTAATCTGTTATTACATTTGAGATATTGCCTTGTTTACTATAAACTCCATGACAAATGGGGAGGTGAATTCAAATCATAAACCCAAATTAAGCCCCTTGGTTAGTATCCTAGCTGTATACTCAGATTTCTGGTTTACTTCATATGTAATTAAGGATGGCTTTTATTCTTTATGTATTAGATTCCGGCTGACTAGAAGGGTGACTAAGTTTTTGTTTTCAATATTCAATAATAAGTAGTGTTGGGCTCTTATGGTTCCCTCCATTCTGCACCTTCCTACTATGTGATCTGTTTGAGTTAGGGCTTCTCAGAATCCCTGACAATTCTGTGATGATTCTTTGTCAAAGTCACATATATTAAAATTGCCTCTTTATTGGCACAACTAACTTCTCCACTAGATGATGAGGCTGTTGTTTGTTCTTTTTCACGTAATTCTATATATGCTTATTTTTACATTGTTCCTGGTGTTCAGTATGTACCAAATTAATGTTTATTTGGGGCATTAGTAATTCTGCACTGCACAGAACAAAACACTGCCTAAGATGGTTGTAGCAAGGATGTTAAATTTGTAGGAGTCACTGTGTGTTGTGTGTGGGGAACTAGAGTGATTGATTATGTAGTTTCTTGAATGAGTTTATAAGCCTTAGTTGTTTTTGTGTTCCTTTATGTTTACTTGTAGACTTCAAACATATGTGTGTGTCAGTTTTGGTTGAATAGTGTCTGGGGCTGGAAACGCACCGCAGTGGCAGGAAGCTCGCTTACCATGTTCAAGGTTCTCAGTTGATCCCAAGCACCAGTAAAATGAAAACTATCATATGGGGATGTTAAGTATTTTTTGGCCAATTTTCATATCATCTAGATATTTTAAAGAAACTCAATACTTTGACACTTATTCATTTTTTGAATGATGAGCAGGACCAGTTCTAAGTTGTTGAGTGGGAAAATGAGTCAAAAAGGTTGTTGAATTTTGATGTTACAGTTTATCATGCCTGGAGAGAAGATATTCAATCTTAAATTAGTTCTTTAAAGTTCCTAGCGAAGGAAAAATAAAGCTGGAATGGGAAGCTAATTCCTAGGATTGTCCTTTTATTTATTTAGAAACGTAAGACCCCTCCTAAATTCTAAGTAAATAAATTGAGGGGAGATTTGTTTATGCAAATTTGACATTAGAGGAAGTGTTGATTCCTGGTAAAACTGATAAGGGATATGAGACTTACTTGGGAAATGGAGAAAACAAGTTAGCAGTTAGGTTTGGTTAAGTTCATTTTAAGACGAGATTGCTTAAGACTTTAAAATCTGTACTAGGTTTTAGAGCACATAGCACACCAAAATGCTCCGCAAAGTTAACACAGTAAATATACATTATTTTAAAACTATACTTTATCTAGGGATTGAATTTTTCCAGTGTCTTTAATATGCATGGCATTTGATTCTGCTCAATTGAAACTTGAAATAGAAGAAAAGTAAAATAAAATTTGCTTGTTTTCAGGAAATCCTATCTTGAGTTCAAAGGGTCCTCACCCCCTCCTCGATTAGCATCTGTATTGGCCTTCACCCTCCAGCTCTTCAAGGAAACCAGCTTGGGTGTTTGTGACCTTGAGCTACTCCTTCCTGGCGTCTTAAAATGTCTGGTGTTGGTCAATGAACCCCAAGGTTAGTCGGCTCAGTCTTGATCGCCAGCATTTTTTATGTATGAGTTCTTTCACATGGATTAGACTCAGAGCTGTAAAAGGTACATGGTCATTCTCCATCCCTTGGTGTGAGTCATGGCTGGTGTGGGGGGAGAGGGGGGAGGTGTTCAAATACTGGCACACTTCAGTCTTTTTAGTTTAGGTTTTTTGGGAGAGGAGTTGTATCAACCTGTCCCCTCCTTGAGGAAAGTAATTTATGTAGGGGTACTTCCTTTGTCAGGCTAATTAACTTTAAAAGAAAAAAATGTTTGTGCTGATTTACTCTGATGTCACATGACACTTGTCAAATGTCAGGAGGTAGGAGGTCAGTGTAACCTCTTCTCCTTAGTTTTCTGCTAGAATACCCGCGTGTGGAAGGCTCCTTGAGCAGCCCCTTTCCTTTCAGTCTCCTCAGTGTCACCTTGAGTGATCACTCTGGAGTACGCTCTCTAGTCCCCACCGTAACAGGCTTTAGTAAGTTTGTGCAGACCGCAGAACAGGAGTCACAGTGCTGGCTTGACTCTGGTAGGCCATTGGCCTCTTGGTCCTGGTTTTTGTGCAGAGGTGTGTGTTGTGTGTGTGTGTGTGTGTTATAATGTGGACTCTGAGGAACCTGAGGGCAGTGCCTAAAGTGATGGTGGAAAGTGCAAATGATCTTTGCATGTTCTGTTGTTCCTCAAAAATTTATGCTATTTTCGACTGCTCTCCGAGTCTGGGAAGAGTGATTTGTTCCATTTCCTTAGTGTACTATGGCTTGGCAGGAGGACATGCCCTGTGGTGGCTTGAGAGAACCTGGATCTTTAGAATAGAAGCATTGTGCTTGTTAAAGCTCGCCATGGAGAAGTGCAGTGAGAGCCTTGCACTTCATCAGCCAGGGTTTCCTCACTCGGTGCAGTTGTCGTGTAGCCATGGTTTTCTTCCCTGTGCTTTCACCTGCATGTTGTTAACAGCAGGCCTACAACTCTAGATGGAAAATCCTGAAAGGCAGAGTTCAGACGGTTTAAATTATATGCCATTCTGAGTAGCTTTATCCAGATTGAATTCCACAAACTCGCAGAAAACACGCCTCTGAGACAGAAATAGATAAGCTTCCTTACCCAGGGAACAACAGGTGATAGCTACAGGGTAGGGCTTCCTTTTGAGATAACAGAAGGAGTGTGAAGCTGACTCTGGTTACACTTGCACAGATCTGACAATACTAACAGTCCCTGCTCTGTATGTGAGGCATCTGCTTCCACACACTGTGACAGTCAAGGTGGTGCTTTAAAGCAAATATGATTATTCAGTGGGCCCAAAACAGGAGTTTTATACCATTAAGAACGTAAGTTTTTCACATAATTGCTCAGGGCTGAGTTACTCAGCTTCACAGTACCTTAATAAATCAACTTTAAGTGCAAGAAGGTTGACTTGCCCCTGTTTTGTAAGCTTCAAAGTAAATGACCATTTTACACACACACACACACACACACACACACACACACACACACACACACCCCGTATAAGTTGGTGATGAGGCCTTGATCGTGATGAGAATACCTGAAATACCTGAAGGCAGAAACTGTTCATCTGCAGCAGTGGAAACAGTGGAGGGAAGAGGCACCCACTCCTCTGTCGCACCTTGGGCTGGCCACCCAGCATTTAATATTTGAGCCTGTGGCACATTTAAGATCCAAATCACAGCAGCATGTTTGTGCTATATATATATATATATAGGCACAGTGTTTTAAGAATTTGGTTAAATAAATAATTAATACAAATATTTGGCTCATTTTAAACAAAGGAACATTATTGCTTGGTCTAGTTTGCTACTTAAAGATTTGTAAGGGGTGGAAGTTATGTGCCTGTGAATTTGAAAATAAAATCAATATGCTTGTCTATAAATTCATGTCTTACAAAAGGCTCTCTTGTCTGTATTTATCTGTAAGATTAGGATAGAAAGGGTTTTTGAGTATGGATACCTTTCTAAAGGGAAAACATGTCTTCATTTGTATTATTTCAGCTGTGACACTCAAAATAGATTTTCAAACTTTTTAAGTATTCTTCCGAATAAAACAAACTTATAACTCTTTTATTTTGAAAATTTATAAAAAGCATGTACCTATTTGAAGAAAACAGTGTATTTTTCTAAATCAAGAGTGTTAAGAATGAGGATCCAGATGGTCAGCTCAGACACACTGTGTAATGCTATCATTTTCTCCTAGTTAAAAAGCTGGCCACAGAGAACCTGCAATGCATGATAAAAACCTGCCAAGTGGGGTCAGAAGGAGAACCTGCCACCCAGCTGACTTCTCTGTTTAGGTAACTGGAAAGCATGCCAACTGGCAAGTAGAGGGTTGCCAGCCATTTGACAGTCAACATGCTTTTTAAACAACTAATTATCCCAAACATAATGTGTTACTACTTGTTTACAGTGTTTCAATTATAGTATTTGGGACAGTGGTTTTGTTACATTGTGTTGTTTTATTGAAAAATAAAAGTGCCAAGGAGAAGGGTAAGTTAACTGACTTGAAATTACTTATGTCTTCAGTAAGAAAGAATCTTGAACGTGGTTAAGAAGAAAAAGTAAGATGCATAAGTCTGGAAAATATGTGTCCCTGCTCCTCAGGGTGCTGTAAAAATGCCTGCCCTTGGTCTTTTGACTTGCTTTAAACATTGAAGCTTCAGAAAGCTTAACTGGGAAACATGGACTCTGTAGGGGTAGAAGGTATTCTTAGCCACATTCCCTGAGCCCTGAGACTGAGTCTCAGTCTCTCTCTCTCTCTCTCTCTCTCTCTCTCTCTCTCTCTCTCTCTCTCTCTCTCTCTCTCTCTCTCTCTCTCTCTTTTTTGTTCCCCGAGACAGGGTTTCTCTGTGTCACAGTGCTGGCTGTCCTGGAACTCACTCTGTAGACCAGGCTGGCCTCACAGGCACAGAGATCCTCCTGTCTCTGCCTCCAAGTATTGGGATTAAAGGTGTGTGCCGCCACCACCTGGTGTAGAGTCTTTATTAGGGCAGTTTCTTTGTGCCATTTTTCTCAGGGTCTCTACCAGCTTAGTTTTATGTCACACATCCCTACCTTGCCACCACACGACATGACCATCACACGACATGCGATTTGAGGTGTGTTTTTTCCCTCTCGTCACATGACTGCACTTGTCTACTGTTTCTGGTTCATTTTGATTGTCATCACCTTATGCTAGTGAGTTCATGAAAATTTCAAAACCTTGGGAAGAGGGAAAAGAACGAATCTTTGTATATATGATTTATTAAGGTACATGGCTTTTATTATATTGATTGAGGAGTGTAGAAATTTTAGTGGTCAAATATATGTTTTTTTTATTTATGAAGAATGTCTATTCATAATATCTCTTGTTCATTTAAAATATGTATCTTATGAATATTTTCTGTCCCTATACTGTATTAACTAATACAGATGTTTGATGTGCTGAGAAATAACAAGGAAACTTGACTGTGCTAGCTGCCTTCCACACTCCTCCCATTCCAGTTTGAAGTGGAGAATATCATGGAAAGTCCCTAAAATTCATTTTTTTCCCCTACCTGATTGTCCTTTCAATTATTTTTCTGCTAAGTGTCACCGAGCTGGTCCTGGTGATACTCACTTGTAGTCCCAGCATTCTAGGTGACGGAGGAGGAGGACAATGAGTTCTAAGTCAAACCAGACAACATGAAACTACCCTACCTCCAAAAGTTAAGAAACAAACAAGCCTTACCAGTAGTCTGCGTATAGATTCTTACTCAGTCTTGATGAAATGATCCTTGTTATGTTCAGGTTAAAAGTGATTATGATGTATATAACTGGCCCAAGGAATTGCCTGAGGTTGACTCTTAAATGGCCTGTTTTGCTTTCAGGCAGTTCATCCAGGACTATGGTGTGCAGTACAGTTACCAGGTGTACAGCATCCTGGAGATGGTGGCAGCACTGAGTGCGCACATTGTCATCCACTTGGTTCCTACCCTCACTCAGTCTCTGAAAGATTCAGAGCTGAAATGGGGCTGTGGCAGGAATATTGCACAAAGGTATGTTTGATAATTAGACTGTTTTGAGTACCATACAATTTGTGTTTTCTCTTTTTATTAAAATGACTTATTTCCCATTTAGAAAAATAGGATATTTTAAGATGAAGAATGCTTCAGTGCTGTGACTGTTATCAGCTGTGTAATCCCTGCCTGAGCAGTAGCGTAGCTGGATGGGTCACGCATCATTTCCAGTTCCTGCAGGTGTGGCCGCCTCAGAGCTGCACACCTCAGTGGTGCTTATCTTTTCAAAGCAGTGTCCTTAGGAAGAGATGGATTTGAAAGCTTCCAGTGGCTTGTCTTGTGAAATCTTATTGATTATAACATTAGCTAATTAGTAGACTCCATCTTTGCAGCACAGGAGATGAAAACATACTCTTGCAACACCGTTGACATAGTTTCTGAGCTCTTTCATGAAAACCTTTCATGGAGTCTGTGAACTCCACCCAGGGGCAGCCTTTGCTAATGTGCTCCTCTGTGTGGCCACGATACTCACAAAAGGACTGGTTATAGAGATTCAGAATCCCATAGGTATTTAGACTAATGAAAGAACTTCATGGCAGAATATTTCTTAAAGCATTTCAACTGGTGAGCGCTATGTTAATGAACCGTAAAATTTCGTCACTGTGGACCCTGCCTCAGCCTTCACTCTCTTTTGGAGCCGGGGCCCAGGAGAAGCATGGCTTACCTGTATCACCAGCTACATAAACCCTCTCTTTTCTGTAAGGAAAATGTAAATCCAAGTACCACAAGTACTACAGAATATTAGAAACAGCATTTTATTTTCAAACTGCAGCTCAAGTAAGGAGAAGAAGGTAAAGAAATAGGGTATTGCTGGTGTTGTGACACTGATCTTTCTTCTGGTTGTAATGTTCCATGTTTTTGTTGGTGACCCATCTCCCTGTTGTTACTGTGCCATCCTTGTCCTTACGCAGTGTACCACGAGCACATTTCGTCATAGATGGACATTTTATTATTTCAGATGGTTAATAAGCTCTCACATCATTTTGCCTTCATTTTGTACGTATAAGTCACTCTAAAGACTGAATGGATTCCAGCACCTGAGTTTACTCATTGCAAACATGAAGCATTTTTTTAGAGTGCTGTGCCATGTTTGCTAGGTAGGTTAATAGACGTTTATAAATACTTGAGTGTTTTGTTTTTCTTTTTTTAACAGGGAAGCATATAGCAAACTTTTATCTCACCTAGGACAGGTGGGACAGGATGAGAAACAGAGACTGGAAAGTGATAAAACATGATGCTGCTGCACCAACTTCCTGTCTGCGTCGTCTCTAAAGCTGCTATGTGGCCCCCCAGCAGGGATTTAATTAATTGTATAATGTTGTATCACAAATAATTTTTTTCTCCTGCATGTATAATGTATATAAATAAGGAATGAAGGCTTATTAGTAATTGTGTAATAGGATCCTGGAACGTGAAGAGATTTTTAACTAAATTAAAGACTTTTCAAACCGAACAGCTTTTCTGTGAATGAGTATTATCCAGTTCATACCATAACCTGTTTAGCTGCTGGTTTGTTCTGTTAACTTTCTTATCTTTTTGTGTTCACGCTCCTTTTTCTTTCTGGCCTGTTCTGGTTTGCTGTTTGCAGGAAAGTATCAGGATATGGACTGTGGGGTTTCTTTGTTATAAACCAAAGTTAGCAAATAAACATTTACAGCACGTGTAAGTGGCAAGTAAGGTGTGCTCGGCTCTCTGGAGTCACTGTTCTGACTGAGGACCATGCACACCATTTGTTAAAGTTTTAGAGTACACCAACAGTATTCATCTGTACATTCTGTAGATTGCTAGGGTTTTTTCTCTCTCCAGCTTCCAGAATTGTCATTAAAAGTCTTCTCAAGGGAGAGGAAATATAGAAGTTAGAGAAATGATTAATATTCTACAAGCATCTTAAAACTACTAGTAAAAAAGTCTGTTCTCTTGTTCCTCTTCCCTGTCTCGTCTGCCTGATTGCCTGCCTTCTCATGTCCCACTCCAACAGGGCCTTCCTCCCCACCCAACAACATCTAAAGTATAGAAGTCTGAGAAGTCAGCTGTCTTGTCTCCTTCATCTTATAACTTAGTAACTTAGGAAGGCTGCACACCTCACCTGCTGGGCCTTGTCCTGACTCGTTTCTGTAGTAAGCATCACTAAATACAAGGAGTTCCATCCAGTCCTACAGTTAAGGACCTACATTAGGCAAACCAGGTGCTCGCTCAACTAACCATTCTTCATGGACAAAAAAAAAGATTAGTAAATCTTTTTCTTTTTAATTTCACAGTGTTATAGAAATCCATGGATAATACCTGTAAAAGGTCTGAGTTGTTTGAGTTTATAGATAGGACTACTGTGTTATTTATAACAATGTATGGTGATTTGAATGACAATGTCCCCTAGATGCTCATGAATCTGAACACTTAGTCCTCAGTTGGGAGGTTTAGGAAATGTCCCGAGAAGTGGCTTTGGGGTTTAAAGATTTGCCCCACTTCAGGAAGGGTTGGTTCTCTGTTCCTGTTCAGAGTTCTGGATGTGATCGCACATCTTCCTGCTCTGCTGCCATGCCTCCCTTGATGGAACTATAATCCAAAGTGAACTCCTTTTGAAGCTACTCTTTGTCATATGTAGAACAGCAACAGAATCGGGGCCAATACAGTGTGCCTTGTGGGTTTTTTGTTTCTTTGAGTTCTAAATTATAAATGAGGGATTCCAGGATGTTCCCTTCCCTGCAAAAAAGTTTGGTTTTTGTTGTTGTTTTATGAATGTTTTAACTTTGATTGTTTTCTTTTGAGGATTGATTATTATTATCATTATCATCATTATTAATATAGTGTTACCTTAAGAAAACACTTCATTCTTTTAACTCAGAAGAAAATACTGAAGATACTAAGGGTATAGCTCAGTTATAGAATACTTGGCCATCATGCAGCAGGGCCCTGGATTGGGTCCCCAATTTACTCATAAAAACAAAAAAAGGAATGATTTTTAAAAAAATTAAAAAGTTTTTTAAAATGCAGTCAGCCTTCTCGAGTGCTTTCCCAATTTGAAATCCAAATGTGTGTGTTACTTTTAAATCATCAAATGTCCAATTGTTCTCTATCATCATTTCCACCAAGTGAATGCAAGGCTGTGAATTTTCTTTCCACGTGTTAGTGACTAACTTTTCTAATGCCATGTTGCACTGTTGGCTTTAGCAGCTAAAGCACTTTGACTTCTTGTCAAAGTGAACCTGGCCTTTATTTAACCTAAGCCATCTCTATAGCCCAAGAGTTGAGCTCTCTAAGGCAAGCAAAAAAAGCTCTTAAAGGGGATTGAGAATATAGCTCAATGGTTTGTATAATGGTTTATATAAGGAACTGGGTTCAATCCCGTGTGTGTGTGTGTGTGTGTGTGCGTGCGCGTGTGCATATATATAAATATAACGTAATGTAATGTAGCATAACATGATATGGCATGTCAGAAAGAGAGATCTCCTTTTCCCAAGGTAATCTGCAAAGGTATTTTACAGATCAGGTGTCACCAGTGGCTTATGCTTGTAATTACAGAACTGGGGAAGCTTGTTCAGGAGGATTGTCCCTAGATCTCAACCAGTCTGAGCTAGAATGGGAACTGCATCAAAAACCAACAACAAAAAAAAGAGAGAGAGAGAAAGCAAAGGGATATGTTTTAGAGCATGTGTCATAGAGTCAGAGCTGTTAGTTACAAATTTCAAGCATAAGTACTAAACGTAGTTAAAATTTTTCCTTGAAAATAGCAAGTGATGAGTCCACAGGTAAAGTGCTTACCCTGCAGACATGAGGACCTGAGTAAGAGAGGAGCCTGGGAGCCTGAAGTGAAGGGGACGGGACAGGGCTGGGATCCAATCCCTGGAGCTCAGGAGCGAGCTGTAGGTTCAGTGAGAGTCTCAAAAATGAAGGTGGAGAGCCTTGTTGAAGAAGGCACCCACCTGCCTCTGGTCTTCACAGATGCTATGTGAATCAATACCATGCTCATAAAATGCTTTTCATTTTAAAGTTTTGGGCTTGTTTGATCCAAGATATCTTTCTTCTCCTGCTGAGAATGGGACTTTGTTTATACAGATTTGTGTCCCCTCTAAGATGCTTATCTTCAGTGTCCCCTTCCCTGTATAAAGCCTCAGTGACTCTTCTTCACTTGGTATTCTACTCATGCCTCCTTGTATGCCTGAGCTTTACTTGATGACTACTTTCTTAAAGCCTGTGGTGGTTTAAATGAGAATGGCCCCATAGGTGCCTTCCTGTCTTTGAACACTGGTTCCCCTTTTAGTGGAACTGTTTGGGAAGGATTAGGAAAGATGGACTTTTTGAAGGAGATATGTCACTGTGGGTGGGCTCTGATGTTTCAAAAGTACATGCCAGGCCCATTCTTGTGCTGTCTCTGCTTGCTACCACATGCTATCATGATAGTCATGAATGAAAGCTTCAGAAACTGGAAGCAAACCCCTAATTAAATGGTTTATTTCTAGAGTTGCCTTTGTCACAGTGTCTCCTCATAGGACTAGAATGATAACTAAGCCCATTTTCCTTAAGGCTGCTTGTGTTCAAATGTGCTCTCTTTTTTCATGGTCTTTGGCTTCTCTCACATTTGAGTTCTATCTTTTCAGTGCCCTCTTCAAGAATGTGCCCTCTTTCTATAGACATTGTATTATCTTAATATTAGAAGTATTCTTACTTTAAAGTCAAAATAAGTTCATTTCAGTTTTCTGTAAAACTCAAATTTGACCATATCTTGACCCATTTTCTGGAATTTTATATATTTCATACCATATATCCTGAACTCCACCCTGATAGGATATTCTGCCAAATAATTTGAGATATTAAGCCAAGTTCCTACATATTCAAAAATCCCTCCAACCCTTGAAACCTCCATAGCTGTTCAGTTTTGGGGCTAATGTAAGCCCCCACTTTATCCTCTATTCAGTGCTGGTTATTTCAAACTCCACTCTAAAGAGACAGCCTAGTCTGAGAAAATAAAGCTTGCTTAATTTGACTAAGAATTTGGGTAATGATCTTTATTCTCATTTGTTGGGACTGACACATTTTTGGGGTGTAAGCTATGCCCTTCATCTTTCTTGGCATCCCATAGGCTCATATCCCTGTCTCTTAATATGTGTGTAGTGCTAATTTTTTCCCAACCTCTTTAGTCCAGCGCTTTGAAATCCCAGGACAACATGACAAGCTGCCCTTGTCACCTGTTCTCATTTTCTATCCAAGAGAACACTATTTTCCCAAGTTAGTGTAGCCGTGGAATCTCAGAAACATCTTAGGTCCTTTTTTCTCCTCATTTTTATAACCAGTAGACTCTTAAATGAACCCCTCCCCCTTTACAATTACTTGCGACCAGTTATTTTTTTCCTCTCAGGCACCGAAAACTGTTTCCTTATCTCTGGTCTGTGTTTCTACAGTGTGTCCTACAAGCAGTTCTGAAACGACTGTTCCTTCAGTACCATGTCCTTTCACCGCTGCTCTGCTGCAGGATCAACTGATACATTAGACATCAGTCTGATCACTGTATGTCACCTAAGTGGACTGTTTCTTCTTCTTGTTTTAGCCTTTGATATTTCTTACATGAGAACAATACAATTTTATCATATCAACCCTTCCACTTTTCTCCAGTTTTCTTCCATTTTTCTCCTCCCATGGTCCCCTCACATGCATTCTCCTCTCATGTCTTCAGTTTTAGATAAATACATAACACTGACACATACTGACTGGCTGACGTTACTCATATTCACATGGGTGTATGACTAACCACTGGAGCAGGGGCAGCAAACCAATAACCGTGTCACCAAAAAAAATTGACTCTTCCTGAGTAGCCTTCAGCTTTTGCCTGTAGCTCTTCAACCAGGGGTGTGGGCTTATAAGCCTTTCCACATGCATGCTAGAATGGGACTGTCTCACTAATGTGCAGTTTGTGTACAGACAACTACAGTCTTCCGAAGTCATGGGTGCAACATCCCTTTCATGTCCAAAAGATACTGAACCTCATGATATTTTTTTGAAC
The DNA here is from genome assembly GCF_037038515.1 of Microtus pennsylvanicus. NCBI lineage: Eukaryota > Metazoa > Chordata > Mammalia > Rodentia > Cricetidae > Microtus > Microtus pennsylvanicus. Next base: position 16,148,730 of record NC_134583.1, on the reverse strand, counting down.
TTCTGGCTCTTAAATTCTGCCCCCTCCTAGCAATGTTGTCTGAACCTTGGGCGTGGGCTTGTGTTATAGGTGTCCCATATGGAGAGAGGCACTCTAGAGTCACTTAGTCTCTGTTTGTTGACCTGATGATATTTTCTGCAAAAAGATGTTTCTCTGGTGAAGGTTAAAAACCACATTCTATGGGTACTTAGAAGACATTTGGATACTATATTAGTTAGTTACAAGAGAAGGAGGAGGTTCTCTTCTAGGTCTGTGACCCCTTCCTTAAGCCAAGCGTTCTTTCTTGGCCAGACTTACAGTATAAGGCTTGAGTTCTCGTATTTAAATCTAATCACACAACTATTGGTTGCCTGCATAATTGCCACTGTTGACCACTTGGTCTGTACTGTCAGAAGGTCATGATTGTAGTTCTCAAGGTTTACAGTTGGGTAGGACTGTAATACCCTTCTCTACAGTACCTGCCTAGTACCTTCTAATACTATGAAAGGTAGCCATTGGGGAGGAACTTCTCCGGGACAGTATCCACTTGATTTCTCCAAGTCCAGTGATCAAAGTCTTTCACCATGGGGTCTTACCCTCAAGTTCCAGGAGACAAGCAGAAGCAATAGTTTGTATTTTGGGGGATACCCCCAGGGATCTATGATGGAGGAAGGTCATTGGCTAATAAAGGAACTGCCTTGGCCCATTTTATTGGTTAGGACATAGGTGGGAGGAGTAAACAGAACAAAACACTGGGAGGAAGAGGAAGTGAGCTGAGACTCGACAGCTCTCCTCTCGGGAGCAGACGCCTCAGAGAGACACCATGCTCCCAGCTCCCGGGAAGACGCACACGATGAAGCAAGCCGCCAAGTCAGACATGCTGAATCTTTCCCGGTAAGACCGGAGCTATACAGATTATTAGAGATGGGTTGACCGGGATATCAGAATTAGCCAGTAAGGGCTAGAGCAGAATGGCCAAGCAGTGTTTAAATGAATACAGTTTGTGTGTTGTTATTTCGGGGCAAAAGCTAGCCGAGTAGGCGGCTGGGGTGTTGGGGACGCAGCCCCACCGCTCATATTACTACAGATCTAACTCAACTCAGGTCATCAGACTGTAGTGTATATGTGTGTCTGTGTGTGTGTGTGTGTGTGTGTGTGTGTGTGTGTGTGTGTGTGTGTGTGTGTGTGAAAGAGGGGGGGAGAACAGAGGCAATGAATTTGAGGAGTGGGGGGCCATGGGAGAGGTTACAAAGAAGAGATGGAAGGAGAAATGCTATAAGTACAGTGTTCATACAAGAAACTCTCAAGCATAAATAAATAAGAGGACAAAGCTGGCTAAGAAAAGGAAAGCAGGAGTACTTGCTGCTCTTCCAGAGGATGTACATGTAGTTCCACACAGCCACCTTAGGAATTTCATAATCATCATACCTCTAGCTTCAGTAAATCTGATACCCTCTTTTGGCCTCTGCAGGTACCTACACACCACATGTAGGAAATGCAAATGCAAACACACACACACACACACACACACACGTGTGTGTGTATGTGTATTAAAATAAGTGGTTGAGACATAGTTTTAAAAGTATACAACATCTGGGCTGGGTGGTTGTAGCACACACCTTTAATCCTAGCACTCAGGAGGCAGAGTTAGCTGGATTTCTGTGAGTTCAAGGCCAGCCTGGTCTAAAGAGCGATTTCCAGTACAGGCTCCAAAGCTACACAGAAATCATGTCTCGAAAAAAGACAAAGAAAAAAGAAAGAAAAAAATGATGTGAAATGTCCATCTGTATAAGTGTTACTTTTATTGGTTGATGAATAAAACTGTTTGGGCCAATGGCATAGCAAAGTAAAGCCAGACAGGAAATCCAAATAGATAATGAGAGAGTAGGCGGAGTCAAGAGATGCAATGAAGGAGAAGGACCCGGACCCTTACTGGTTCACTGCCTTGTGGCAATACGCAAATTAATAGAAATGAGTTAATTTAATATGTAAGAGCTAGCTAGAAATACGCCTATGCTATTGGTCAAACAGTGTTGTAATTAATATCGTTTCTGTGTGATTATTTGGGTCTGGGCAGCCAGGAAACCAAAGGGCAGACTCTGCTTGCAACAACAACAGCAAAAAGACAAAGTATACAACATCATTTGCAATCAGAGGAATGAAAATTAAAACATCTTACCCCAGTTTGAATGGCATTTATCTGGAAGGCAAATGCTGGCTAGGGTGTGAAGAATAGGGAAGACTTATTCACTATTAGAGTATGTCTTAGGGTTTCTGTTGTTAGGAACCCCAGCTACTCTGTGAGGAGAAATTTAATTGGGGCTGGCTTACAGTTCAGAGGTTTAGTCCATTGTCATGGTGGGAAGCATGGCTTTATGCAGGCAGATTTGGTGCTGGAGAGGTAACTGAAAGTTCCACATCCAAATCAGCAGGCAGCAGAGAAAGAGTGAGCCATTGGGCCTGGCTTAAGTATTTGAAACCTCAAAGGCCTCTCCCAGTGACACTTGTACAACAAGGCCACATCTAAGAGTGTGTCACTCCTATGGGCCTCTGAGGGCCATTTTCTTTCAAACCACTACAGAGTGCAAACTGATGGAGTCCACGCTGGAAATCAGTAGACCTTAACACACTGAAAGTAGTACTATCTTAAGAAACAGCTATCCCACTTCTGGGCATACACCCAAAGAACTCTGTGTTCTCCTTCAGAGATAATTGCTCAGTCATGTTCTCTGCTGCCCTATTGACAATCGCCAGTGTCCTGATTGGCTTACTGTGAACTTGACACAAGTAAGAGTCATCTGGGAAGAGTAAACTCAGTTGAGTAAATGTCTCCCCCAGATTGTTTGTATGCAGGTTTGTCATGCACTCTTTGGTAACAGATTGATAGAGAAAGGTCCAGTCCACTGAGAACCATGCCACTTCTTAGTAGGTGGCTCAGGGTAGTAGAAGAAAGCAAGATGAGCCGTAAGCAGTGTTCCTCCATGTCCTCTGCTTCAGTTCCCTCCCGCCTTGAGCTCCTGCCCTGCCCTTAATAATGGACTGCCACTACAAGCTGAAAGCAGCCCTTTCCCTCCCCAGTTTTTTGGTCATGGTGTACATCACAGCAGTAAAAAGAAAATTTCAGACAGCCATGAAACTGAAAATTTCTTTCAAGTTTCTTTTCTCCGGACTTGCTCACTTTCTCTGAACACTGTTCATTCTGCACTCAGGTTCATTCAGCTGGCCAGCACGGTGTATCATTCTTTTCATAAAGGCTGAAAATTAATAAATTTCATTTCTATAAAAACTTAAAGCAGTCAAAAAGGAAGAAAAATGTATGTATTGGGCATGAGAGCATTCTAGTCAGATACCTATAAATCACCAGATGGAATGGGTATAAAAGATGAGCAAAGGGCAACAGAGTGATGAAAACGTTTTATTAGACATTAAGGTTTGGTTTGGATTTAAACTTCAATTTAATTAGCATCTAACTAGATAGGTAAGAGAAATTTGGAGGATGATCTGCAAAACTCAATGAGTACTAAGTTCATTTGCACTAGAAAGATTTCATAATTTTAAATGTCTATATATCATTTTTCTCTTAAGTAAAATCATGTGGTACATGATGTTTCAGTGATAGGACTCACATACCAAGGTAATCCCACGAGATTATGGCAGATTGCCAACGTCCCTACCACCTAGGTTCATTGCCATTGTAACATCACAGTGTAATATAGTCAACACAAGTAGTAACGCTGGGACAGGTGAGCCCACCACCCTGCCAGACACAACTATATATAGCACATCTATGTACAGTACATACGACTTCATGATAGATGACTTGGTGCTTTGTGTACTTATTACCCCTCTTTGTTTTAGATTGTACACCTACTATATAAAAGTACTCAGAAAAACTTATTGTAAAACAGTAAGCCTTATTACACCAGCACCACATATCTGCATAGTGTCCAGAGGCCACAAATGATTGACTACCACCTATCGTGCTAGTACAATGATTTTGCCTAAGGATGCATTGACTGCCACCTATCGCGCTAGTACAATGATTTTGCCTAAAAGGATGCATTTCTCAGAGTACGTCCCAGTCATTAAGTGATGGATGCCTGCATTTGACTTGCTTTTCTCTCTCAGCATTTATTTAAGAAAGTGGTATTTTTATTATGTCTTGGACTGATGTACATTATCCTGTAGCTTCCATCAGACTTTTCCTCAGGTTTGGTGTGTTTGGTTTAGTGGTTTGTTTTGTTTGCTTGGTGATTTTGTTTTGTTGATATGGGGGCTCAGTGTATGAATTCTGGCTCACCGTGTAGCTCAGGCTAGCCACACTCAAACTCAAAATCCTTGCCTTAGGCACCCCAGTGGCAGGAATGTAGGTATGTGCTCCACACTGACTTCACATTTAAAATAATGTTTCCCTTTACCCACCTGTTTTTGTATATGTGTGTGTGCACACATAACATTAGGTCAGAGGACAACTTGGAAAAATCGGTTCTCTTCTCCCACCTTGTCGGTCTGTGGGGTCTGACGGAGGCCTACAAACTTGGTGATAAACACCTCTACTGTGTTCTTCCTCAGTTATAAGATACTTTGTTTCTAAATAATATATGGGCTTATTTCCATGTGTTCTCAACATTTTTTTCTCTCTTATTAGGTTTTGTTTATATTTCTGTTCTTTTTTGAGTGTCCTGCTGTTTATCCCAGGCCAGCCTTAAATGTATAATCCTCCTGCCTCAGCCTCCCACCAAGTGCTTGAGCGAGGGAGTGATAGGTGTCCATCATCAGAATAATCACACAGTTTCCACAGGATCTTTGGCAGTTAATATTTTATATAAAAATTGGTATCTTTCTGCACTTTGGGGAAACCCTCAAGGATATTTGTTCTCTCTACGTCCTACGTCTTCTTTCCTGCACTGAGCAACACCAAATGCCTACCCTTCTTAGAGTCAAATGTATTGCCTAGACAAGCAAGAGTCTAAAATGTCAGTAAAAACAGTGTGCTTTATTTAGTTAAGACAATAAGTCTAGGAGTCTAGCAAAATAGGATCTTCTTTCTAAATACAAGAGTTGTGTTTTCACTGGGATCTTCTGTATGGTGAGCTTACCTGATTCAGTACCATACGATTCTAATTGACCGATTTTATTATTTTACTTATGTGTTTATTTGTGAAAGACAGGGTCAGTGTCTCTGTTTCAGGCTGGCTTCTTTGAAAATTCTTGGTAGCCAAGAGTGACCTTGAATTCGGATCCTCTGACCTCCACTTCCCAAGCAAACTGGGATTACAAGCATGAGCTCCCACAGAGGAGCCCTAGGTTCAGGCAGGTGAGGTGAGCACTCTACCAACCAGGCTTTATCCCCATCCTTACTTAGAACTTTGTTGTGCCGACAGTTACCCAGTTTGTTACATGTTATAGATATTATTTTATGTGTAGTTATAGGTTGTTTGCATATAATAAAGATGAAAGATAGGCATATCAATTTTAATGTGTGCATTTGACCTGCAGTATGTCGCTGATTATCTAATGAAAATAAAAGAGGAGCCATGTTACTTAGAGAAACAGTATCTTTCATTCCTATTGCATTTATAATTCGTGGGAAACCAATTGAAGGTTTCCACTTCTGCGGTAGGTGAAGGAGATGCTCCTCATATACTTAGTTGTGAAGAAAACAAGACGGTACAAAAGGTGCCGCAATTGTGATGTAGTTGGCATCTTATTTTTAAAGATTAGGGGGTTTATTGCATCTTACATTGTAGATGGAGAGTCATGTCTTTGCCAGCTTTGCCTTTCACAACAGAATTATTATGGAAACTCAGTTTATGTTTTAAAGTAGAATCCTCAAGTGATATTTAGGTGCTTCAAAGTCTTTTGGTCCTATAGGGAAAATAAAATCCAGTCTTTAATGCTGAGGATTGAAAATAAAAGACAAATTACTAATGGATTCTACACTTGAATAGTAGATAGGTATATAACAGTATTCCAAATGGGATTTGCTTATAATATACGTCAACTATAATTCCATAGATTGTTTTCCTCATTGCAGACGATTTGGGGGAAGGGATCTAACTGTGCACTATGGATCTTCTTTTTTTGTAGTAAAGGCGTGTGATAGTTTTGATGCTCTTCTTTGATTAGAGATGTGAAGAATATGTCCATACTTGGCAAGAATGAACACAATCAAGGAGAAACTAACTGGTAGTTTATACTGACTTAAATGAATGCTTCGAAATGAATCCAGAATGTCTAAGGTTGTCATTCTGGCAAGCTTATTTTGAAGCCATTTCCTTTCATTCAGGGTATAGGACCTGGGTATATAACTATTTGTTTATTTATTTGTTTGTTTGCTTGTTTGTTTACTCTAGCATTATGTATTTAATGGTTTTAGAGACATCAGTAAGTCTGAAACACCTGTTATCTATGCCTGTATTGTAAGAATTCAGCAGGGCAGGAATGCATTTTCGAGACTGACAGAACGTCTAAGTTTATTTCTGAAGGCTCCGAGGCAGCTTTTTAAGTGCTTGCAGCGTCTGTCCACACCAGCTGTAGCTGCTCTGTCTGACTCGAGTTTGTTACCTTTCCTCCTCGCCCTTTTCATCTCTTCCTGTCCTGTAACCCAGTAACTAGATCATTTTTACTCTCAAGAACCATGCGTTAGGTATCCTCACACGGTGCTCAAAGTCAGTGAGATTGCTAAGATAAACACATTGTTTTATCTGGGAGGATCATGAGTGGGGGCCAGCATAGTTACATAGCCTATCAAAGCCACCCTAAACAAACAGAAAAGCGTTATTTTTTTTCATTTACTTATGAAGATTTAAAAAAAAAAGTGGTTCCACAGTTAAAAAAAGTTTCTGTGACATAGGCACTGCTGGAATGACCGAGCGGCAGTGGGAAAGCAGCTGTTTAATAAAAATGACCTCAAGTCTTGGCAAGTTTAGGAAAACAAACATGTTGAGTTTATGTTAAAAAGTTATTATTAAGATGATTTATTTTGGTTGTAGATAAAGCGAACCCAAAAATCTAAACTAAAAAAAGAACTGTGCATCATTAAAAGTGCTAGTAATAAAAAATGTGTTGGCAGTGGTGGGGAATCCCAGAAGCACTCAGGATTGACACAGCCTTTAGTAACTTGGAGAATGTCCATTAGAACTGCCCACTCTCAGTTCAGACTTATGTCACAGCCTTCTGTGGTACCATGGCTAGTACAGCTAACTTTTGTTTTTTAAGATGAGGCATTTAAGAGAATTCTTTCAGGCAAGAATTTGTACAAGCTTAGGGATCTTTGGTCTTCCTAGTTAGGATAGGTACAGTGTCTTCCTGATATTCTTAGACTCATTTATTCCACAGGATGTGGTTCAGTTAACAAGGTTCTAAAAGACAGTAAAAACACCTTAGAATTTGAGTAACTTTTCTTCTTAAGCAAAGTTCTGGGCATTTGCCTGATTCTCACAGCATTCTTTTCAGTTAAGGTGGAGATGAGCAGTTACCATCTTTTGAGGCTGTAAAGTTCCCACACAAGGGCAGAGTAAGCAGGGCTGGAAATCTACCTTTTCCAAGTCAGCTGCTCCTATCACCTTCAGTAACACATGGCACTTAACGCTTACGACATCACCCTGCTAGCCTCTCCTGAGCAGAGCTGCAGAATGTGACAATGCTTTGAAAAATGACCGATGCTCTGATGTTTAAGCAGTCAAGGGCAGCAGTGCGGAAGAGTAGGAGACAACCAATGCCACTGTGAAAGGTGCCTTACTAACAGTGTCACGTGACCCTGGATGGTGCTGATAAGAACAGGGTAAGAGGAATGTCTTAAAGATCCATGAAACAGTAATGTGCCCATCGGACAGCATTAAGGTGCACCACAACAAAAATTATACATACGTGTGTTAACATACATGGAAAAGAAGTGACGGAATTCTCGCAATATGTTTTAGAAAATTGCTCTTTTTTTTCTTTTTTGCTAGTATTTAGACAATTTTAGACCTGTAAAACATGACAGGGAAGCATGGAGCACTGAGGATGTTCGTGGCCTGTATCCAGATGTCAAGCTCTCCTTCGGGCTCCTGGTGCTGTCTAATGGTGCTGGCTTCTCAGACAGTGCCGATTCTGTGATGAGGCACCTGCAGAGTCTGAAGGTTAGGGCACGTGAAATACGGAGCTGGAAGGAAGCATGCCGCTATGCCGTTCGAAGCAAAGGGAAGTGTAGGTCCATAGAACACCTCTTCTTTGCCTTCGCTGCTTACATCCAGTACCTGCACAAAAGGGAGGGATTAATTACTCAAGGCTGCCTATGCATGGAAGAGAGCACCCGAGGTGTTACTGTTTTCCCACTGTGTACATTGGTTACTTTTCTGCTGCTGTGATAAGATATGATGACCAAGGCAATCCTCACCAATGTGCCACATAGGATTGCCAATCCTGACCAATCTCACGGAGGTATTTTCTCACTGGGTTTCTTCATCTAAGATGGCATTAGCGTATGTCAAGCTGACAGGAAAAATAAAAAACAAAATAGAATAACTGGCCCCTTTTCAACTTGACATACAAACATATATTATTCAACTGTAATACCTTTTCATTCATCCACAAAATCCCGTATTAATACCAATATCTCAATATAAAACACATTCCAAACTTAGAGTCCTGTGGTCTTTAAAAATTCAAACACTACAAAAGTTCATTCTCTAGTTAACAAGGAGAGGTTATGGGTGGACACCAGGTCTCCCTGGGAAGAGGACATAGAGGAGATTTTGTGAGCAGACTGAGGGCGGGTTGGGAAGGGAACATGAGCGATCGGATTGGCTGGGGCATGGAGCGGGGAGTGCTGAGGAGACTGCTGGAGGAGGAGCATTTCAGGGTCAGGCTGAAACCTGGTTCAGGAGTCTATTGGGAGGACCCTAGCTTTGACTCCTAGCAACAGTGGATAAGTAGCCTGCATTTGCTCTCTCCTGTGACCAGACTGGTGCCTGGCCCAATTATCATCAGGGAAGCGTCATCCAACCACTGATGGAAAGAGATGAAGAAACCCACAGCCAAACATTAGATAGAGCTCAGGAAAACTGTAGAGGAGGAAGGGAAAGGAGTGTAAAAGCCAGAGGAGTCAAGGACACCATGGGAAGGCTCACGCAATCAACTAACCTGGGCTCATAGGGGCTCGCAGAGACTGAACCGGCACTCTGCAGATATGTTACGGTTGTGTAGCTTGGTCCACTTGTGGGATTCCTAACAGTGGGAACATGGGCTGTCTCGGAATCTTTTACTGACATTTGGAACCCTACTCCTCATACTGGCCACTTTGCACAGCTTTAATACAAGGGAAGGTAGATACTCAGTCTTACTGCAACTTGATAGGCCATGTTTTACTGATACTCATGGGAGACCTGCCCTTTCCTGAGTGGAGATGGAAGAGGAGGGGATTGGGGTAAGGGGTGGGAAATGGGGGAGAGAGACTGGAAATGGAGTATGGCAGTGGAGGTTGTGGCCAGAATGTAAAATTAAAATGAATTAGAAAATAGTTCAGTCTTTTAAAACAAAACCAAATAAAAACCAACAAGCAAAACAATGAAAAAAAAAACCACCTAAAATCTCACAGTTCAAAGCCTCTTTAAAATATCCAAAGCTTCTAAACTGGGCTCCTGTAAAATAAAGCCACAAGTTGACCACTTTCGTACTCCAAGAGGGGAGAACCAGGGCACAGTCACATCCCAATCACAGCAGGATCAAAGGACAGCAGTGTCAACAGCTTACTGTCTAACATCTAGGCCTCGAAATCTTCTGGGCTGTCTCTGTCTCTCCAGCTCTGGTATCTGCAGCACACACAGCTTGTCTCAGTCTCCGGCTGAATCCACCCTGCAGCTGCTACTGCCCTTTGCAGTCATCCCATAATACTCACGTCTCCAAAACACTGGGGTCTCCACTGTAACTGGGCTGTGCCTTCACCAGTAGTCTCTTCTGTGCTCTCTACAGGGACTCTGACTCTGCCACGTGGTGACAGGTCTCACCGTCTGTCGTGCCCCCCCCCCCCCCGTCCTGGGGTTTCTTATGCAACTGAGGCCATACCTTCACCAATGTCCTATCCTCTTCCCACACAGGCAAAACTTGAGCAGCTCTCAACCACCCCTTCATGCCTTTAAAACCGGTACCACCTGAGAAACTTCTATACATTACCAGGTTCAGCTGCCACTGTGACACGGAGCCTTCCCGCTCCCCTCTCTGGACCACAGCTTCTCAGATTTTACCTTGGTAGTGCTGATGCTGGTCTCCCCTTTAATGAGCTCCAGCTAACCAGGATCAATTGTCCCCCAAAGCAAAGATTCACGTTCCTAGTTCTGGTCTTTTGGTAATCTTCAAACCCAACTGCCCAGAACCATGGATTCTTAGTTTAAAACATCTAATGACATGATAGGGTCCTTTAGGGACTCTCAAACATCCCTCTGAAACTTTACAAGTCAGGCCTCCATCATCGACACTGCTCTCGGGTTTATCTTCTTAGCCCCCACAACAGATCCTGACACTCTGAATAGTCAATGCCTTTTCCAGCCCAAAGTTCAAATACCACATTTCTCCTGAAAATACACGGTCAGGTCTGTCAAAACAATATTTCCTGCACCTGGTACCGATCTCTGTCTTAGGGCTTCTATTGATGTGACAAAACAGCACTGCCAAAAGCAATCTGGGGGAAAAGGGGTTGATTTCAGCTCACAACTCTTAGGCCACACTCCATCACGGAGACAGACTAAGCCAGGACATGGAGGCAGGAAATGGAGCAGAAGTCATGGAGGGATGCTGCTTGCTGGCTTGCCTGCTCCTGTGGCTTGCTCAGCCCACTTTCTTTTTTGTCCCAGGATCACTAGCCCATGGGTAGCACCACGCAGAACGGCCTGGGTCTTCCCACATCAATCACTAATTAAGAGAATGCCCAACAGGCTTTTTTACAGGCCAGTCTTAGGGAGGCATTTTCTCAATGAAGGTTCCCTTTTCTCAGATAACTCTAGCTTGTGTCATTGACAAAATAAAACACCTTCTTACACCTCTTCTATCTCAACTCCTCCCCTAACCCCACCCTGCAATATCAACTTAGCTCTGTGTCTCAGACAGTTGAACATATGAAAATATGAATTCCTTCCCAATAACCAAACCATGATTTTTATCCTTTTTGCTTCAATGCCCTTGTTGGTTTCAACTGCACATCCTAAGGGAGCCCCTTCGCTTACTCCCTCTCCTTGAAGGCTTGGATTTTTTTTCTGCCATCCATATAGACATAGCTGGCATGCCCTCCTCTGGTCTGTTTCCAACCGCTCTTTTTATTATTATTTACTTTATTTTTTTAAAAAAATTTTCCCCCGAGACAGTGTTCATTTGTAGCTTTAAAGCCTGTCCTGGAACTAGCTCTTGTAGACCAGGCTGGCCTCGAACTCACCGAGCTCTGCCTCCCGAGTGCTGGGATTAAAGGCGTGCATCACCACTGGCTTCCAACAGTTTTTTAAGGGTTTCAAATAGCCTAGATGAAAATAGCCACCTGTTGCCTAGGAGTTTCCTTCAGGGTCAAAGCCTTCCATCTTGGAGGGAAACTTCTTAAGGCATAGGATGTGAAAGGGAAGTAAAACAGGATATTTGAGGACAGGATGTCTACATGGAGGTGAAACAGTGGGATGTCCTAGAGATGAAACACTTCCATCCTCAAGGGAAGCTCCTAAAAACACGAAGTCAACAACTCCAAATGGCTCCAGGAAGTCCCTGAAACTGACCTGATTGGTTCATTAGTCCTCTCCTTCCCCAAAAGTACAGAAACAATAAAGACTGCTAAGAGTCCCTCTCGGTCAAGCCAAGATTCACAGAAGCTCACACAAGCAGAGCTGTGTAGGATAGACTCAGGCACAGCAGCCTGGAAGAAAGAGACAGAGAGCAGTCAAACTGCCTGGAAGAGCTGCAGACCTTCAGAGGCACTAGGAAAGGACCCCATCCAAGCTGTTGACGTGCCTGAAGGCTGGGAAGTGAGCTCCAGGTTCCCAGCCTTTGGAAGCTGTTATTCATGCTGGGTGATGCAGTTGTCTGAGTCGTTCCTGCCCTTCTAAGTAATCCCTCTCCCGCATTCCTGTAAGTAACCCCAGTAAAACTCATTGGTTCAAGTGTGACTTTGGTCTGTCCTTAGTTCCCTATGGGGTAAGAAGACGTTTGGTTACACCTCCTAGGGAAGAGCATCACACAACAATTACAACCATATAAACCCAAATAGAGTTATTGGTAGGTGTTCGCTAAAACTGCTGAGTTCTGAGCTTCATTATTGCCAAGAAAGGAGGGGCCTCTTCCTCCAGGAAGAATGCACTACTTCTATATGAACCAGTCTAGAGTGCTCTGAGATGCAACCAAACTGCCTTCCCCCACTCCCCTGAACCGGAGCATCTCTCTGAACTCTGCTGACATTCCAACTCTCCGGGATGCTGCCCTGCCTAGCTCCTTCCTCTTCCTGGTAGTCTTTAGGCCCCGCCTCCTTAGTTTCTTAGCCTATTTTGTATCCAAGTAACAGAACTCCTTTATCAAGGACACCCCCAGAAGACATGGTCAACAGCATCCTCCAAAGTTTCTGATATCAAAGACTGCTTCAAGGGCCTATCTCTGCTCAGTGAGGCCCTGGTATAGCACCAAGTCACAAGAGCAACAACTGGGCTTCCCTTTCTGCCACTCTTGGCAATGTTAATAACTACAGTCATGTGCTTCTCTCAAGCGCTACCATTTGGATTAAACAATGAAAACCCATGAAGTAAAATAATTGGTTTAGATTCTAGTGCTCCCTGACCGATGGATCCTTAGAAATAGCTGGCTCACCTTGTGGGGGCCAGCCATGATAAGCCAAGTCTGGGCAGGTCACCCCAAGGAAGTTCTTGACTTCCAACCATTATCACCTGCCAGAGTAGAACTGGGCCCTCGATAAATTTAATAAGAGGCCTGAGTCTCAGTAGTTTACACTGAAGCAAATACCTGGTAGCAGAAAGAACCACAAGCTGAGATGACCTGACCACCACCCAAGAGCAGACCATTCAAAGGAAATGCCTAACATTCCAACTGCTGTAGATTGGATCACCTGCCAGCACTACTCACCAGGACACCCCTAGACGAATGTCAAACAATCAGGGGTTTTGAACCTCAGAGACCCCTCACCCCCACCTTTACTACTATAAAAAACGCAATTCTAATTGAGCTTCCGGGTCTCCAGTTAGTCCAATACCTTGGACTTACGGAGAGACTGAGTTTGCAAACTTGGTTAAAATAAAGGCTCTTTGCTTTTATATGTGGGACTCGGTTTCCTTGTTGGCCTTGAGGGGACTTGGTGGATTTGGGCATAACAACCTCATATCCTTTAAGCCACTTCCCTAACAATGGCCAACCACCAGCTGAACTGGAAAACATATCATCAGTCCATTTCTGTCCCTTTCATGCCCAGCCCGGAAGTGGATTGCTGGCTCCGCTTCTTGCTCTAGCGCTTCCTCTGCAGGCCTTCTCCTGAATAACGCCTTACTGTTCTTGATTAATCACTCAGTCCCTTTGTGATTCCTTCTTGCCAAATACTCATCAAAATCATACAAGGTTAAGTACTGACTTCAATTTACAGAGAAGAAAACAAAAAGTTAAATGGCTTTCTCAGGGTGAGCGGGCTGTGAATGGCAGCTCCAGCCAGTATTTTAATCCAAGGATGTAGCCGAGAAAAGCAAGAACTTAGTGCCTTCCCCCAAATGAATACATTTGTAGAAGTCAAAATAACAGTGAGGTAATCACCCCAAGAGCTTCTGTGTGGTTCCCTGGGCCAACAGCGACTGCATATGTTAAGCAGATGTAATGTATTTAATCTGGGAAGGAAAAAAGAAAGCTTTTGGCAGATTTTCTCCAAAACACTCCCCTGTACTGGCAGATAGAAGACATGCGGGAAACAGCAGTGCCAGACTGGCAGCAAATCCTGCAGCCAAAAGAAAGTGATCGGCAAGAGAACAGCAGCAGAGCGATCCGGAAACAGACGAATCACCTGCACCCTCCCGGCTGCCCGTATGTACTAGTCACCCCAGGCACACCAGATTAGAGTCAGGCGCCACGCCAGACATCCACCTCCGTGCCCACGAAATTAATAAGAGCGCCTTCGCGTTTGTTTTCTGCAAGATCCGTTTCCGGCAATTGTATTACTAGTGGTTCTCAACCTTAATATTCAGACAAATATTAACGTAAGAGCTTCTCCGCTTTCCTCCGTCTGCCCGGAGCTTACAAGGAGTGGAGTGGCATATGCTAACTTGGTAGTGGTTGAAATGGCTCCTCATGTATGTCACCCCCCGCGGCTGACCCCACAAATGACTGTTAAATGAACCTGGATTGGAGGCCAGAACAACGGTCTGCGAGACAAAGAGTATTGGCTGCTATTTTTAAAGGAAAAAAAAATTAGTTCTGGGTATTATTGAGAGACTCTCTAAACTATTTAACTATGATCTTCACTAATCAGCCCAGCTATTAGACTACTGGTTAAATTAATCTTGGATTATGAGCTATTGTGGTTTGTGACAATTTAAACTTTGATAGTTTTAGCTTATATGCTTCTCACCAACACTCTATGATTTTCAACATGTTCTATAGTTAGGGGCTTAAACTGTCTAACCAACATTTCCTCGTGGCCAGCATTGTGGTCTTCCACTGTCATGCTTCTCTATGGTTATTTTTCCAGCAGGTACTCGTCATGTGAGGGGAGCGGCCTGCTTTTAAACACTTAGCTGCTCTCCAGCCACTGATACATTACTGTGAGACAGGAAAATAAATAGATCTACAGTCAGCAGCACAGCAGAAGTATGTGAGCCCTAGTTAACATGGAAAGACACCCAGCAAGTAGTTGCCGATAGCTGGAATGCAAGACACATGACGTAGAAGGATGTTGTTTGGGGCTAAAGGGACGGCTCAGAGTTTAGAGTGGACACACTCTCAGAAGACCAGAGTTCAGTTCCCAGCACCCAATACTCAGAATTATTTCTAACTCCATATTGAGGTGAATCCAATGCCTCTAACTTCAGTGAACACATGTATTCACATGTTCAGAGACATACATACATACATACACATAATTTGAAAATAAATTTTTACTATGACCCAGAAATACCACTTTTGGGTATAAACTCAAAAGGATGATCAATCGTACCATAAGGACATGTGCTCAACTATGTTCATAGCAGTATTGTTTGTCATAGCCAGAACCTGGAAACAACCTAAATGCCCCTTGACTAAAAATGGATAAGGAAAATGTGGTACATTTACACAATGGAGTAATACACAGCAGAGAAAAATAATGACATCTTGAAATGTGCAGGCCAATGGATGGATCTAGAAAAAATCATATTGAGTGAGGTAACCCAGACCCAGAAATACAAATGCCATATTTACTCACTCATGAGTGGCTTTTAGACATAAAGCAAAGAAAACCAGCCTACAATTTACAATCCCAGAGAACAATGAGGACCCTAAGAGAGACACACATGGATCTAATCTACATGGGAGGTAGACAAAGACAAGATCTGAGTAAATTGGGAGCATGGGAACTATGGGAGAGGGTTGAAGGGGAGGGAAGAGGAAGTCTTTAAACTGCTGTTATCCGTGAAGATTTTGTTTACAAACCTCTCTCTAAGTGATATGCTGACATTTATTAACTGTAAAGGCTCTTGTAAATGCTTATTGGGCTGGAGACATGGCTCAGTGAATAACGGGCTTGTCCTGCAAACATGAAGATAAAAGTTCAGATCCCCAGAACCCATGTAAAATTCAGACCGATGTTGTGGCCAACTGTAATTCCAGCACTTGGGAGGCCGAGAGAGGCTCCACCCATAAGCTGGTGTGTTAGCTAGAATAGTCTAATTGGAGTGCCAGGTTCAGTGACACATCCTGTCTCATTAAATAAAGTCTAATACATCAGAGGAAGACACCTGAAAGCAGCTACAGGTCTCCATACACCACACATGCAAGAGTACCCATGCAAAAATATGCCTGTACATATGTAGACATACGTACCTATGTACAATCACACAACACAGACACACAACAATGGAGAAATGAAAGCAGGACCAACAAGATGGTTTAGTGGTATACATGCTCGCTGTTAAGCCCGGTGACCTGAACCCACATGGTAAAGAAGAATCAACTCAGCCATGTATTCCACGGCTGGCAGGTGAATGTGCCTCCAACAAATATACATACATACATACATACATACATATAAACATAAAAAAGTATTAAATAAAGAGAAAACTTTTTCCTCAGGTTTTTCTAATACTTTGTAGAATCAGTGTGCTAGCCACAGGGATAGATAAGAGTTGCCAAGAGGCTTGATTCTGTTCATCGGTATGCCTACTGAAATGCAGAATTATCTGTATGATTTTTGGAAAAATGCACTAATCTATTTCATTATGTGATCTTACAGGTAAAATTCATTCCATTAACACAAGCACTTAATCAAACTTTTAAAAAATCTGTTTAGTATTATCTTAATACTGAGGAAACTTTTGAATGTCTGTCCTCAGTGGTTTAAGATATACTCGCACACCTTCATTTTGTGAATAAAAAGTTTGTACAGGAATAACCAGACATTGCTAACAATGAATGAATCAGTGGACAGGGGTTAGAGAGATGGCTCCTTGTTGATGGCAAGAGCACTTGCTGCTCTTGCAGAAGACCCAGGTTTGATTCCCAGGGGATCTGATGCCCTCTTCTGGTCTCTATTGGAACTGCATGCATGTTCTGCCCTCAAATACAAGCAGGCAAAACATTCGAGCACACCAATAAATAAATAAATAAAAAAGTTTAGTGCATAGGTTAGTGAATCACTTAAAAGGAAAAATTATTTGGGGATAAGACAAATTCTATCACTATTAAGTGGTTTTGTTTGTTTCATTTTTAAAATGTTCTGTCTTACACATTAACTTGCCAAAACAGACTTAAAAAAATATGACCACATTCTGCTCTCCTAAAATTGACATGTTGGAAGAGTTTCTTATTTTTTTCTTGGAGTTTTAATTTATTTATTATTATAAAGGTAATCGAACTTTAATGTTAGTGAACATATACTCATAAGCACATCTTGAGTTTTGCAACTTAATAAAAATTCAAACTAGCCACTGTAAAAACCATCCACGGAAGTTTTAGCCACTTGCAACACAGCATTCTGGCACCACGAAACACTTCCGCCCAACCCAATGTCGTCTCAGTTCTGAAAAGTGGGAAAGAAAACCCAAAGGATTGAAAAGTGCCAGAAACATCCTCGGGTGAAGACACGGCACTCCTCGGGAGAAAGTGGTGCTTGTTTGTTATTATATCCAGGCGCTTTTTGTTCTCACAGTTTTCTACCATATTACGGTTACCTAGTCATTACCTTGCTCTCATCTTTATTATCTTTTATTTGGGGTTTGTTTTTAAATTTATTTTTTAACTTGCTAAGCTACATTTGCCCCACATTTTGCAATACTGCTTTGATTTTTACAACATTCTAAGGTTCTTTTGTCTCATTATGAATTTCAGCTCAGTTACATGGCAATGTGTTTTATTGTTCCAGCTATGGAGAGGTTTCATTTTGCATTTTGTTAAGTTTAAATTTATTTGCATTGTGTTAGCAATACATAAGACAATTTTTTAGATCTCCCCTCCTACAACTTTATGTAAAGCATGACTGAGTTTCGTGAACATTCCCTGTGTGCTAAGACAAATGAATTCTAGCTATTCACTGTAGAACTCAGGTCTGTTCAACCAAAGATGGCAACCGTATTTTTCATATGTACTTGATCTCTGTGAATAACAGAAATATGTAAGGATCAGGAAAATCTGTGGTGAGACAAACCAAAAGGAGAGACGATAAATGATGGCATGAAAATAAAGGAGAGCCATAACTAATGTAATCCAGCAAGCAGGCGTCAGCAGACAACAAGGGGCAGTTGTTATAACAAGCACATACCATAACCTTATGAGATGCATGGGAATAGTCCTTATGAGGGATGGCTGGAAAAGAAACAGTTGGAATCGCCAAGTGCGGTGGTGCATACCTTTAATCCCAGCACTCTGGTGGCAGACAGGCAGATCTTTAGAGCTTGAGGCCACCGTGATCTACATAATGCATTTTAAGCACGCCAGGGCTGTGTAGTGAGGCTGTATACTGTCTCAGAATAATACTAATAGTACTAATAATGATGACGATGATGCTAGAATCATTCTGCAACCATTAAAAATAGTTTTCAAAGGTCTTCTCACAAAGATTAGGTTAAAAAAAAATTGAGCTGTTGCAAGGATATGTTAGATAAGTCTGGGCCAAGGCATCTCAAGATTTTGCTAGAGAACTCGTGAAAAAGAAAACGGATAAGAATTACAAAGAGCACTTGGAGCCACATATAACAACAAAGTACGTGTTTCTGCTTGGAGATACCCAGCTGGCATCCTGCCTGAGCAAGTTTGCCTGGTTCACTTGTGAAATGCTAGGGCTATTCTTTGGGGCAGAAGCTGTCCTGGCAGACTACCCATAAGCCACTGCTCCCAGGAACCTCTGCCAGGAAGAGAAAAATTCCTCTGCAGGTAACAATTATGAAAATGAAGAAAATGAAATGTACAAAATGCATGATGATGGGGTAGCTTTAAAATGGAGTACAGAGTGACCATTGCTAAAGTATCTTTTCCTTTTTAAGTATTAAAAAAGGGGGTAAGCTACCAAAAGTTCTCCATTTCTGGTATATTTTATAGCTATTTTAAAGTTTGTCCCCATCTTAATTTTTTAAAAATGGTCTCAATAATTCAGCAGGCATCATTTCCAGAATATAGGATACAGGCTGCAGCAGCTACACAGAGAAAGGAACCTTGAGCCTCTTTCTGCACATTAAATCTCTCCTTCTGCAGCTGAATTGCAAAACATAACCTCGCTGAACCACTTGCACAAACTTCAAAAGGATCTCCAGCCACTCACCTGGATACAAGCCAGAGGCTCATTTGTCCAAATCGAATATCCACCAACCAAATATATTCTCCCATTATGGACAGCAACTCCAGATTCATTCTGGCCTAAAGTAAAGAGAATTGAATAAAAAGAAAAAATAAATTCCATTTCGTACATGTTTTAATTAACCCTTTTGCCACTGAGGGATACAATTTCCCCCTGTGGCATATTTGTATACTCCACAGGAATTTTGCAGCAATTCATCACTGTCTCCAGAACTAAAATGAATTAGTCACTACCTCTCAAAGAGTGTCCTCTGTGTTAGGACCAGGCCAAAATATCTATTACCAGCACCTTACTGAATGGAGCACTACAGATAGTAGTAGCCAGCTATGTAGGACCAATAATTCCATATTATTCTGTGTGCCATTAGTCTGTGGTGGTGGAAATCGGGATATTTGAGATATGTAAACAAATACAGACAAGTGCTTAACTTTAAAAAGTAACGATTGTTACCCTAAGGCATAACAGAGGCATGCCCGCACCCCATGCTTTAAATGAAGACAAATGGCAGACGAAACAGATGAAATTGCAACCCTTTTTCCTTTACATAGTCAACAGTTTTAAGATTATATTAAAGCTCCCAAGCTGAGACCAGTCTACACAATCCCTAGATACTGACACGCCAAAATGATGGAAGGATTCCCCTCCCATTTTAAAAAAAGAAGACAGAATAACTCACTGGCACACACTCTCCCCTGCAGGCAAGCAGGAAGGGAAAGTCTCTTTTTATTGATGAGCTGGCACGGGATTGACTGGAGTAATAAATAAGTTGGAGGCCAAATCACAGATCCAGGGATCTAGGATCTAAGATGCCACTCTGCCTGGGAGATCAGAACTTGCAATAGGCCTACAAATCATTTCCCAAAGAGGAGCTTGATACAAAGCAGCCAAAATCCCTGGTTGTGCTCCCTGTGTGGCCTCCCAGCAGCATCCATGAGTGACTGGATGCCCACTCTGCATCTTAAATGTCAAGAGCTAGGCTAACCCACCAGTTACAGACTGTGATTTTCCTGATTCATGCAGCCCTGCCAGGATCCTGCCATTGCTGGATGTTGACCATCGGAGCTGATAAGAAAGACAAAGTTTTCAGCTCCATCTTGGACATCAGGGTAAGTGCATCCTCACTGATTAACCCCATCCCTTTCTGTGAGGAATCCACATCTCTGATTGCTCTGCAGAGATGCACAGGTAGGGCATCTCTGTGTAGCCAAAAAGGCTCTAATACACACAGAGGCTCTCAAGTCTGATCTCTAGGCTGCACACAGACACGTTATATAGCCATGACAAACAATGAAGACCACCATTTTCCTTATCTCTCAGGAGATAAAAGAAGATCAGGAAGTGAGAAGTGGAACTTCTTCGTGCTGGGGATGTGCTGGTAGAGTGCTTGCCTAGCATGCATGATATATTGGGTTCAAATCCCAGCACTATATACAACTGGATACGGTGGGAAACAAATATAGCCTCAGTCAAAGGGAGGTTGGAGAGAGGGAGACAGAAATTCTTTAAAGCCATTCAGATGTACATGAGACCCTGACTTTTAAAAAAGGGGAAAATAATTATTAACTCTTGGTACCTTTCCCTCCTTCTTGTATCAAAGTCTGACATGAGTATCAGTTGATGAAAAGTGAATTGATATGCTGCTTGTCTTGGTCATTTGAGAAGGTACACAAAGGCAAAATAGAAACTAGATTCCCAGCCACCTGAAAGAGCCCGGCTATAAATCATGAATGTCTTCCTGGGTAAAGAAAACAATCTGTATGACTCACTGTTCACATAATATGGAACTCTAGATGGCCAAGAAACGAGTTTGGGATTTTTTTTTTTTTTTGAGACAGGGTTTCTTTGTGGCTTTGGAGCCTGTCCTGGAACTAGCTCTGTAGACCAGGCTGGTCTCGAACTCACAGAGATCCGCCTGCCTCTGCCTCCCAACTGCTGGGATTAAAGGTGTGCGCCAGCATCGCCCGGCTTGGGAATGTTTTGAATCTCTATTCTATTATTTGTTTTGGTTTTTTTATTTTTAGACATTCAAAATTTTTATTTTATTTTTGTGTGTGTTTTGTCTGTGTCTATATCTGTGGACTTACTACATGTGTTCCTGGTACCCTTTGGAGGCCAAAAAAGGGCACAAGATGCCCTGGGACTGGAATGACAGACAGTTGTGAGCTGCTACCAGGGTGCTGGGTATCAAACCTGGGACCTAAAGCAGAACAACTATTACTCCTAATGATGGTCATCTCTCCAGCCCCTATGCTTGTTTCTAAATTGCTTAACCCAAAATACTTGCCGGTCAACAAGTTGAAATTACAGCGTGTCCACTGGTCAGTGTCAATGTTATAAGAATCTATATGGCGCACGAGAATCCGGTCATTATTGTAGTCTAGGTCATTGCCTCCAAGAACATAGAGTTTCCTCTGGACGGCGGCCATGGAGTGGTAGACCCTTCTCTGGAGCATGGGGCTACGGCTTATCCACTTATTCTGAAACAAAACAGAACAAAACAAACAAGAAAAAAAAACTATTCAGGGGCATTGGTTTAAAAAGACTCACAAATAGCAAAGGCTGTGTGCCTCACGAGCAGTAAGAACACTAACGCCAAACGATCTTACTTGCATGTTATTTATGTGTCGAAAGGTGTGGTTTTCATATGTGACAACAAGAAAGAATTACATGGTTTTTCCTAGCTTGTGGCTTCCATTTTAAAAAAGAAAATTTGGTAGCTTTGCATTTTATAGGGCATTTTGCCTTTTATAATGCCATTTTAAATTTCATGATGCTTAGCTCATGGAAATCACTTCAGTTTAAGCACATGACTAGGTATAGTGTGGAAGATAATGTAACAAGCAAAACACAGTCTAGATCGAGACTATGTAAGACATAATCCACATGCAGACCCACCCCCACCCCCGGCCCCCTACTCCCAAGCTCATCTTTTCATCTATGCAGTGGGGACAATAAAGCCTGCATGATATCCACTTAAGATTCAGAACATGTCTCACATGTAATAAATGTCCAGTACATGCTCACTGTTTTAAAAATACAGAGTTTGAGAACATGTGTAGTGCACTAGGAAGGCAGAGGCAGGCAGATCTCTGTTGAATTCAAAGCCAACCTGGTCTACATACTGAATTTCATGCCAGACAAAGCTACATAGTAAGATCGTGTCTCAATAAAAGGGATAGGAGTATACACATTGAGTACCAGATAAGTTAGGGTGAAGAAAATTTTCCCATTCTCTCCAAAATTAACCTGAGATCAGAGGACAAGCTAAAAATTGTTTCAGTAACAACGTTTCCTTTGTATCTGAATCCTCTCACACCTTAACAGTCTGATTTGTGTTCTTCATCAAGTAGGACAGCTAGGTCTAGACATATTTATCTATTTTGGTAGAAGGCCAAGCTTTATATGACAATGTTAAGGAATGGTAAAATCTTTAATATTTGGCTCTAGATCACCCTCAATAATAAGAATGCTAAGTTCAGCCCCTCTTAACCTAAGAGTCCTATTTAAAACGCAATAGCAATTTTAAAATTATCTGAGAATCAACCGTGACTTTAAACTTAAATCGCAATTAACCAATTGACAGACAAGTAAACTGAGTGATAGATTAATAAACAAACCCAACCACTTCCTTCCTCATAGGCATTCAGCATATAGGAAAGAACCTCATTTTCTTTTGCCAAGACAAAATTGGATTGGAACCAGAAAACTCATATGATGTTTTGCATGCACAGAATTTCACCAGTTCACAAAGCTGCAAAGAAAAAAGCAGACTACAACACAAACATGCGTGCATAAACATTGGCATATATACTATAGGCACTTAGCACTATAGGCGCACACACTGGGGCATCTATTCACTACAGGCACACATACTGTGGTGTGTATCCCTTCCAGCCACACACACCAGGGCATCTATATTCTATAGGCACACACTGTGCAACCCTGTTCACCACAGACACACATATAGTGGCATATATCTCTTATAGGCACACACACCATAGCATCTATATATTATAGGCACACACTGAGCAACCCTATTTACTACAGGCATGCATATAGTGGCATTTATTTGTTATGGGCATATGTTTGCTCATTTTCTAATTTCTCAGAGCAAACTGCAGGAAAAAAAAGACACTGTTTAGTTTGAGAAGCTTATCCTGTTTGGTCCCTCTGAACACAGAATCTCTGCAATCAAATACGGTCTTTAATAAATAGTCAAAGCTAGATTTCAGGCATTTTGCTAAGAAATATCTTTAATGCATTATGCTTGAGTGAATTTTAAATTTCTGACAATGCTTATCTTGGGTGCTCTCTCTGCGATAACCTATTACAGTATTAGGAATCTGTGTTTGCATTAGCAGTCCAGTCCCCTGCCACAAGACAGTAGATGCCATCTGGTTTGCAAAGCCTGCCTCCATCCCCTGATTATATCTTTAGCTTCCTTCACTGCAGTGCCTGCCAGGTGAGCCGCCACCCGCTGCAAAGGCAAAGAAGAGGAGAGGCCTGGTGGGGTCATTCCTAATAAGCTAGCGTGTGAATACTAATCAGTGGTGGGGAGCCAGAGGTCACCCCAGCCTGCCTGTTGGCAGGTAGCGATGTGCTCTGTGGCAGATGGCAGGCATTATCGACTCTCCACAAAGGCCTAGAAGAGAAATAAGCACCAGGGCTGAATGATAGAGTTATTGAGATTCCGAGCAAGATGCAAGCAGATGTGATGTTTGCCAGTACCCACCGTAAACAATATGCCAGCAGAATCTTTAAAAAAGAGCATGTGTGTACAAACATGAGACAGAACTCATTTAAGCAGTGTTAATGCTGCCTTCTTCCTTAACCATGTGTGCACCAAGCTCAGGCTTCTGCAATTAGTGCTCCCTCATGAGACAGCGGACCCACGAGCGTGTAGTCTCTGCAATCTACAACTTTTAATAATATCAGGAGAGACACTTGGAAAAAGAGAAATGCCCTCCTCAGTAAAGTCATTGTTAAAAATGCTGCAGAAATACCGGGAACACTATGCATAAGCTTGTGGTACCTAACCAGCTGCAGCCTGCCAAAGTCAACCTGTTGTTTCATATCCAGATATCGCTAGCTGATAGATATTAAACCTCCACATCATGCTGTTTTGGAATACTGTCACAATAAAAACAATATTTAGATATATAAGTCATAGAAATGGCAAAACTCATTAGAGTTTGCCTGTTTGAAGATTTTGTTTTGAAGGAAAAGAGAATAAAAACATGTTTCATTTTAGGGGAAAGGGGGAATTAAGTGCGTACCAAAACTGCATAAAAAGGGCCGATCTGTTAGAGGCACACCATTCTCAGACTCCTTCCGTTACTTCCAAATGCCTTTGTCCTAGATAGTATTCTAGAATACAGTTGGCTAGGGAAAGTCAAATGACATTATTTGATTTGAAAATAACAAGGTCATACTGATGTTTCCTGCCCCAAATGCCATCCCTTCCAGAAGGACACAGCTACAAAGTCCTCTCTACGGAACGCAAATCTCTGTGTCATTACATATAGTATGATGCTACAGGAGCCGAACTTCTGCAGTAATAATGAGCAACCAAAGGTATTCCCCTGGATTCGTTCTTTTCCCCATGCAGCTTAAGGTGCATTTGTGTGGCATTCTAATGAATATCTCCCACAGAAACCTTTCATAAATGCATCTTAAGGCAATGACTTCTTATCAAGTGCTTACCTGGTTGGGTTCGTACACCATCAGTCTGTTTTGATACTGTGCTGTGTTAGTTACTCCACCTGTAATGGAGTAGCACATGTTAGACCTTTCCAAAATAAGTATGACCTACAAACAAAGGACAGTTAGCTACAGTTGAGTATCTCTGTATGCTATCAAAGAGAACCCATGACATAATTAAGAAATTTAGTGTAGGGGTGGAGGGTGGGAGGAGAGAGTGTGGGGAGAGATGACTGGAATTGGGGCGCATGGGGGACCAATGTGGAAACCTAGTGAGTGCAGTGGAAACTCCCTGGAATCTATGAGGGTGGTCCTAGTGAGGAGTCCTAGTAATGGGGGATACAGTGCCTGAAACAGCCATCTTTTGTAACCAGGCAAGACTTTCAGTGGTGCTCTGACATCAACTCAGCCCTAAAACCTTCCACCCACAGGCTGTCCTGCCTGCAAGATGTGCTGGGGTAATGGTGGTTCAGAGCTTTGTGGGAGTGGCCAAGCAATGACTGGTCTAACCTGAGGCCCATTACCACACGAGGGAGCCCATGCCCAACACTGCAGGGATGGCCAGAAACCAGGGGCTGGTTAGCCAAAATACGTAGAAATAGAATAAACACAACTAGCCGAATGGAAAAAGAAAGTCAATGCAATGATTCCTAATGCTATCCTGCTATACTCATAGACCAGAGCCTAGTTCAGTTGACAGAGAGGCTTCCAGCTGCAGATAGGAGCAGATGCAGAGACCCACAGCTAAACATTAGGCAGTCAGCTTGCGAAAGCCCGCTAAAGAGGAGGAGGAAGGACTGTAGGAGCCGGAGTTGCTGAGCGCACGACAAGAACACAGCCCGCAGAATCCATTCATCAGTGCTCCTAGGGGCTCACACAGACCGGATTGGCAGGAGCCTGCATGGGTCTGCATCGCTTCCTCTGCATGTATGTTATGCTGGTGTAGCTGGGCGTTCTTGTGGAGCTCAGTGGAAGTAGGGGGTGTCTCTGACTCTTCTGCCTGTTTTGGGAATCCTTTTTCTCCTAATGGGTTGCCTCATCCAGGCTTGGTTTGGGGGTTTGTGCCAAATCTTTACTGTAATGTGTTAGGCTACGCTGTGTTTGGATGATATCCCTGGAAGGCCTGCTCTCTTCTGAAGAAAAACAGAGGAGTGGATCTGGGGGAGGGTAGAGAGTCAGGGAGGGGACTGGGAGAAGTGGAGGAAAGGGAAATTGCAGTTGGGACATATTGTGTGAGAGATGTATAAATGAAAGAAAGAAACATATTGTAGAAGAAGCAGATTCCCCTTCCAAAAACATTTCAGTACCAGTCTGCTCGAGAGTGAGCGGTGATGAGTAGTCCCCAAGTACAGCAAGCTGCTCTGCATGGCCAGATGAAGGGGCAAAGGCATGGGGTGAATACAGCACACACAGATTAAATTTCTCTCTGGATAATTTATTCTAGGGGAAGAGTTACATAAACTGTCCCTGTCCTTACCCAAGTTGGCAATGTCCGAGTTCTAAGCTCTGTGCATTGGCGAGGTGGTAGCTTTCTATTTCTTTGGAAGGATCACATAAAGCAAAAGGCATTATCTATCAAAAGATATTTAGGCCCAGTACTATGCAGTAGAAAATAATAATATCAATGAATGTGCCACATTTAAAAATAAAAACAGAGATTATATTTAATAATACAATTTCAATTGGCTAAAAATATTATCTTAATATGAAATCCATATAAAATTTACTGAGGGTTTTTTTTTCCATACAAGATCTTCAAAATCTATTGTCTGAGGCTTCTGTACCACTCAATCCCACAGCCTTTCAGTCCCAAGGAAGCACACAGGGGTCTATATTAATTATAAACTGGTTGGCCTATTAGCTCAGGCTTCTTATTAACTAATTCTTACATCTTGCATTAACCCATTATTTTTATCTATGTTAGCCACTTGGCTTGGTACCATTTTAGTGAGGCATTCTCATCTCGCTTCCTCTGTGTCTGGGTGATGATCACAAACTGAGCTTTCCTCTTCCCAGAATTCCCCTGTTCTCATTGTCCAGTTTCTACTTCCTGCCTAATTGCCTCACCTATACTTCCTGCCTGGCTACTGGCCAAGCAGCATTTTATTAAACCAGTACAAGAAACAAATCTTTAAAGGGTAAAACCATTGTCCCACAGCAAAAATCCAGGGTGCATCTGATACAGCACAGTAGCCGCTTTCCAAATACCGAACAGGACAAGTGGAGCTGGCGGGTAATGGCTCCCAAACGGGACAGCACACGTTAAACTTCCCCAGTGCAATGACTTCAGTCAACTTTGTAAAATGTCCTTTTTACAGTGATCATATCTAAGAGACCAGACTGTCTGCTTAACTAGGAACCATGAAAGTCAATACTTTAACTTTTTCCTACCTCTCCCCACATAGGTTGAGGATACTTAGTCTAAAATTCTAAAGCCTAAAAGCCTCCAAACTTTTTGAATGCAGACATGATGACACAGTGGGAATCCTCACGTCCCGCCTCCAATAAGATGCCACAGCAAGAACACTAGAAATTTGTATGAAATTCTCTTCAGATTCTGTATATAAGGTTACAGGAATTTTATGTTTAGAAATGGTTGCCGTCCCTAAGACATCTATCTGATCATTGGTACACAACTAAGCAAAAATCTGGAAATCTGAATGTCCCAGCACATCTAATCCCACGCACTTGAAAAGGGGGATACTCAGCTCTTACATGTGTGGGAGCCCACAGTGACTCTATTCCATCTTGACTTAAGGTCAGAGAGCCAAGCTTGTTCTTGCTCCATAAGGGCAATTAACAGGATGTTTGGCAAAAGGCATGGTTACTAGGTGTTTTGAGAATTAAAGAGGTGATTACACTTGTTCATTCCTTGAGCCGTGGTAAGAAAGTCTTTCGCCCTCCCCTTTTTGCTTTGGGTATAAAAAGGGTATGAGAAATAAATTTGAGGCTGCTGCAGTATTCGCCGAGAGCCCTCCTGATTCTATCTTTTGTCTTTTGTCTCTTTCTTTCCTAATCCTCACTCCCCTATTCAGGTATTGTTTGATAAGTTGCCCAGCATACGTGCTTTTTTTCACGGTTACACTGTACAATGAGCCATGTAAAATCAAGACATTTTTAATTTTAGTTTAATTTTTACTATTAGGTAGAAAATCTCTAAGGAACAGTACATAAATAAAAAAGTGAGGTATTTTAAAGCCATGTGATAATGGGGATATGAGGACTCCAAACCTATCTTTATAAATATGACCCATAAGTAGTTTCAGATACTACTGTAAAAGGGTATTCTTAATATGAATCATAAAGACCCAGTTCTTAAATATAAATTCACAATCGGAACAGCTGGAAAAGATGTTCCCATAGGGTTTTTCTAATGTGGAAGACACAGATAGCTGTAAGACTGAACACAAGGCTTTAGTATTCTCAACTTAGGATGCTTTCTGATGCTAGGACCCGACTTTGCTTTTCAAAAAAAATCACTTAGATTAGGTATAGTTGTAATGACTTTCTCTGTCTCTTTGAAATGTCAATTATTTTAAGACACTTGCCACTTTTAGGAAACAAGAAGATCTTTTTTAAGGACCCAGATCTCTTTGAAGTATCATTGAGGAAACCGATGTCGTTGTCCTCAGTTTTTAGTAGAGGAAAAGAGTTTGGTTTTGTTAGGTGCCAACTAGCAAATTCAAACGGCCTCATTACAGGGAAAAGGTTGCGCACTGAAGAACAAATGCACGTGCTTGCTGCATCCACCGAGCAGCCTTCCTTGCTCCAAAGTTCTTCCTTTGCACACTCTGTGGCTGAAGAAAGTCTGTGTTTCCAGACCCTTACTTCTGTCTTCTTTGTCTATGTCACCCAGCTATTTGTTTCTTTGTACTGGTAGTCCAAATGCTCTGAGTAGGTCTCTACCATCAGCTCTATCCCCAAGAAGTAAATGAACCAGAATCCAGAGGATTAATACGTAACTCTAGATGACTTAGAACAGTCAATTAATGTCAGTACTAGATGGTCACTGGTCCAGGTCAATAATTTCCCAAAGCCCTAATTAAAAAAAAAAACTGGATCCTCCATGTAATTAATGGTGGCTAGTGTTAACTGGAGAGTTTCTTTTTAGTTTTTAATTTTGTAGCCTGCAATCACATTTTTATTAGATTTTTTTTCAAAAAAATACCAATCCAAATTCCCACTCCCTTCTCTCCACCCATTCCTTCCACAACCCTCCCACCCCACCCCCATCTAATCCTAAGAGAGGGTAAGGCACTTTTCTTTATGGAAGGCCCAAGGCCCTCCCTACTACATCTAGGCTGAGCAAGGTATACATCCAAAGAGAACAGGATCCCAAAAGCCAGTACAAGCAGTAGAGATAAACTCCAGTGCCACTGCCAGTGGCCCCTCAGTCTGCCCCAGCCATACAGCTGTCAACCACATTCAGAGGGACTAGTTTGTTCCCATGCTTGTTCCTTCACAGTCCAGCTGGAGTTGGTGAGCTCCCATTAGCTCAGGTAAACTGTTTCATTGGATGAACCCTTTTTGGTCTTAACCTCTTTGCTCATATTCTTATTCCTTCTATTCTTCAACTGGACCTTGAGAGCTCAGTCCAGTGCTCCGAAGTGGGACTCTGCCTCTGTTTCCATCTGTTGTTGAAAGAAGGTTCTATGGTGATATTTAAGGTAATCATCAGTCTGACTACAGGGCAAGGCCAGTTTGGGCCCCCTCTCCTCTATTGCATAGAGTCTTATCTAGGGTCATCCTTGTGGATTCCTGGGAATTTTTCTAGAGCCAGGTTTCTTGCTAACCCCATAATGGTTCCCTCAATCAAGATATCTCTTTCCTTGCTCCCATATCTGTCCTTTCTCCGCCTTGACTATCCAATTTTCTCAAGTTCTCCTCAAACCTCCCTTTCTCCCCTCCTCTTCCCCTTCTCCTCTTCCTTCTACCTCCCACCCTCATGCTCCCAATTTAGTCAGGTGATCTTGTTTGTTTCCAGGTGGATCTATATATGATTTTCTTTGGGTTCACCTTATTACTTAGCTTCTCTAGGATAGTGAACTACAGGCTCGATGTCCTTTGTTTATAGCTAGTATCCACTTATGAGTGAGTATATACCATATTCATTTGGTCTAAGGTGCCAGATTCAATCACCTTATAAAGTATATATTAATTATAGAAAGTAAGGCACCACTTTTGCAATCAACAAAAGCTTCATCTACAGAGAACAGAGAGGGAGGAGATTCCTGTTCTTTAAGAAAGCTTTCTCTGAATTTATTGAATGTCTCATTTCTATAATAGAGTCAAATGAAGAGAAACAACATTTAAGAAACAAGACGTCGCAATCCCAACGTAGAGTCAAGTCGTACACCAAAACAAATAGCTGCATTCCCTTTTACTCCTGATCTTTGCTTTCTATCTGATTAAAATGGAATGTGGAAGAATATTTTTGGCATAACCACATAAGAATAAATGAATCTATTGAGACCACACATGTGTTCAAGGTCAGAATGATTGCCAGTGCTTGTGATCGAGGTCATATCTGCCAGATTAATGTCCAGGTCACCTCTGATCAATCTCTAACTGAAATCAAGCAAGTAGCCACACTCCCAGTTCTTACTATGAAACTGAAAGCATCTCTACTTGTTTTAGACATATGGATCAGAACTAAGACCCATCGCAGTAACCTACCCACAGTATGACAATATTGAACGTCTTTGAGCACTATGTATATCTGAATCTGCCCATCATAGAATAAATATGCAATCAGTGAGTTACAGTGTGGCCACCGTACCCCTTCAGCTACATGGGATACACAACTGATCGCCATGCTCTTCAGAATTATTGTTCAGAATCGTTATTTATTCACTTCCACAGATGCATCCATAATGTGATTTTTATTAATCTACACTCAATAATTAGATTCCTTAGCATTACACAGAAATTTTCCCTCGCATGATGCTGCTGAGAATGAGATTGGATCACTAGTTGGGAATAAAGATGGAAGTCCCAGCTAGTTATCTGCATGATTACCTCTAGAATGGGAAGATGCAGGAGGTGCCTGACGAACTAGGGCTGCAACTTTCGCCAAGACGGGATTGCAAAGGGAGACTGGGGAATTGCCGCTATTGCTTTTCATTTGGAAGTAATTTACAAATGAGCAAATAAACAAATTCATTTCTTCCGCAGTACAAAAAAAAATAAATTTTACAGAAAGCATCCAAGTTTTCAGCCCACATTTATTCTGGAGAGCTCCGCTATTACATTCCCTTCACACGGCACTCTTCACTTTAGATTAATCTGCTAAAATGAGATGCTAAGGATTTGCATACAGATTTGACTATACAAAAATAGATATGAAATTAATAACAGTCTCTATATGTTTTAATTTCTCCTGCTCTGGAGTACCCTTGCCTGCAGCAGCTTTCCTGGCTTTGAAAGTCATCAAGCTGATTTGTCTGCTCTGGGTTATGATGCCACATGCTGCTGCGCTGTCCCCTGCAATCAAAGCACTCACAAAGATAGATTCCATGCCTTCTTCTATCGAGTATATTTTATAGATTGGCAGTTTGATCTCTCTCCCCCACCCCAGGAGGGATAATCTGCATCTTAACAGCTTTCCATAGATACAGCTGTCATTAAATATGCCATCTCATATCAGTATCCATTTTTTAAAACCAAGTTTTCTCTAACTTTGAAGTGTCATAGTCAAAGTTAAGACTTCTCAGCCAAAATTGAAAATGAGCGAGCTTGCCTTATACTTTTGAACTGTCCCTTAAAGATATACTGCAGGTTCCCCAAAGTCAAATAAGTCTTTAAAAGCTGCCAGGAGGAATGAGAAGTTACTACCAGGCGACCACGGGTGAGAAGCACATTCTATCATCACGACAAGGGGAAAGCATTTTTCTTACGCTTCCCTGTACAGCTCTCCACAAAACTTGTGTCAAATGGATGAATGCATACCAGAGAGGATGACAAGTGACTGCCACGCAGCCTTTGTCTCTGCTACCAAGAAATGCTAAACACTCACAAAGTGTGCAGGGCAACAATAGCTCGATCCTGACAGCCCCCATAAAGCAGTGGATTAGAAAAGCTCTTCTTGTGCTTCGGTTAGCGCAGGTCCTAGTCTGATGCTATTTTTTTTCTTTCTCTAATTGCATTTACTTATTGGTTGATTGGAAGGCATGCATTGTGCTAGGGCGTGCACACGGAGGACTGAGGACAATTGGCTGGAGTAGGTTCTCTCCTTCCGCCATGTGAGGGCTAAGGGACCAAACTTCAGGCATTAGGCGTGGCCAGGCACCTTTACCAACTGATTCATCTCACAGGCTCTGCTTTTATTTTTCAAAACCACGAAATTCGTTTTTGATGAGTAGATGGTTCTCTGCTTAAATCCTAGGGGGAGAGGCCTGTGGTTCCTAACATAGACAGTGCTAAGGCACAACGGACAGCAAGAGACAAAGAGGTGGACCCTCTCCATGCTCCAAAGAGGGACAATCCTGCCTGCAAATTGAGGATTGAGGGAAAGTCGCTTGAGTTTTCTGACACTGTCTTGCATGCTCACGGTGCCACTCTCACATTGGGCGGGGGAAGAGGAGCAAGATCAGGAAAAATTTCCGTCTTTGGGGAGCCATGTACCACAGCCAGTCTCAGGCTTCCCATAGGCAAAATGAAGATCCGGATCTCCCTCAGAGGCTGAGATGACTAACACCCAAGGCACAAAAAAAGTTCAGGAGGGAACATTTGCTACAACTCCATAGTCACAGTGTCACAATTTCTTACCATTTCCATGTGAAGGACATTGAAATAGTGAATGCATTTTGCATTCTGAATGCAATTTCCTGTAGCATCATTTGTTTTCTGTTGTATGGATATGTAGATGCATGTTAAATGCATGCTCATATGTGAAGGTACGCTTGCACAAGTGTGTGGAAGCCAGTGTGTCACTCCTCAGAGAAAACCCACTTTATTGTTATTTATTTGTCTGTTTACTTTGGTTTTTCAAGACAGGGTTTCTCTGTGTAACAGATCTAGCTGTCCTGGAACTGGTTCTGTAGACCAGGCTGGCCTTGATCTCACAGAGATCCACCTCCACCTGTCTCTCTGCCTTCCAGCCTTCCAAATGCTGAGTCCTGGGATTACAGATGTGTGCCACCACTGCCTGAAGTTTTGTTTTTTTTTTTTTTTTTTTTTGAATCATGTTCTCTCAGTGGCTTGGAGCACACCAAATAGGCGAGATTCTGGCCAGCAACACCAAGGCTCTGCCCATCTTCACCTCCCTAATGCTGGGATGATGAGAGCCTGCCCTGAGGCCTGGCTTGCTTTTCCTTGGATTCCAAGGAAGCAGGTCCTCCCAAGCATTTTACACGCTGAGCTATCTCCCCAGGCCACAGAGTTCTTTTTTTTTTAATAAGTAGAATAACTGCCTATTTCACTTGGCCTTTTTTCTTCTTTAATAGTTTCAATTTCCTCTTCTTTAAACATATTCCAATTTCATACTCATAGTTTAATTACCCCGAAAATGGTGACATCAAGTATGAGCTCATATTAATCATTTTCATAGAACTAAACTCACTATTATTCCTTGAGAAGAGTGGCACAATTGGGATAGATACAAATAAGTTCATTTTTTTTATTTTGAAACAGGATTTCATTTTAGCCCAAGCTAAACTGGAACATACTACGTAGCTGAGGTTGGCCTTGAACTCATAGCAGTCCTCCCAGATCATCCTCCTTTGTGCAAGTGTTGGGATTACAGGCATGAGTCTCCATACTCAACAGGAACAATACATTTCTGTTATCTATTTTGATAAGCCACAAAATGTCTATATTTTATGATGCTTCTAATGCTGTATAAAGAGTTTTAACAGGTATCTTTATACTATATTGGCATGTTGAATAACACATTTAACCATGTACTAAATTAAAGCTAGGATCTTTATGAATTCTGTCCCACTTAAGAAGCTCACACAAATGCTGTGTAACTAATGCACTAAAACCTGTAAGAACGACAGTCTCAAACTTACATAAAAGATTGCCAATGATGATTCTATCATCTAGCATGAACCAGAACAAATTTACAACCTAGAAATAGGTAAACTGCCAACCATGTGTTGTTTTGAATAAATGGAATCGACCAAAATGCTATGTTCAAGTAGGGGAACCCGCCATTTAAAATCTCATTAAAAATTCACTGTAACTCCCATTGATCAGTCTGTTGAAAGTCAGAATCCCGCCTCCAGAGAATCTACACATTGTGAGCAGGGTTGCAGTCTCAAGTCACAACCTCCATGCAGCAGTCTCTGGCTTTGCTGGGTTCTTACTGGATCTTTAACTGTCCTCTCTTCAGCCACTTGCTCTGATGTAGGTCTAAGCATCTTTCATCTCTCCTGTTTATAGAACAGTCTCACTCAGCTTTCTTCACTACTTCTGTCTCTGTGGTAGAGACAAAAGAAATCATCAAACCAAAAGCTGCTCTTTCCATAAGAAAAAACTGTGGAGTTTTCAACGTAAAAGAATCCTTTTAGGTAATGAACAATAACAAATATCAGCATTTCAGGGCATCCTCATTTTTCTCTGTATCATTTACTTATAGGGATATGTCATGGAGAAGTTCTATTTATAATTTAAGTGTGTGCAGCCAAACACGAGGCAGACCTCAGAAAATCCTGTGGGAGAGGAAGAGGAAGGATTGTGGGAGTCAGAGCTGCCAAGGACACCATGGAGCCTGGGGAAGACACAGAGTCAACTGTCCTAGTTTCAGAGGATAGAAACTGAGCCACCAACCAGAGAACTTGCATGGGACTGATCTGGGCCCTCTGCGTATGTGTTGCAGTCCTGTGCCTTGGTCTTCTAGTGGAACTCCTGGCAGAGGGAACAGGAGGGAACTCCTGGCAGAGGGGCTGTCTCTGTCTCTGTTGCCTGCTCTTGAAACCCTTCCCTGCTGCTGGGTTGCCTTGTTTAGCCTTAATAGGAGAGGAGGGGCCTTAGTCTTGCTTCCACTTGATATCCCACTGCTGGCTGATATACATGGAAGGCCTGCACTTTTTTGAAGGGAAGAGAGAGGGAGTGAATGGGGGAGGGTTGGGAAGAGAGAAGGGAGGAGGGGGAAACTGCCATTGGACTGGGAAAATGATTAATTGATTGGCTAATAAAAAAGAATAATTTAGTGTGTGTTTCTCAGAACTTCTCTAAAAATGGTAAACAACTCATGGCTGTCTGGTCAGTGGTTCTCAACCTTCCCAGTGTTGCAAGCCTTTAATATAGTTCTTCATGTTGTGGTGACCCCCAACCATAAAATTATTTCCTTACTACTTCATAACTGTAATTTTTCTCCTGTTATGAATCATAACGTAAATATCTGATATACAAAATATATGAGATGAGACCCCTTCTGGGGCTGTGACCCACAGGTTGACAACCACTTGTTTAGAGGGCCAACCTCATTTTTTTTTTTTTGGTTTTTCGAGACAGGGTTTCTCTGTGGCTTTGGAGCCTGTCCTGGAACTCGCTCTGTAGACCAGGCTGGTCTCGAACTCACAGAGATCCGCCTGCCTCTGCCTCCCAAGTGCTGGGATTAAAGGCGTGCGCCACCATCGCCCGGCCCAACCTCGTTTTTAAAACCAGAAATAGAATTCAAATCCTGTCAAATACTAGCTCTCTGACCAGGGGACTACTGGAGCACTTTATGCTTCATTTTCTGGACAGCAATATAAAGATAAACAAAATATTCTTCAGGACTCCATTAAAAGTGTTCACTGGTTTTCAGGATGTAGGAGATCTGAATGTTCTTTCCTTTAAACCACTTAGGTTTTTCTTTTTTCTTTTCTTTTTTTTTGCATTGCGGGTAACTCATTTCTTATTGGCTTCCATTTCGGTTCACCAGGAAGGTTTGTTTTCATTTCTTTCAGATGGCTGGGAGTTTAAGGTTTGAGTAGAAGTAAGAGAGGGAATATAGCGACTGGGGCCGCCTGGGTCCTAGATTCTAAGACAACACAGATTTGATTCTCATTGGCTATTCCAGCTGGGAACCTTCAAGCTGAAGCACACGTTATGAGGGCCCAGCTTATATCGCTCCCTGTGTGACAGGTGCCTCCTGGAACCCAGGGCAACAAGCATGCCCCAGCTCGATCAACTGGGGTGCTGGCTGCTAAATTCCTTTCTGATAGAGACCCTGCGTGATTCCTAGCCTGGGAACCTTTCATCATCAGTAAATGTAAAGACATGCCTTTTCCAGTTCTCTGTTCACACTACTAGAACAGAACAAAAAGTTTTCCAATTTGATACAGGTTTTGAAAACTTCATTAAAACAAAACAAAACAACAAAAACCCTGTCCGCTCCCTGTTTTTCTCTCAGCACATTTCCAGGGCCCTATCCTCAGGCCCTCCACCTAGGATTGGATAAGGCACAATCTCAACAGAAGTCCCCATCAAAGTCTCATTTGAATCTATCAACAAGGAAACTCCTAGGTTCTGGTTCTCACCACTGGTACCCAGAACCACACCTATCATCTCTCCGAACTGGTACCTGGACCCATAGCTATCATCTCCCTCCATTGGTACCCAGAACCACACCCATCATTTCCCTTCTTTGGGCTCAGCGCTAAAGCATCTCTTTCTTCTTCTGTGTCCCAGTCCTTCCTTCCCGTCAGGACTCTGCATCCTGTCAGTCCCCAGGGTTCTCATTCCTGGTGCTGGGGAATTGCTCTGAGACTTTCCCAACCAAATGGAACTCTCTCTTTCCTACATCTTTCCTAACTAACAAGTTTACTTAATGCCCTTACATCCTTTTTTAAGAAGAAAAGTCCCTCTGTCAATCTGGATTTTCTTTTTTTAACTATTCTTTTTTTCTAAGATAAATTTCTTTTTGCTTTCCTTTTTATCCTTCTAAAGTCCTTTTCCCTTCTCAAATCAAAAACTATTTATAAACAAAGGAAAAACGTTTCTATCACAAGTTCTGAATTATATGTGCTCCCCAAACCATACGATCTCTAGCCATAGGTAGGAGGATAAGGACTGAATTATGTGTGCCCCACAAACCATATGATCTCTTGCCATAGATAGG
The DNA here is from genome assembly GCF_037038515.1 of Microtus pennsylvanicus. Classification (NCBI taxonomy): domain Eukaryota; kingdom Metazoa; phylum Chordata; class Mammalia; order Rodentia; family Cricetidae; genus Microtus; species Microtus pennsylvanicus. The sequence continues at coordinate 16,112,017 of NC_134583.1, read as the reverse complement.
ATAGGGGAAGCCAAACAATAACATTGTCTGATGAGCTCTGACTCAGGGATGAAATTTCAATGATACCGTGTCTGTGGGAATTACAGGAAAGCAGCCAGTGTAGCTTGTACCTGCAGTTTCTACCTCCTCACTTTCTGGTCGTGCCTTGACTATAGCGCTCTGCTTGTCTCTATCTTCCATTCATCTGAAATACCTTCCACTGACAGGTTTGTAATGGGAAAAAGTAGGGCAAATATTTTGGTCTGGTACTTCTGTGATACAACACAAGTCTCAGTCACTGTGGGCTCTTGTTTGGGCCCTAGTTGCTTCAAAATCCCCTCCCTTACTGACTCTGGGAACTTCATACTTTCAGAGGGCCTACCCAGTATCCTCATTGCTTGTGTTTCCTAACATGGTACCCTTGGGTCCTTTCCAGACCATGTCTTCCTGCTGCCCATCTGTCGCCTCACAATATCCATCATTCAGGCTGTGATCTTGCATTTGCACCGAAAAACAGAAGACGAAGTCCTCTGTCTAAGTCAGAGGGACGGGCCTTAAAGAATGGAGACAAGTTAAAGCCACTGAAGGAGAGTTGGAAAAAGGTCTCCCAGCAGCAGAAAGCTGAGAAGTGTCCTGTGCTTGGAGAACTGAGAAGATGCCCCATCTCCCGACCACAGTCCTAACAATCTCAAATGACTGGAACAGTCAGAGATTTGCACCCATTGCTTTTGCATCTACAGATTCAATGTGGCTTCAAAACATCTGACAAAAACTGTGCAGGTACCAAACATATACAGATTTCCATGCTAATGTTGTCTAAATAATATTCTATAATCAACTATTTTCTTAGCATCTGCACTGTGGTATGTGGGACAATGTGCACAGGCTTTATGCAAATATTATGCCATATTCAATAAGGAACTTGAGCATACGAGGGATTTCCACTCCCCAATTTTTCTTTTATTTTTGAGATTATAATATAATTACAGAATCTCTCCCCTCTCTTCCCTGAAATCCCCTATCTCCCATCTGAGGACATTTCTATTGGCAGTCTCTCTCTCTCTCTCTCTCTCTCTCTCTCTCTCTCTCTCTCTCTCTCTGTGTGTGTGTGTGTGTGTGTGTGTGTGTGTGTTCTGGAGCCAATCCCCCGTGGTTACTGAAGGACAACCGCACAAGCCAAGCAGGAAGCTGGGTGTGTCCACTACAGCAGTTCCTAAGAGACAAGGGGGTTACTGAAGTGATCCCATGATGACATTCAAGATGAAAGTCAGGAAGGAGGAATAAAAGACAGAAGCAGGAGCTGGGGCCACTGGGACCAAGAGGCTACTTTGCATGCCTCCTTGAACATTAGTTTCTGCTGTTGACATTACTTCTGTACCCTGGAAATACATCATCACAGGATGCACCTGCCTATGAGACCCAACTCTGTTGCTCTAGCTTGGGGCCACAATAGGAGGTAGAGAAGCCAGGAGCCCTGCTTCACAGCTTGTGATTGGTGAGTGAGGCAAGTTTCACATCTGGGAGTTACTCTACTCCATTGTCTAAATGTTTCACACCCCAACCCCAACCATGCCTGTTCTTAATTGCCAATATTTTAAATGCAAACAAAATAATATCTGTTGCAGTTAGAGAAACACCAAAGCTACGGCATTTTAACAATGTTATTTAAAATTACCTCATTCTAATCTTAGTAGATAATACAAAACCCAAAATTCTTTCAGGAGACTTGAACGAATTAAAGTGATTTAAAATGGAACAACAGAAGCTCCATATAAAACCAACTAAGATGAAAACAAGCGCAGTTGTTAGGAAATTAAAGAAATGTCAACAAAGCTTCTTTGGTTGCTATATTTAAAACACACAAACAAATGAAAAGCAAAGACAAAAAATTGATTGTCAGCTCCTAGAGGGCAGGAGGTAAATTTACTGAAATGATCATATTTACCTATGGCACTGCCCCACAATATTGAGGATATAGCACTTACTAAGAGAATCAAGAAGGCATGGCATGATGCTCGTGAGTAATTGCAGTACCATTTGTCTTGTTTAGAGTGTCAAAGCACTCATTTCATGGTTAGAGTCTCACTATCTTGCTGCCATCTGATAACAATAAACAGATAAGTTCTGCAAGATGGGCTCAGATTCATTTTCCCTCACATACACAAAAGAAGTTTTTTTGGCAGTTCAGATGCTAGCCTGTACAACAGAGGGCATGTATTTTAGAACACAGCAACAAGAAATTTAATGCTTATTTCACATCCCAACTGTGGATTTCAAATCGAAATGGGAAAGAGCATTTGCAGACTGGGTCACAGTGTCAAATGCGACAGAATCCTTTAAAATTTGACTGTCCCTAACATCTTAAATTAAATTCTAATGGGCATATCCATCCAACCTAGCTTTTTGAATTCCCTTCTTGTCATACAGCCAAGCCATGGGCAGTTTTTGAAATGCCTTCTACGGGCATTTTGATGTATAGATAGTAGGGGAGGGGAAGAGAGAGGGAATGGGCATGCTACAAGTACCAAGTCTCTGAAGACACATTCAGTCTGTGCTCTAATGGAACAGAACTAAGCCTTTAAGGTCCACACTCTATAATCCACACCACGCCTACCTCAGACAGAACTTGCAAAGTACCAGGAGGATGCCAGTGACTCAACCCTCTATCCTTCGGAAATACTCGATTACTTGGTCAACATTAAGATATAGTTTCACATGTCTTCATCTGTTCCAAGAAACCAAGCTAACACTTGCAAATCAGAGTCAGGATGATGAACTATTCCCGTCTTCCTTCAAAGGGGCCCATGAGTAAATCCGGCCAGCCCTTCCGATTCATGGCTAAATTCACAATTGATTTATTATCAGCGAGGCCCGAGGAAAGAGGCAGATGACTGAAGGTATTAGGAATGTCACTGGTGATTTCCTCTTTTTCCCAATTAAAGGCCTCGTGCTCTACACAGGAAAGTGAGCTTCTCCTCTCAAGTGCACAGTAGGGAGAAACAAGCCTGAGAAAGTTCTGATTGTTTTCATTAAATATGGTTAACACCGGCAGCGTTCATTAGCACGAGGAACAAAGAAAATATATCTCCCTTCACAGTAGGAGTGAAGCAAAATGAGATGGCAGGAAGATATACGGTGAGCTGATAGATTTAATAAATGGAATGGGAAGCACATAGACCTTTATCAAAAGGGAAGCTCACTTGATCCCAGGATGGTAGGTCTGCCCAGGTTTTTGAGCTTCTGCTCCCCTAAGGCTCACCGATAGAAGCAAGGAGTAGTCATGGCTTTATGACTAGGTGAAGGAAAATCAAGGCTACTTTAAAAGCTAGTTTTGTAGTGCCACATATGATATACTTATTAAAATATTTATGTGAAAGTCATACACAATTTAGAGAGCACATTGCAAAATTTAAGAATATGCTTCATTAACAACACGTGAAGCCAAATGAGCCAATGGAGGACATGCAAATTGGGACAAAATACAAACTGCACTGATTTCATAAACCCAACATCACTCTGTGTCCAGGGAAGTCAGGACCTATTCCTGTTACTAGAAAAGACTAAGTTGCAGCCATTTTGAAGTTCCTTCAACAAATATTTAAAGGAAAAGAAAGATGTCACTAATAAGTAAGAATTTTATTTAAATGTATCTACATATACACTAATTTCTAATGCTTTTACTTTGCATAAAGGACCAGTAAACATTGGGGTCCTATTTATTCTCTTTGTATGTTCTTAGTCCATATTTCATGCATTAGTTCATAAACTACTTAAACTCCAATATAACAGGTTACTTCAATGAAAATAACTGAGGCCCCAGCCTGAAAAGCTCAGGCTCTGTCTCCTGGGTTATTGAAGATAGTAAAAGGAGAAATGAGCAGAGGCAAAGCTAATTTAATCTAGAGATAATTTTATCCAAATGGATGTTTAAAAACTGGAAATGGCAGCTCGGGAAATCTGAGAAGCCATCAATTCCTAACACGGTTGCCTTTTCTAAGTCAGAACAGCAATGCTGCCCTTCAATATTTAACCTAAGGATCTTTCTATTATTGTCGTATGTCCTTGGTGATACAGAAACCCAATTTCTATTTGAATTACAAAATGGGTCTCTTCCAACTGAGAGACAAGCCAACTTCTCCCCCTGAGAATAAGGAAACACAGGTTGATACTGGGAGTCTGATAACACAGGCCTCACAGACTTCTGTAAAAACAACATGGCTGCCAGGACGGGGCTGAAGAAAGCTGGGGTGAGGGTGGATAAAAAGGATGAGCGACGAGTGACTGGTGGCTGAAGCTGTGCTTTGGTACACCCTGTCCACTCTACTAGTTCCTTTACTTTTTCTATAAGCATAAGAGAAAAGACTGAACTTAAATAGACCTTAAACTTCCTTCGAACGGTCGGTGAGAATGGGAGAGTAAACGGGAATGAATGTCACCACCAATAAACAGTCATAGATAACGCAAAAGCTTTTTTCATCAACTTAATCCCTTCCTGCAATACACGGCATAGCTAATCCCTGGGTGAGAGTCTCTTGTTATACTCAGCAAAATGGATTTACTAGGACTTTATTTTTCCTGCTTCCAACGAAATGGCTCCCAGCTGAGCAGCCAAGAGTTTAAAGCAAAGCAAAGGTCTTGGGATAAACATTAGTTGTGCAGTTCACCCCACAGATACTCAGGAGCTGACAATGTGACCCATAGGAAGCTTGGTAGAGAAACAGGTGTGATGGTCCATTTACTTACATCCTGAATTTTTACAATACTCATCCCTCTGAAAAAAAATCACGGAAAGGCCAGTTACTTCCAATTACGTTGTTCTCTATAGAGTAGGTGTTCGATAAATGGTGGTTAATTGGCTAAAATGCCATTCTTAGCTCAGTTGTTCCGGTACTTAGGGCCCCTCTCCAGAAGATGACTTTTAAATTTAAGGCACAGCCAAAGTGCTTTCCAATCAATGCAACATAGGAGGCGCGCTCTACCTGATATCCAAAGAAGACCATCAGCCACATATCCAGCGTGACACGAAAGGGATCGGTCAAAGGACTGCACAAAAGTCCATTTGTTCTTCTTGGGGCAGTATCTTTCCACTGTTGGCAGAACCTGGCGCAGTTCATTTCTGCCCCCTACCGCATAGAGGTATTCATCCATGGCACCCAGCACAAAATGCTCCCGGCAGTTTTTCATGGGTGCTATCTCTGCCCAGGAATTACTGCGAGGGTCATAGCGGCAGGCAGTCCTCACGGCACAGGTCCGGCCACTGGCATGCTCCACTTCCCCTCCGGCTACAAACAGGAAGTCCCCCATGACTGCCACACAGTGATGGCTCCTTCCCACTGGCATAGGAGCCAGCTCACTCCAGTTGGCAATGGCGGCTATGAGAGCGTTCTCCTGATCCACGGGATTGAAGTACCGAAGCTCCTTGACTTTACAGACCTCACGCTTTTTCCCACCAATGATATAGAGAGTGTCTGACTGGAACCGAGGTTTGGTCCTGCGGGTCTGCCACACAGGCTGGGCATAGATGCTTTGGTGGTATTCCAGGGCCTCATTGACTAGGGCAGTTGCGGTCTCACTTGCCTGGACCAGGGGGTGGGATAGGGCAACTGTGTGGAGGGTATCCACATCCATTAGTCCAAAGCGGATGTACTGCAGCAGCTCGTCCAAATGCTGGTAATGGCAGTTGTGTTCCAGCCACCTCACGGCTAGCTGAAACAGAAGGAAGCAGAATGAGAGAAGGACACAAGGTAAGGCGGGGTAGATGGCAGCAACTACACATGGCAAGGCTCTGCCGTTCTTTCAGACAGCAACTAAAACTGCAACATAGCAAAACACTCGACTATGTTGGTGCCTAGGTAGGATGTTTTTCTTTTCTTTTATTGGACCACTAGAGACACAGAAGAACTCAAAGCAGCACTTTTGGAGAGAGAGAGAGAGAGAGAGAGAGAGAGAGAGAGAGAGAGAGAGAGAGAGAGAGAGAGAGAGTAGCAGCATTCTCAGGGCTTATGATATCTTTTAGGATGAACAGTAGTTGCTTTTCAAAGAACAAAAGTACCGTGAAACAGCCTGTCCCCTTCATCTGCACTGCAGACACCTAACCACCAGGAAAACCCATGGTGGGTAGTGCCATCATAGCTCAGCTAATGTATGTCAGCCTCAGATGAGGGGACTCTGCCAATATGAGCAATGTGAGAAGTCACGTGATCCCCTGAGACCTCAGGATGATCTTGAGAGAAAATCAATATTCCCCTAAGAATGATTTAGAAAAAAGAAAAGGCCTCACTCCGCCACTTCAGTAGGTACAGCCATCAGGAGGAAACAAGAATAGATAACGTAACATTGCAACCTATACAATCTCCCCTTCCGCTTACTTTTCACCATGAAGACCATTGTCCTTTGCAATGTAAGGTGCCTGTGGTTGATTTAGAATCATTTCCACAAACAGGAGACAGAAGAATTTATCTCTGTATTATGGAAACAATAGCAGAATGCAATGCTAACTTAACTAACGTGACTTGATACTTGAGTGTGTTTAAGCCGACTTACACACTGACATAAGCTAGTATACCGAGGACATCCCGTTGACACAGCTAACATTGCTGATTCCTAGCAGTATCCATATGAAACCGAGTCTCCTAGAAAGTCCTGGCATGGAACTGAAGGAACTGGAAGGGGAAAGGGACGGATTTGAATACTAGATTTTACTGTTTATTTGCTCTCTCGTGGAACTGCGGTTTGGGTCCTCCCTGTGGAGGTGCTGCCCAATCTACAGAAGGACAACGGAGGAGGTGTGCCATCCTCAGACCCGAATTCCCCAGTGATATGAGCTGGGCTTGAACTGGTATAAAGAATCGTCTCAAAGTCTCTGCACCACTGAAGGATTCCAGGCTGCCGGGGTTTCGCCATCACCTTGATAAATGGCTCCAAAAGGCGAAGTGCATTATGGGCTTGTCCTCTCACCTCGAAACAGTAAGTGGAGGTGGAGACGCTACATCTGCCATGTAGTGAATCCCTCTCTTCAATAACAACTGTGCAATTAAATAAAATGAAAAAAGAACCCCACTGGGTACCAATGAGGCAGAGACCACCGAGGCAAGATAAATAACACTCTGTAGAGTTGTTTTTTAAATAGATGAGTGCACTTTTATTTAAAGAAGACATCAACTCGATGAAGGAAAAATATCTTTGTATGGTAACCAGCAGTAATCAAAGATGCAAGAGAAACACATCCTTTGTCTTCCCCCAGTCTCTGCTAGTGTGGAGAGCATTCTCATATGTGGCATCTCTTCCTCTCCATGTCCGTTTTAGAAGTCTTGGGAGATGGGGCCTCCCATTATCCCCATAGAGAGGTAACTCAGTAACTCAGAAATAAATGGCTTTTTGTTTGCTGCTCACAAGCTCTCAAAAGTTCTCAGAAATAAAGTCACCCCACTAAAAACTGTCAGAAACCAACTATGTTTTCTGACACATGCACAACCTTTGCTACTGCTCCTCATGTGAGCAGCTGCAGCTGATCGGGCTTTACTGTGCACCAGTTTCTCAGCCTCCACCTGGTCGGTTCTGCAAGCCCCGTGTGAAAACTACAGGAAACAGCACCGGGTGAACACTAGATAACGCTCATGCTGCCAAAGCCTTGTTGTCAGCACGCACCTGCCTACTTAATCAGTTCTTTCTCTCACTATCAATCAGTTTTTCCTAAGCCACAATCAGTCTTCCATGTCACCTCGAAACACACAGTTTATCATTCTTTCTAGGACATGAGACGTACACAAGCCTCAGCTCTGTCTGGTTTTTAGGAACTCTCAATTCAAACCGACAACGAACCAGTGGTCACGGCCTTTTCCTTCCCATGCCATGTTCTGAAACTTTCCATTCTCCCAATAATATATGTGAATATTATACAGTAATCTGTGCAACTACGACTGTATAGTTTTGAGATGATTTTGATTTCTGGATATCATTTTTATGCTTCTATAACTTATTGACATTTTCAGAGCACAGATGCCTGCTATACATGAGTTTATCTAGGAAATGTAATATACAATAACTGTTCTGCTGTCAGCTTCAAACCAAACTTTCACATGAGTTCCCAAGTTTTCGGGTTCAAATGCAGAGTCTGTCTTACTAGATAAGAATGCTGGGGCCAGGCAGTGGTTGTGCATGCCTTTAGTTCCAGCACTTGAGAAGCAGAGGCAGGTTGATCTCTGTGAGTTTGAGGCCAGGCTGGTCTACAAAAGTGAGTTCCAGGACAGCTAGGACTGTTACATAGAGAAACTTTGGAAACACTCTCTTCCCCAAAAAGAGTGGTGGAATCAGGCATCAATCTTTCTAATAAATCTTAAAGCTACACAGGCCAATGCCACTGTACGTGTCTAGATGTGCACAGCCCAATGCCACTGTCCCTGTCTAGATGTGCACAGGGCAATGCCACTGTCCCTGTCTAGATGTGCACAGGGCAATGCCACTGTCCCTGTCTAGCTGTGCACAGGGCAATGCCACTGTCCTTGTCTAGATGTGCACAGCCCAATGCCACTGTCCCTGTCTAGATGTGCACAGGGCAATGCCACTGTCCCTGTCTAGATGTGCACAGGGCAATGCCACTGTCCCTGTCTAGATGTGCACAGGTCAATGCCATGGTATCTGTATAGATGTGCACAGGCCAATGCCACTGTCCCTGTCTAGCTGTGCACAGGGCAATGCCACTGTCCCTGTCTAGATGTGCACAGGTCAATGCCATGGTATCTGTATAGATGTGCACAGGCCAATGCCACTGTCCCTGTATAGATGTGCACAGGCCAATGCCACTGTCCCTGTCTAGATGTGCACAGGGCAATGCTATTGTGCCTTCTGCATTCTTTTCACTCTAATAAAATGTCTGTCAGAAGCAAGTTAAATGAAGAAAGATTTCCTTTGGCTCACAGTCTTAGAAGATTATTGTCCGTGAAGACTAAGGAATCACATTGGCCTATGGTGACAGAAACATGGGGTTGTAAGGTGTAATGTGGTCACAATCAGAAAGCTCAAACCAAGACTGGAAGTGGTAATCTACAGTCTTCTAAAATCCACTCCCTGTAGCACGAATAATAAAACCCAGAGGCAGGTATTGGGGTTCAACCTACAAACAGAAAAGCAAAGCAGCCAAGCCACTAGAGAAGACCTACCTCTACCAAGGCTGGGCAAACGCAGATTGAGCCAACTAAACAGGTCCAGAAGACTAAGCAGCCTAAGCCTCTCTCTCCTCCCAGTTTATATTCCCTCTAGTGCTGGGATTAAAGGTCTGTGACTCCCTAGAACTGGGATTAAAGGTTTGAGGCACTACCACCTGGATTTGTTTCTGTATTGATCTTGTGTAGCTCAGGGTGGCCTTGAACTCACAGAGATCCATCCACGTCTGTCTCCCAAATATTGGGATTTAAGGTGTGTGTCACCACTGCCTGGTCTCTAGTGATATAGCTTTGCCCGTATGATCTTTAGATTACCTTTATTTATTAAAACAGATAAAATAGCGCTATGAACTCCCAGTGAACTACCTCTGTCAGCAGGACCACCGCTCACTATTCCACAGTCTCTGAAATCAGTGTCACCAGGTGGTGACGAATTGTTCAGACATGAGTCTGCAGAGTATACTCCTCTGTACTTCTACCTACCTCAGTTTAAACAACTCCATCAGGAATGTCCCTTCCTAGACCACAAGGAGCTTCATTCAAGCTAAGGAGTTAACTTAAGGAGTTAACTCAGCTAACCTGTCTCAGCCTTGAATCTTTCATAAGGACAGTAGCCGGTCCATGGTGCTACGAATATTTGCTACATGGGCAGAATTTTATTTTCTTACCCCGTTTCTGCCAGTTTTCTTAGTTATTATCACTACTCTATTTTTTACATTTATTTAATTTTTTTAGTTTTTTTTCAAGACAGGGTTTCTCTGTGTAGCTTTGAAGTTGTCCCAGTACTTGCTCTGTAGCCTTGGCTGCCCTCAAACTCACAGAGAGCTAGCCAGCATCTGCCTCCCGAGTGTTGGGATTAAAGGTGTGCACCACCACCACCCAGCACATTTATTTAATTTATCTACTACAGGCTTCTATTGATGTTTTATTATCTCTCCATTTTTTTAAGCTCTCAAAATCCCACAATGCAGCACATGGTGCAATCACCTTAGACATATAAAGCCTTTGTCTTGCTCTTGCCTGCTCGATGCTAAACTGAAATATTTGAGGTTCCTGACCGAGCAATGAACACTGAAACCTTTTACCCTTTTAAATTAATAAAGAAACTTTCAGGCAAGAATAAACTTTTGGTTTCAATGTCTTAATTTTACAGGCATATACTGAGTCCAGACAGCTATAAACTGAAGCTATCTAAATACTTAGTGCAAACATTGCAACTAGAAACCCACTGTTCCAATTATACAATGTGTCTGCCTTTTACACCAACTTTTTATTATTTTCTCACAATTAACTTTAAAATAGAACCCAAGCAAACATGCTCTGTATAATATGTAATTCAAATAACTACAAATGCTCCAGACAAGAAAAATAAAGTATACTTGTAAAATAACTATACTTTGCTCCAGAACAAATTGACAGTATTTTCATCAAATCTCATGAGTTCTTTCAAAAATAAACAGCATACACTTAAAGGTACCAATTGAAGACTTTGCAGGTAAAGAACAGACATTCAGGGATAGGACATGCTTTGTGTCTTTATTGTTCCACGTTCTTACACACACACACACACACACACACACACACACACACACAATTGTTTTATTTTTATTTTTATTGAGTTTTACATTTTTCTGCTCCCCTCCCTGCCTCTCCTCTCCCCTTCAACCCTCTACCAAGGTCCCCATGCTCCCAATTTATTCAGGAGATCTTGTCCTTTTCTACTTCCCACGTAGATTAGATCTACATGAATGTCTCTCTTAGGGTCCTCATTGTTGTCTAGGTTCTCTGGGATTGTGATTTGTGGTCTGGTTTCCTTTGCTTTATGTTTAAAAACCACCTATGAGTGATTACATGTGATAATTGTCTTACTGGGTCTGGGTTACCTCACTCAAAATGATGTTTTCTAGCTCCATCCATCTGCCTGCACAATTCAAGATGCTGTTATTTTTTTCTGCTGTGTAGTACCCCATTGTGTAAATGTACCACATTTTCCTTATCCATTCTTTGGTCAAGGGGCATTTAGGTTGTTTCCAGGTTCTGGCTATGACAAACTGCTGCTATGAACATAGCTGAGCTTATGTCCTTGTGAGCATCCTTTGGATATATACCCGCCTAACCCAACATCTGACAGAGGTCTGATCTCCAAAATACAGAAAGAACTCAAGAAATTGGTCATCAAAATAACAAATTAATCCAATAAAAAAATGGAGCACAGACCTAAACAGAGAACTCTCAACAGAGGAATCTAAAATGGCTGAAAGACACTTAAGGAAATGTTCAACATCCTTAGCCATCAGAGAAATGCAAATCAAAACAACTCTGAGATTCTGTCTTACACTTGTAAGAATGGCCAAGGTCAAAAATACACACACACACACACACACACACACACACACACACACACACACCAAGTTATTTCTTGTAAACTCAACTGAGATCAAAGACCTATAGAAATGGAGTCCTTTTTCTTTGTTTTCCTCCGCCTCTCTCCGCTGAGTGCTATGTTAGGAAGGAGAATATAGGACATATCTAGACACACAATGCTAAATTCAATAGTACATAAATCTAAACTCTATACATTTGTTTTAAATTAATATATGCAGCTTGCTCATATATACTTCAGAAGTATATCACATGAACAAATGTCATATCTCTAGCATCAAGTCCTTGAGTTATGTCCTTTCCTGCTCCTGTTGGACACACTCAGAAGCTGCTATGTTGAAACCTGAAATTCTTGGTCCAATTTCTAAAGAGTAGCTGAGTTGAAGCCTAACTCTACTTACATATGTGAGAACGTGTGTGTACTATAAAATTTGAAACCAAAACAATAAAAAAGTACAAATTCTTATCATTAGAAGTTTGGAAATTTTATTATGAAGTCATCCCCAAATCCATCTTGCACAGAAAGAAATATCTTTACATGTGACAGGTGTGTGGGACACATGGTCTCAAAATAAAAGTTCTTGGGAGGGGTGTTCATGAGGCCCCATTTCTCCCTAAGTTGCTAATGGCAGTTAATGGCTCCTGGGGAAGGAGGAGGCATTTTTTTTTCTGGTGGTGCAGCCACTGGAAACCTGCCCATATTCTTGTAAATAACTCCTTATCCATGCTCGTGCAAGGAACCCTAATTAAATAAATGGGACCACACGCAAGGCATGAAGAAATGAAACTAGAAGAAAGACCAGTTAGAGGAAGAGCAAGATTAATGGAGTGGAAAGGTGATAAGATGGGGTAATTGGGTGAAGATAATCAGAAAATACCATTTATAGGTGAGAACATAATGGAAGTTTTAGTATATAATTAGTGCATGCTTAAAAAGTTTTAAGACATGAAAAAGCAGGTTTTCATGAGATGAATGATCAAATCTTAACACTAAAAAAGATAAAATAATATCACAACATTTAAGAATGATAGCTATTTGGTCTTGATTCACACATACTCTTTTCACCGAGAAAGGTATCCTCATCACAGAAGTACTCAGCCAGCGCCTGGTAAGCAGTGACTGTTACTCTTGCTTCCAGCCTTTATTCTGCCCTGGCCTGAACGTGGCTGTGAACCAGCCTTTCTGAGGATGCACTGAGCCTTCTTTTCCAGAGGCCATGTTGTGAAGGCACCTGTGACTCCGTCCTTTCCACTCACTCAGGCCAGGGCACCGAGCTCTCCTTGGATCCCAAGAGGTGTCCTAAAGCACACTGTGCCTCCTCAGAAGGAGGAGAGGAAGAACACAAGACCCAACCAAGCTGCTGACATTTGTGAACCTCCCAAAGAGCAGTGTATGTTAAGGAGCAGATCTGGGCGCTGAGTGGGAAGCCAGGACAGCACATAGGGAGTGGCCATGTATAGACAATATCAAGCTCACTCTTCTAAGCATGACCACAAAAGAGAGTTCAGTATTGTTACTACCTTAAAGCACATTATTTTAGATACCATTTTAATGGGTCCTTATTTCTGGAAAACATAAATCCTTAGTGTGATAAAATTTTAATATCAATATAGTTTATTTAGGTTAAAAATGTGGAAAGTTTCTACAATGACAGTAAGCAGGTGTCTAGATTTTTCCATGCTCTATTATTGCAAAGAAACCACCTCCTTAACGTGAGTCATGTAAGGTCCACATGGTGACATATTAAATCAGAATAATGACTGTCACAGAGAATGTTTACATTAATAAATAAACACACCAAACCTCGAGTCGCATTCTTTTCTTTAAGACCAAATGAAAAACTTCAACTAAAAAAAGACAGCATTCCCACAAAACCCCAAAGCACTGGAAACTGGGGATGCCAGATCAGTGTGTTTCCTCTATTAGAACAGTGACAATGTTACCATGGAGGAGTATTAAAAATTACAACAGTGCTCACTCGAGTGCTATAATTAAAACTGTGTCAACATTTTGCTTGTAAAACAGATTTTTCAAGGAAGGTTGCACATTAACCATTATAGCTGACTGCAGACACATGACACATAGGCGATTTTCTCTCTAAGAAACATATTTCAATGGAATCAAATCTTACGAGGCCCCAGGACCATGTGGCTGCTGTAGGAAGGAAAACTCTGGCAGATTTAAAACAAAGATTCAGCTTAGCAGATGGGGATGATAACATACTCTTTCATTGTTCATTTAAAATTTTATGAATTTGGGACATTGATAAATGCTTTTATTTTTCACTTTTTGCATAAAGCATGTGCTCTGATAACCATCTTTATATACACATCAAGGCTCCACAAGCAAGATCCCTTGATATGAAACATGAGTCTTACCTATGAAGGAAGTTACAGACAGAGGCTACAAGGGCTGTGATGGAAAACGCCCCAGGCATTCCCTGAAGTCCACACATCCACAGTCTACACAGCCAGGTGTACACACCACAAGTAATGCAAGTTGCTCTTTGGTTTAGTCTCATAACACAGTAGCATGTTTTAAAAAGCTCTTTGCATAGAGACAAAGAAAATTCAAATGAGAAAAGAGCAACGTTTAATATTTATTGTTATAGAACTGGCTACCATTTTGGGCTGATTTTTTTTTAAAAAGTCAATTGTCAAGAGCATCATAAAGTTGTGCTTGGCTGTAATTGTGTGAACTTAAATCTGGCTCCTTTATTCTATTCCTGCAATCACCATGTCTGTTTTTGTGGTGGCATTGTGCCGTTTTTATTAGTGTGGTTCCATAGTAAAACTTGAGATTGGGAATGGTGATGGTTCCAGCATTATTCCTCTTGCTCATGATTGCCTTACGCATCTAAGGTCTTTTGTATGCCCATATGAATGGTATTTTTGTATTTCTGTAAAACACAGCAGGAGGATTTGGGTGCAGAGTGCACTAAATCTTACCAACTTGTTTTTGGTAGGATTGTCATGGAAGAAAAACTCCATATTCAACAAATTCTGCTGGAAAAGTGGACATGCATATCTATCTATCTATCTATCTATCTATCTATCTATCTATCTATCTATCTATCTATAATGAGAACTTTATATCTCAGCTAACACAAACATCAGCTCCAAATAGATCAAAGACCTCAGCTTATAACCTGAAACTGCTACAGGAGAAGGTAGGGAACATACTACAGCATTTACATATAAATAAGAAGTCTCTATACTGGGGCTCTGGTTGCTAGGAAAATGCAACCAACAACCGGACACTGAAGTCATAAACTACAAAGTTTTGTACAGCAATGGAAACAATTGAGTAGAGAGGCTGTCTACAGAATAGAAGACATCTTTGCTACCTATCTGACAAAGCATTAGTCTCTAGAATGTACAAAAAAATTTAAGAAAGCAATTAACTTCAAAATTAGGCGATGATCTTAAGAAGAAACATGAATGACTTTTAAAAGAGTTCAATATCATTAGCCATCGGAGAAAAGAAAATTACATAAAATAATGAGATTCTATGATGTGGGATTCCCCTCTGTGTGCTATGAGTTGGTTAATAAAGAAGCTGCTTTATTAACATATTGGCCTATGGCGGAGCAGAATATAACAAGCTGGAAAATCTAAGCAGAGATAGAGGAAGAAAGAAGGCAGAGTCAGGGAGATGCCAAGTAGTTGCCAAAGGAGAAAGACACCAGAACCTTGCCTGTAAGTCACAGCTTCATTGTGATGCACAGGCTGATAGAAATGGGTTAATTTGGGATGTAGGAGCTAGCTGGAAATATGCCTAAGCCATTGGCCAAGCAGTGTTGTAAGTAATTAATACAGTTTCTGTGTGATTATTCTGGTCTGGGCGGCTAGGAAACAAAGGCACAGTCTCCACTTATGATTCCACCTCACCATTGCCAGAATGTCCATTGTCAGGAAATTAATTGACAATAAGAGCTGTACAAGATGTGGAGAAAGAGGAACCACTGTTGGCAAGAGAATAAAATAGAGTAGCTGCTATAGAAATTGGTGTGGATGGAGATTCAACAACACCTGGGAAAGACATCTAGCATATCATCCAATTGTACCACTCCTGCTATATTTCCAAAGGACTCTCCATTCCGCTACAGAGTTCCTTGCTCACCCATATTCATTGCTGCTTTAGTTGTAATAGCCAAGAAATGGGATCAGACTAGACAGCCATCAATTAATAATGGATAATGAATATGTAGTACATATACACAATGCAATTTTATTCAGCCACAAATAAAACTGATCTTCTTTTTACAGGAAAAATGGAGGAAGTTGGAAAAACACATATCCAGTGAGGTAACCTAGACACAGATAAATGAATGCCCAATGTTCTTCCTCATATGTGGATTCTAGCTTCAAACACCAATTTTGTGTGTTGGACCTGGAGTTTCTGTAGAAGTCAGGAAACTAGGAAGAGTCTGCTGAGGGGGTCAACTTAAAGGAGAGGAGATATTTTAAAATTTCAAGATGACTACTTCAAAATGTTATGTACAAAGCATTTTAAGAATCGGAAAATATTAAGTATGCTTTGTACATAAATTTTGCCTTCATACTGATAAACTTCTTTGATGGTAGGACATAAATATAACCAGCCTCACCCATGCCAACATCATCCAACATAACACCAAAGAAAAATGTGTAATTATAGAAGTAACAACTATAGTTGACCTTCATTATTTTCGTAACTGCAAGCTGAAAGACAAGGCATCCATCCAGTCAATGAGACTGGGGATTGTTTCAGGGCAGTATATGATAGCAACTGTTGACCTACGATGTCTAAAGAAGAGGCTGGTGTATATCTGTATAGCTTATCCTATTGAACTCTGAAGAAACTTTGCATATGACCAACAGAAATAAGCCCATATTGTTGGAATAACTGCAGAAAATAAGAGAAACCCCTACTGTTTCCCACTGGAAAATAAGGAATTGAGTGAGTATCCTGTGTGTATGCTCTTTCAGGCATGGAGTAAGCACATTATCAGGGTAACATTACAGGGAATCCTGGTTTTTTTTTTCCTCCATCACTATTTGGCATGCACCCTCTGAGGTAAATGTGGCAAGATATAAAGGAAGCAGGACATGAGAGCAACAACTTACTTCCAGGATGAGGCTGCATCTCAGATAAACTGAAGTTTATTTCGTATATGTGAGGATTAGAGCACCCCCACAAACAAAATATACACACACTCAACAATTCTCTAACAATGCATCTGTGCACTTAGGAAAAACACCAACATAGTTTTACATCTGCACACTTGGGTGATATATCATACGTCATCAGATTCTCCAGAAGATGTGAAAATGCTTGTTAAATTATAACAATTAGGCAGTATGTATAATGAACATCATGGCAACCAAAGGCTAGAGATATTAATGTAAATATTATTTTAAGTTTAAGATAAAATTATCATCATATTCAGACTATCTTTTATATGACACAATATTGTGTGATGTTGACATAAACTTTTAGAATGGTAGAGATTATAAGAAACATTGTATTAAATGTTTCCTGTGTTGTAATATTAAATTACATCAATATTAAATATTAAAAGCACGACAGTACAGCAGACTTGAGATACCGTTGTGATGACCCTATTTTCACAAATGACCCAATGATTCCATTGTAGTCATTTAAGTTGTGTGGCTTTGTTGAATGTATGGTCATAAAAGCATGAATTAACAGATAAATGAAAAGCAGGAGAGAGAAAGATACTTGGGGCTAATGATTTCTGAATAATACTTGCTTTTCCCCTTTGCTCGGGTACCCTGTTTTAGAAAAATCTGAATTCTTGTCCATATGAGTCTCTTTGAATCTCATCTCAGTTAACTTAGGGGTAAGGAAAAGCACATACAGACTAGCTCAAAAGCTGCTGGAAACTAAAATAACAGTCGATTGTCTGAGCTGACTACTTATCTTCTTTTTGTTGTTTTGTGGATAAATGATATAATAATATAGCCATTAATCTTTCCTTCAGTTTTTTTTTTAATTCATCCATTCCTCAACTTCTTGAGAGCTCACTATGTGTTGAGAATGTACTCAATGAGGAAGATTCTGACCAGCACACACACATGGATTCTTCCTTGCCATTCAATCCCAAGTCTACCAGCACCGTATCAAGTCAAGTATCCTGAGTCTCTGCACAATGTACTTATGCAACTGGAATGAAGGTGGAAAATCTTAAAGGCCTAGAAGTTAGAGTGTTTGAAGACAGATACAGCCGCAGGTATGGACCATCCTTCTATGCTGCCATCTCATTGGTGTTTTAATGCTCCTGGAAAATTTATCTGTTATGACTAACAAAACTGTTTAATTTGTAAATATGCCTTAGAGCATCCTGAGAGCATCAAGCCTTTAATCACTCTTTGTGGCTTGGTTCATGAATAATGACTCAGCAGAAGATTCACTGGGCACTCGTATGAAAATGAAAGAAATTTATGCCCTGGCAATGCTGAAGCCAGCACGGGCAGCCTGTATATGGCAGTTCTGTTGAACTTGTCCATAGTGGTTAAGAGCACTGCCTGCTCTTCCAAAGGTTCTGAGTTCAATTTTCAGCAACCACACGGTGACTCACAGCCATCTATAATGAGATCTGGTGCCCACTTGAGGAAGAGACCTGGTCAGTTGTCCTCATCAACATAGACCATGAAACCCAACATGGGCACTTGTACTCCCCAACTAAAATCAAAGTTGTAATAGCACGACCAAATGAACCTCACAGGCTCAAGCATCCAACAAAAGTCAAGGACAGAGAGATAGCTCCCTGAAAGAGTGATGCAAGGGTGAGATGGTGCACAGGAAGTGTCTAAGCTGCATGAGACTGTCCACTGTGAGGAGCCAGCATCCACCCTTAAGGGGCTGGGTCATAGATCAGGCACCATCGATATGACCTGAGCTGCCAAAGTATTACAAAGGCCACCCAGTGATTGCCTTCACACCTCCCACTCCAGACTCTAAACAGCGTTATTTCACACGCTGTTCCCTAACTTATCCTCTGTCCACTATAAATACCTAGGGGAAGAGGAAGCCTTCTTTCCCACATCGTAACACTTCTGTTATGCAAAAAGATACAGTTTTCACTATAATTATCATAGTTTTTTTTTAAAACAAGAATAGAATTTCAGAGATTTGATTTGACGATTAGTTGGTCACATAGAAGGGCTTAAGGGTACTGAATGATCCTTAAAGCAAGTGAGTGTCAAAGAAGCCACAAATTAGGAATCAGAATTGTTAGAATTTTACTTCTGAGAAGATGGCTACATTTAGATGGAGACGGCCTGAGGTGGCCCATCTCGAGTGCTCATGTGAGGAAGATGGTGTGTGAAGAAATGAGAGAGCCGTTGGCTTGATGCTTTCTGAAGACGTGCGATAGAAAGGGGACTACAGTGGCTGAATGAATGAGTAAGAGAGAGTGGCTATTCCAAGCACTCATCTGTAGGTTATGTGAGACAGGGCTATATTTAACTCCACGGCTAACCCATGGGTGTTTGCCAAAGGGGAGAGCAAGGAGTCACCCTGGGACATCACAGACCTACACCTTCTCCCTAGAGTCAAGATGAAGAGTTCTAAATGGGGTGTGGGATGGAAGGAATAAAGAGGAAAAAGAAACACGACCCAGTACCTGAACTTAGTCTTGGAGGCAGAATGATTGTCAGCACAAGGTGGGCAATGAGGTGTGGAATGCTGGCTAGGACCTTTGGAGAAGGGCATCTGTAAACAGTGGGCAGTCTCAGCGGGCTGAGTCAGCACGTGGGCACAGGGGTAGACAGTTCACGGAGGGCTTCTGAGAATACAGGAAATGCCTCCTATTTCCCACATTTCAATATAAAGAGGACAAAGTTTTGGGAAAGTTTGGAACCCAGGAGGTCTTGGGCTAATACCAATTTGAAATCATGTGTTCTATTTCTTGTAATAAGAAATGGTTATAGCAGGAAGTAGTGGTGCTCACCTTTAATCCTAGAACTTGGGAGGCAGAGGCAGTCAAATCTCTGTGAGTTTGAGGCCAGCCTGGTCTACAAAGCTAGTCCCAGGACAGCCAAGGCTACACAGAACAACCCTGTCTTGAAAAACAAACACAAACAAACAAAAATATCAAAAAAGAACAAAACAAAAAATGGTTATGACTTAAGTCTCATTAACTTGCAAATACCGTGATTCTACATGGTTTGAATGATAAATGTGTCTTTGACATTTGAATTTTTGGTCCCCAGTTAGTGACTGTTCAGGGAGGCTTAGAAAGTTGGCCTCCCTGGAGGAAGTATGTCCCTGGAGGCCTGCTTTGAAGTTTCCAAAGCCCAGTGCCGGTTCCAGTTCACCCACTCTGTTGATGTTTGCGGCTAAAGCTGGAAAGCTCTCCTCTGTTCCTGCCGCCATGCCCAATGCTTGATAAAAATCTTCCCCACAGTAATCGTGATAGATCTCTCTGGAACCATAAGCCCAAAATAAACCCTTCCTTCTACATGTTGCCTTGGCCACAAAGTTTCATCACAGCAATAGAAAGGTAATTAAGGCAGTCTACAAAATAAAGTGACTCATTTTCACAGACACCACGAGGTGACATTACAATGAAAACTCATACCACTTTTGAAAGCACCAAAACAAACAAAAATATTGATTGGTTTGGTTGATGTATTTCTTCCTCATTATCTTTTGTTTTCTACTGCTAAAAAAAAGAAGACATAACTATCAGTAATTCTGTGAAGCATCCCTGAGGGCTATTCTATCCATGTAGTTCACTGAATGAAAGAAAAGTAATCCTTTTGTGGAGATTTGTAAGATCATATAATGCACAGACCTTTACTCATGTCTCCTTGAACACACATCCTAAACAGCCCTGCCACTTAAGTAAGGGCTGTATTAAAATAAGGGTAGGATTCAATATCTGTCTTTACTTTGGAACATCAGATGAGACTGAATTATTACCTAAGGACCTTCTTTACCATTCAAATACATAAATACCTTGTAAAAAAAAGGCCAACAATATATAATACAGTCAAAATATATTTTACAAAATTCTCAGTAATGGAAAAATAAATTTAATTTCTCTAATAGAACCCCTGAACTGTAGTTATAACTACTATGGTGGTGACATTTTAACATACACATAATTATTTTATACTTGCCACATTAGAGAACAATGTTCAGGGCTACGCATAACTACAGCCGAGCATGGGTGGCGGGGAGATGTGGCCACACAATTGCAGCCTGATTATCTCAGATGCCTGCTATGTCGGGCATCAAGCACAGCCTGGAAATAGAAGTAAGGCCTTTCCTCCCTCCTTTTGTTTTTTTTTGTCTCCTGTATTTTTCCTTGCAAAGGGTCTGCATAAAGCTCATTATGATATGAGCTGCGATCAGAAATACAAGCATTGCTAAATGCTGGCGTAAATGTTAGGCATGCACACATGAAAAGCTCCAAGTTGTGAGGCTGCAGGAAATAGCTGGCCAAGGGCTTGTCACACAAACCCGGGAGCCTGAATTCAATTCCTAGAACCCATGTAAAATAAATCAAGCATGGAGCATGGTGGCACCCGCTTGCCGTCTCAGTGCTGGGAAGGTGTTGACAGTGGATCTCTGGGCACAGTAGTTAGCCTTACCTAGTCAATGAGAAACTGTTGGGAAAGCGGACACACACACACACACACACACACACACACACACACACACACCGCTATTTAATAGCGTTAGCGATTTCTGTCTTCCTGTGTTAAATCCTCCCCATGCTTCCCAGGAAGGAAAAGGAGTAAGATGAAGGCTTGGAATCGGGAATTTGACCAGCTGTTCTGAGAAAGGCTGATGAGGGGACTGAGGAAAATGGAGACTTCAGCTTCAGTTCTGCGACCATTTTGACTTCCTTGCAGTCACAGCTTCTTGTACAAAATACGCAGATGCACGGGCTGCTGCAAACCAGCCAGAGCGTTCCCGGTCGCTCTGACTTCCCCTCCGCACAATCAGAATGGAAACATTTGCTCTATTGGAAGGGAGTGATAAGGATGGATTTTTAAATTTTCCATTTTTAAGTGAAAATGAAAGAAAAATGCTCTTCTGGATGTGTTGTGCCTTTGAGCTCCATTTGAAAAAAAGGGGGAAAAAAGGCAGAGAAAGCTGCTGTGAAGGTCACTGAGTGAAAGAACTTCCTCAGGGCACAGAATAAATTAAATCCCAAGGAAAAAATAAAATGTGATTTCCAGAGTGTGAGGCACAAACTCCAAATGACAATGATTGACAGGCAAACTATATCCGTGCAATATCCAAGACCGCACGTTCTCATTTACCTCAGTGTAGCCAGCAAGCGCCCATTAAACATCCGTCTGATGCCCAAATTAACCTTCTTGGCAAACTGAAAGAGGCACAAACTATCATAATCAACCTTTCATTATCACAGCAGCCTCTAGTTAAAGGGTCAGAATAATTGTGCCATCAGGGCCTTGATTGTTTTCAATCAACAGCCGGCTGGAGTGACAGCTCCGTGATGGAGGAGTCTGATGAAACCGCACCAGTCCTAATCAGGGCAGATGAAAGGAAGGCATGATTGGTGCAAATGAACAGTCGTGCCTCTCCTTTTCATTTACAATCTGAAATTACTCTTAAATTTGTGAGGTTTTTTTTTTCTTTCCTCCCTTATGAGCGCCACTGAAAGAATGTTTGACTTATTATGAGCTCTGACGGTGCAGAGTTATAAAACACAGGTAGGGTTATCAGCTGAGGCTTTAAGTGGGTATTCAGCATAATTCTAACAAATTCACTCTTGAAAAGCACAAAATGACTAAAAAGGCTTCCAATGACCTAACCTCTCAGTGCGGGTTGATAAAGACCCGGCTGCTCTGCTGCTGGCTTTGCTAATGCTCAGGAGAGAGGGCTTAGAACACGCATGCGCTGTGGATGTTGTCTGCCGCCCCACAGGCGCGGTTGCTCTGCCCCAATCCTTTTTTTGTTCTCTGAGAACAGGAAGGAACACTAAGAGCTGGAAAGGCTTCATTCATCAGGGGGTGCGCACCAGATACAATCCACTGCGGCTGAGGACCCGAAGTTCCCCAGGGGAACCACAAGTGGCATGGAAGAGACAAGAACCATGAATCCAAAGCTGACATCAAAAAGATACTGTGAGAGAAGAAGGGAAGTTCTATGACAGGGCCAGCTAAATTAGGCATTAAATGGATTTGGAGAAAATTAAACACTATAAAGTTACAGCTATAAATGTTTCTTGCATTAAGATACTATAGATACTAACATCCTTTAAAGTTTAGTGATGAATAGAATGGCAAGAACAAGCCTTTAGCTTCTATTCTATTTTCATCCTCAAGTTTGCAGTCAACTAGTGACTAATAATGGGAATGCTATGTTTTATGTCACAGCTACAAAACAAAGGAAAATCTTTTAGTTGTAAAAACCCTGTGTATTATTTGCTTGTGCACAAGTGTGAATATACATGCATGTGTGTGTGTAATATAGACTTTGAAGGATTTTTTTTTTTTTAGGATTTTTTTTTAGGACTCTCCCCCTTTACACTGTGTCTCTTCTGACTGTGATTAGTACTACCGTAAGGTGAGAGAGGGCAGCCGGGACTCAGCTTTTGAGTTATGTTTTTTTAACATCTTAACTAAGAAGTTCTATGTAAAACTTGACTATTTTATTGGCCAAAATGTTCGTTGCAATAACAGCATAAAGGCAAGCAATTCACAATGTAAAAGAGTGATTAGACAAACAGACTTTTCCATGTAACAATTATCCAAAAAAATATATAAATAAAAAATTCCCTGAGATCTAGACAGACTTCATTTTGAGGTCAGCTGCTATCTACAAATGTACCCAGAACCTACAGAATTCACCAAGTTCTACTTAAATGTGAAAGGACTTCAAGTAAAAAGTCCCAATCTTAGGACATTGTGGGACATTTCAATGCTTTATCCTGCTTTGGTGTTTTGAAGATAACTGTCAAAAGAGCATATCTATCAGACAGTTCAAAACTGTATTTTCCAAGTCCTTCCTTGTTCCCATCCATTTTCTCAGGGGGTCAGCATCTTCAGCATGTCCCTTCCCTTGGACACATAGGCCCAAAAGCGAGTTTTACCAAAGACCCCAAGGAGCTGGTTCTCTCGTTGTGAGATTGGACTTGAAGCCACGATGTCCTTCTGAAGAGAAGGCATTTTGTGTAGTGGCCAAATACGGACAACTTGGAGGTAAGGATTGTGCTCATCAGGTTGAACCAGCACTTCTGGTGGGTTCAAAAAGCATGCAGATAAAAGGCAAAGCCAATTTGACTAACGACATTTCTAAGCCCCTGAACCCTAGGAGAACAGATTGATCCAAAGACACCACCGACCTCTTTACATCACCCACATCTTACAGAGGATGAGAAAAGGAAAACATTTTCTTCAGGAGACCTGCCAAACCTGGCGGATGGATTCGTTTATTGACTCTATTGTTTACCCTTTTCTGGATATGCATGAACTTCCTTCCACAGATGATCTACAGTGGGCAGATGAGGAATCCCCTGCAGTTCTCATATCTAGGGTTGAACTCACATGCAGTGAGAAGGAAGCTTCCATGCGTTGACCTCTTACCTAAGCAGCAACTTTTCAGCTTGCAGGGTTTAGTTTAACTTTCAGCTGTGAGTAATTTCCATTGTGATTGGCTGGCTTATAGTCAATTTAGGATAATTAATGCCAAATTACACTGTAATTCACATAGAATTACAAATTAAAAGCTATATTAAGAGCAAATGAATTAATCAAAATTAATGATATTATGCTCACTTGTTTTAGAGCGTTAATAAGATGGGTCTTCCTAAAACGTTTAAACTTTAGCATACCATCCATCTCTCCTTTAATTATCTGACTTCCTGGCATGGCCAGAGAAGGTGGTGGCCTGTGGGCATTTCACAACAAGAGCACACACACTAGGGAGACGGTGGATTTTGCTTCCAGTGGGAGGGGCTCTTTTAGTCTGTCCTTAAACATGCTGCCAGTGCCTCTTACCAACACTCACTTGCAAAGTCTTTTATAAACAAATGAGACAATTCCGATATCTTCCTGTATAAAACACAAGGGTCCTTTTAATTCTACCTAGACTGCACTCTATTTCTGGTGATGCTTGTCCTCCCAGGAGGCTGGGATTCATGTGCAGTCCTCGTTGTGACACTCCCATAACACAGCGGAGGTGGTTGGACCAAGATGGAGAATATTCCCACAGAGAACACAAAACCCTGCATTATCAGCACAAAGGGAACTTTAGAATTAACTCCCTCTATGGGTTCTTACTCTGACTATGGTCTTTTCCAGGTTGGATGAGTCCAACTGTGGTAGAGACGGAGTAGAGAGCTCGTGCATTCTAGGTAAGTACCCACCACTGTGCTATATCTGAATCCAAATCTCAGGCTTTATTTTAAATTGTATCAAAAATTACAGGGGCAGGGGTCAAGGAAGTAGCACATAAAGATATTAGTATTAAACAACAAATGCCAAGTCCTTTTCAGACATCTATACTTCCAAGTTCCCGGACCACTCCACAGAGATGTTTTGACACACCATCTTAGAATGCCAGGGCCAGGAAATCACAGTGGTCTGGCATAGCAAACCATCATGAACTTCAGCACAATTGTAATGACCTGATATTGTAGAATATGGGCTCATGAGTTCATGTGTACTGGAAAGAGAGTAATATATGTCTATACTGATAAATTAATATTTTCTCTTTCTCTTAAACCTTGTATCTAAGCTGTCATCCAACTGTCAATTTCTGTCACATAAATTTCTAAAGTTTCAATATATTGAGAATACAATGAAGACCTAATGATTCATCATTTCCATTCAATTCTTTATGGTTTTTAATCCCAGGAAGAAACTGTAGCCCACAGACTTCTCCAACACAGTCTTCATTGCCGCAACAGAAATAATGGAACTCAGAACTCTCTTACTCCAAAATTTCCCCATAGGATCTTCAAACGACTCCACCTCATCAGCTGTCCCCTCCTGCACTGTATTTTGCCACCTCATATTCTGAAGAATGTAAGGTACTTCCTTGAGTATCTGGAATTCTCTGTCCATGCTTCTTAACTGACCCATCTTGAGACCCAATTTCCTGGCAAGATCCTCAGCAAGACTTTCCTTTACAACTTTGACAGAGTCATTTTTGCTGCGTACTGCCAAGTTGTACAAGAAGTTCAAAGGAAAGATGGCCAGTTACTACAAATACCTATAACTGATTTCAGTCACTATAGAGGAAGATTGGACATGAAAGATGTAGGAGCTACTTTGAGGTTCCTTTTTGGTGGTGGTGGGAGACTTGGTGTATTTCAAGAGAATAGTGAGATGCCCATTGAAACAGACTGTAAAGTGGGTTAGTGGATCACTGAATCTCATGCTTGAACTTGGTTTTCTCACTAATTCAAATGTGGATAAAACCAGCCTCATCTACCATGACAAGTCTAAGGAGAGATTCAGATGAAATTATGTGTAAAAATTCATTAAAATATGAAGCTCTCTAGGCTTGTAAGAATTATTATTGTTGTTATTATTGATGGACTTCCGTGCCAGCCCTCGGGGTTTCTACCTCATATACAGCTTATGGTTGGGTTTTATTTTTAAATCCCTGATAACCCAGGTAGCAGCAATATTACTGCAGGCGACCAATGCATAAGTAATATTCTCCAGTCGTCTTTTTCCTTCTCATAGCAGCAACAAAAATATCAGTCTGGAAACAACATGAATCACAATGAAAATTAGAAGCAGAAAACATAAATATGTCATATCTCATAAATCACCTTCTTGTTCTGTTGTGCTCAATTTTTGAAAAAAAAGAAAGAGAAAGAAAAAGAAACCATTAACTCATGGGACCAACAGCACATGAATACAAGTTGGCTTTCTTGTAATTTCTGATAATCACCTACCCCTTACAGCTACTTGACAACTCACAGCTCTGGTGCTGGGAATTAGCTGCAGGAACGTTCCTCTGAAATGATGGTGTCATGTGCCTCACAAGGGCACAAAGCCCAGACAAACAACAGCAAAGCCACCAGTCAAGCTACTGGAGATGAATGCTCACGGAGAATTAGCAGCATGTAGATCAGGAGGACGGACTAAATACACAGCAGCATCTTCAAGCACCAAGCCTGGAAATATCAGCATTACTCAGTGTCCAGCTGGGGGCCCATAAAAGAAGCAGCATCCTCAGGGCTGCACCATTTGGGATGCAAAGGAGCTGCTGTTTGTTCTCTTTACTAACATTTAATAGGATGTAGACGACTGTATGTAGCTGGGTGGAACCGTAAGCAGTTTCAGGAAGAAAATTGAGAAGTGGTGCAAATTTGATTAGCTTAGGGATTGGTGAATAAAAATGCATATGGAAATCAATGCGTGAATATACCCTGCAAATGTCTAGCTGGGAAAAAAATATAGCAATACGATCATGCTACAACTCATGCACAAGGATAGACAAGGATGCAATGAAAGATTATACTTTGGGGGTAAAATTCTCAGACCTCAGGATCTGAATCCGTTTTGATTTACCAAAATCCGTGTATTTAAAATGTGAACTCTCTTTGAGGAATTTATGGATTGTATAGTCATACACACCATCTGATATGTTTGGCTAGGATGGTACCAGAGACCAGCAGATCTTTTCAAACATATATGAATAAAAATAATCAAGTCACTAGGGTAACAGCAAAGGAACGCTGGGTGGTGTGGAATGTAGAAATAATAGCACTTCTTTTTCCCTCGAAGCCAGATCATTTCAAGACACCCCAAGTGACAAACAGAGCATCCACACCAGACCCAACTGCACCTAGGAAAGCAAGGCCTACTGGCCCTTTCTGTTACCAAGCACCTAGCACCCATGCAAGAGCAGGCAATAGGAGTGCTCAATAGGATCTAGCCCGACACAGCAGGTCCTCAGTACCTAGTTGTCATGAATGGAAGAATGAAAGAAGCACATGTCATTGGACACACAAGAATTAGCAAGATGGCAGGCACAGGGCAGGAAGAGCTGCCATTCTCCTCCTCGTACTGTGGGCACTGCTACACAGCAAACCAGATGGTCAAGAATTTCCTCTTCTTCTGATTTTATTTCTCTAGTACTGGAAACTGGACACAGAGACTCGTGCACAACAGCAAGAACTCTACCATGGCACTAACCCAAGTTTTCCTAATTTTGTTTAAAGCCGGAGGAATCATTTGATGAATCTTGGCATTTATCACTCCTCAGTAACTTTGGGCTATTGGCCAAAGTGGACAGAGTTCAAAAACTAGAGGACATGGATTTGCAGCTTTTTTCACCAAATTTTCCATTCATATCATTGGAACAACAACAACAACAACAACAAAAAGCAGTAAATGCAAAAGCATTCTCAAAACCGTGATCTACTGTGTAAATGAGAAGCACAGTGATGTATTGTTTCACCCGCTGCAGTGTTTGGGGTCCTCACTTATCCCTGACTAGAAGTATATTTGGGTCAATTTATCATCCAAGAGATAGAAGATGAACCTGCGGAAGTCATTCTCGTCCTCCACTCTCTAACTTGGGAAGGGTAGTAGCAGGCTTACCTTCCTAGATTACTTTCAAGGAAAATGATTAAACTGAAATGCAGTGCGTTGGTTCTATGGCGCAAATGAAAGCTGAAGAAAAACTTGTCAAAAAACAAAACCCCAAAGCAGCGCTGCATGTAAGGCTGTTGACCACCCTAGACAGTGTGCAACTGACACGACCAGACAACAAGTTTCCAATAAAATGCAAGGAAGCATGGATTTCTAAGAGACCAAGCTCATTTCCTATAACATGCTTCCTAAAATAAATACAGCTTTATGTAGAACCAGGTAGATAGGTATATCTTATCATCCATTCTATTTTAATATGGAGGCCCTACATTATTGTCACTGATGCAAGAGAACAACACGGCATGTACAGTGTGAACATGGCAGGCAGTCTCTGCCTCTGGGAGCGTATAATCCCTCACAGAGGCAAACAGGATATGGCCAGCCCCAAAGAGGTAGCATGGACCTTTTAGGTGTAGGTGTGAAGTGCTTTCCCAGCCAACGTCAATACAGGAATAAAAGGACTATCAATAGAGAATACATGGGAAGCCTTAGTAAGTTATTAAAGGAAAATAAAAATTCTCCAACTGTAAAGATTACAATGAAATAAGTATTTTGATAAATTTGAGAAATAATCACTCAAAACTTTTAGGGGTCAAATTTCTAAGATAATCTATGTCTAACACATGACAGGTGTCAAAAATATTCATTTTATTTCCCCAAGCTATCTTAATCCATCTGAAAGACATCCTTTTTATTTCTACTATTTTAGAGATAAAGCCTTAAATTCTCAGAGCTGTCTTCACTGTTTAAAACAATTAAAAGTCCCTCCCATTGAGGGTCAGGCTTAGGGAGATGAACAGAGTTGGCCAACCTGTGTCCTGTCTTCCCCATTCAGCAACCTCAGGGGTCTCGGCTGCTTAGTCTATGCTGAGAAGCGAGACTGCGCTGGTTCTGATGGCGCAGGCTGGTAGGTTTTGCTGAAGGAGGCAGAGGCAGGTGGATCTGGAGTTTGAGGCCAGCCTAGACTACACATTTTGGGGGCTGGAGAGATGGCTCAGCGGTTAAGAGGACTGACTCTTCTTCCAAAGGCCCTGAGTTCAATTCCCAGCAACCACATGGTGGCTCACAACCATCTATAATGAGATCTGGTGCCCTCTTCAGGGGTGCAGGTACACATGCAGGCAGAGTATTGTATTCATAATAAATAAATAAATACATACATACATACATACATACATCTTTAAAAAAAGAGAGAGAGAGAGAGACTGCACTCCTGGTTAAGCTTGTCTAGGAACTGGCACCAAGAGGAGCTTTTCCTATCAACTGCCCTAGGAATAGATTCACCTTGCTCTCAGTCTAGGTATATCGGATGTGTGGCTGAACAAGCAGGGAATGTATCTTTTTGAGACAAAAGAGATAAGGAGCCCTCCTGGAGGAAGGGCAGAATTATTTCATTCTAAGCTGTCTTTATTCTTTTTTAAAATTGAAAATATATTTTTTTCATACAATATATTCTGATTATGGTAAGCCTCCCACCAACTCTCCATCCACCCAAATCTGCATCCATTTTTGCTCTGTTTCATTAGAAAACAAACAGGCTTCCATGCTTATTTATTTAAAACATTTCTTTGACAATTATGGAGTGAGTATATTGAATGTAGATAACATGGTGAACTGGCACATACAAATATTGCATAATTATTATGATAGTCTATCTAGCATAATCATCACCAGCCATGCAGGACACCCAATCTTCAGAATTTGTTTGTGAAAAGTTTCGAACCTTCTAACCAGCACTTCCTTTGGCAGGTCCCCTGCTTAGGACTCTACAGGTCGAGTCCGGCAGGTTGAACAACATCCTACTGAAACAAAGTCTGGAGTTAGCGCTAAAAACTCTCATGAACCTGCAAGCAAAGTCAAACTGGTAGAGATTTGCCAGGTAATGCAGTGGGAGACCTCGAACTCCTATGTCCTCTGTGCTCACCTGCTCATTTTTCTGCTCTTTCTTTGAAGCTAATAATTTGGTGGGTTTCATTTGGAATTGGAGAAACCATTCTCCTCTGGACATAAAACCAAATTGCTAAGTTATACTGAGGAGAATTTCGAACAATGTACATTTAAAGTCCTTTGGGTCATAAAACATATGATACACAACTGTGGTTCGAACATCTGTTTCCTCTGCCAACACAGTGAAGTTAACTAAGAGACCAAGTAACGACTGGCTAATGAAAGAAAAACTGTGTGGGACAGACTAAGACATCCTATGCAAAAGAAGAGACTTAAAGTTTAAAAGGATCAAACAGTCTGAGTACGGTGGTGAATACCTTTAATCCACATACTCTGAAGCAGAGGCAAGAGGATCTGTGAGATCAGGGCTAGCCTCATCTATAGAGTGAGTTCCAGGCCAGCAGAGGATACATAATCCCTATCTCCCCACCATACCCCCAGGACAAATAAACATAGAAACAGAGAATAATGATGCAGAGATTTAGGAAGCCCATAGATTCACGAAATGGTCACTGCAGGTTGCAGCATAGCGTATCAAGGTGAGGGACAGAAAAATGAAAGGGTAAATAAATTAGTTTATGCAGTGGGGATATTTAATGGCTCTCATGACAGGTCTTCAGAGCCAAACTGGTAAATAATGAAAACGAGACCTTCCTCTGGATAAGGGACGGTCCCAGATTACATTACCAGTGTGTAGTGAGACAGCCACCTGGGTAAACTCGTGTGTGGACCACGTTGCACCTAAGCGGTGCCGCACATATTAATCAGATGGCACTACCCCTCATCTGAGTTTCCATTACCTGCCCTACTTGGTGCCAATTTCCTTTCTCTTCCTCAGCACCCCTTCGTCGCTGTTCTTTAAGACATGGGATGGGGATTTGTCAAAGTCAATGAGCACTTTATTACAGTGAGAACGTTCTGTAATGAACAATTCAGCGGTTTAATGAGATTCTGGAGATCTGTCTCCAGCCTGTCCGTCAAGTTTCACTTCTGTAAAGCACCCTGACACTAATCCTCTGGCAGACCCAATCTTTACCCTGGGCTGAATATTAGATTCTTCCATGGTATATTGCATTACTAGTATAACCTCAGCAAAAAAAAAAAAAATGATGAACTTAACTCTACTTGAGGCACTATAGTTGGTCTGATTTGATTTTTCTCTATTGAGTATGAGGGAATTACTTATTGCTAAGATAAAGCGAAAACAATTTCTTATTGCCTACTGAATGCCTAAATTGATAATATTTTTGGAAGTCTTTTAATTCCTTTTCAGTGATCAGGTCTAAAGAAACTATCTTATTGCCTGCAGAAACCAGTTTCTAAAATTCTACTTTATAGTACTGTAGCCTTTCCAGAGGCAACTGTGTAGTAGCTTCTAAGCAGACGGAACGGAATTTTCCTGCTATCTGGATATCTGCACATCACCATGTCAATCTCTGGCAGTGCCTCCAACCGTGGCACAGTAGCAGACAGATGCCAAAAGAATGGGTGGCCTCAAATCTCAATTTTGATAGGATAAAAGGCACAGAATCTAAATCTAGTCTGTATCTTTTCCCCTTAACGAAGGAAAGGAATTTGGCTACTTTGTACTCTGAGCTGGCCATAGTAAATCCTGATGCTTTGCATGATAGGACAGGGATGTGGATTATTGAAATCCCTGCCAGAACCATATCCTCACCAGCACGAACAACCATTGTCTGAATAAACATTCCCTGAAATGCCCAGAAAGCTGCAAGCACTTGTAACTACTTTTTAAACCAAGACTGTGGACTAGTGAGGAGATGTGGTTGGTATCAAGAGACTTGGATTCAAAAGGGGCTCTGCCCTGTAAACTGGAGCCAAGTACAGAGGCTTGTTAAAGCACGGAGATGGAACCAGCTGCTCCTCAGGCCTCTTGTGCTGACAAGTCAATACGGTTTCAAATATCTGTGACCTGATTGGCCCTTTTCTCTTACTACTTTCAATAAAAAGAACGACAGCTGCTGACTAAACTTCAAAGAAGGAAGCAAGGTATCTGGAAATTTATACATCAATACAATCAGTGTTCAATGACACATTTGACCAGTGGTAAAGCAAGCAAGCATGATGGAGGAAGGTCACTGATTAAGTAATAAAGAAACTGCTTGGCCTCATAGGTTAAAACATAGGTGGGAGGAGTAAACAGAACAGAATGCTGGGAGGAAGAGGGAGTGAGCTCAGAGGCCATGCTCCCCTCTCCTGGGCAGACGCCATGAAGCAAGCTTCCAGGTCAGATATGCTGAATCTTTCCCGGTAAGACTGATGCTACATAGATTATTAGAGATGGGTTGATCAGGATATGAGAATTAGCCTGTAAGGGCTAGAGTTAATGGGCCAAGCAGTGTTTAAAAGAATACTGTTTGTGTGTTGTTATTTCTGGTGTAAAGCTAGCCGTGCGGGAGCTGGGCGGGACGAAAAGCAGACCCGCAGCTCCCACAACAGAATGGTGCCCAACGTGTGGACAACTTTATCCACATAAAGCCTGACACAGCTTGGGAAGTAATTCTAGAACAAACAAACAAGCAAACAAACATAACATAACTACCTGAATATGGCTAGCAAAATCGGAGTTTACTACCTCATCTGCCAATAGAACACTGAACTTTTCCTAATATTTGTACAAGATACCCATTTTTCATCCCATCCTGCAGGCACAGCATTCTAAGTAGCATCAAGATGTGTAGACAGCGCTGCAGAATGAGATAGACAGTGAAGGGAGAAAATGGGATGCACATCCCAAAGACTTCAG
The DNA here is from genome assembly GCF_037038515.1 of Microtus pennsylvanicus. NCBI lineage: Eukaryota > Metazoa > Chordata > Mammalia > Rodentia > Cricetidae > Microtus > Microtus pennsylvanicus. The sequence continues at coordinate 16,079,179 of NC_134583.1, read as the reverse complement.
GGGCAGTATCCAAGGACAGTCACTAGGGATGAGCAGAAGAGGATTTAAATTGAATAATCAACTTTCAAACAAAAAACATCCTCCCTGTCCCCTAGACAAAGCAGTGACAGGATGTGAAAAGATTCTAGAGTCAGGGGAAAAGGAAGGGCTTGTGAAAGCAGTAAGGAATGCATAATGAACTAAAGAGGGTTTTTTTTTTTTCTTTCCCACTCTAGTGTAGGAAGAACATTGAGGTCTTTCATTTGAGATTAAAGCATCCATCTATTAAAGTAAGGAAGTGCTTCTGAAAATAAAAAGAGAGAGTCGGTATAGGAACAATAGAGAGGGGAATAGCAGGGTATATGTGATCTGATCTGGGAAATGGGAAGGGGGAACTATAAATGGGTAGGGGAGAGGGAAATAAGTGCAAAGGAAGGAGAGAAGAAAATAGCTTAAGAATGTCAGGAAAAGTCATAAGGAATCATACTATTAGTTATCTGTCTTAAAAAACTATAATGCACATACATCTGTGTATAAACATATACAGTTTAAAGGAAATTTTCTCATCTGGGGAGACAATGCTCCCTCCAAGAGCCAAAGATCATCTAACAAAAGCCCTCACCCCAGGCATAAGAAGCCCTCTTTGGAGTGGTTGATCAGAATTGTCCAAGAGACTCCTAAACTCACAGGCTGTTTCTATTGCCCTTGTTTGCCCCCAGATGTGGATGGTGAAGGCCCATATTGCTAAAGACACCATGCACCTCACACACAGAGACCAGAGGCCCCTCAGTGGGAGCTGACCTGAATGCCTCCTCCTTGTGGACTAACTTTCAAGGCATCAGAAGGTACTGTGCAAGATTCCAAAGGAGGGAAAGAACCAGCAGTTCTGGCCATCCATGAAACTTATAAACCATGCAATGACCAGCTTGGCAAGTTAACCTTAAAGGTGTACTTATGGGCACATACCTTGGTAGTAACTAAGAACTCTTTAATTGGATTTAAGATTTACCCAACAGTAGGAAAATCATGCCTGGCTCTGAAAACCAAGCCAGCTACTACCCAAGGCTCTTGAAGAATCACAGATCTTAAAGGTGAACCTACCACTAACCGCTTTACTAAACCAACATAATCCCCAACTAAAATTTAATTATTTCTCCTTATGCCCACAAATAAGTGTATTCCTCACAGTTCATCAAGGAAACTTCTCTTTACAACAGATGGAGACCACTACAGCAAACCACAACCAACCAAAATGCAGAGTTGGGTAGCCCAGTCTCAAAGGATACATCTACCAAATACCCCTACATCTGAGGCTCAGGAAACATTTTGGAAGGGGAGGCGGTATGATTGTAAGAGCCATAGGATCAGGAAGCTTGTGGTGAAATTATGTCTCCTAGTAATGTCAGAAGCTACACCCACAAAATCTCACCAACATGACCACCCATGTTGACAAAGATGACGATACACATGCTCAAGTGAAGGCAGGGGAATACCCACAAGACTTCAGTCCTACAAAAAGAACTACAGGCAATCAGGGAATGCTGAGATCAGGAGAAATAGTCTTCCCCAGGGAAGAGCACGCCCACTAGTTATCTAGTACCAACTGGTTAGCCCTGAAAACAAATATACAAGTAACATTATACAGAGCAAGCAGATTGTATAGAGGCATATATATGTCTCTCTGTGCGTGTTTATGTGTATATATGTATATGTGTGTATGTATATACATATACTTATATGCATGTAACAAAAATTAATGGAAAAAGGTCATGGATTAGAAAGAGAGCAAGGGGGTATATGGGAGCGTTTGGAGAAAGGAAAAAGGAAAAGAAAAATAAATTATATTATAATCTTAAAAATAAAAGACACAACTTTTGAAAACAGTCCAAATTCCCTAGACATGCACACTATTGCTCTTAGGAATTTTTGGAACAGACTCCAAGTATTTAAAAACAATATCAAAGATTCCAGAGTACAACCATCTTTGAATATTTGTGTTTACCTATGACGTATAAATTTATCTGTTACCCTTCATATCATTGACTTGTAGACAAGTCCTTCACCCAGACTTAACACATCAAAAATTGCCAACTTCAAAACTTATTAATAAGTTATCCACAAATTAGTTAAAAACTCAAATGAAAAGGTTTATTTGAACTACTAAAAGCTATTTCTATTTTTTTCTCATTTAAATAATTTTAAAAGGAAATGTTTATGAATGGTTTCTCCCCAAGCCCTGAATTCTTTTAGTTTCAATGGCTTAAATATGTATAAAATTGTTTTACAATTCATTCTTCACATATTTAGCTTAAGACACGTTTTTGGTGTCAAGAGAAAAATCCCTTCCCTTTTCTGATTTACCCAGGTTTGAGGAAACCACAGTGCTGGTCTCATTCCCGACGAGCTGCAGACTGGCGAGTGTCCACCAATGGCTGCAAACTGGCGGGTACCCACCAATGGCTGAAGACTGGTGGATGTCCACCAATGGCTGCAGACTGCCGGGTGCCCACCAATGGCTGCAGACTGCCGGGTGCCCACCAATGGCTGCAGACTGCCGGGTGCCCACCAATGGCTGCAGACTGGTGGATGTCCACCAATGGCTGCAGACTGCCGGGTGCCCACCAATGGCTGCAGACTGCCGGGTGCCCACCAATGGCTGCAGACTGGTGGATGTCCACCAATGGCTGAAGACTGGTGGATGTCCACCAATGGCTGCAGACTGGTGGATGTCCACCAATGGCTGCAGACTGCCGGGTGCCCACCAATGGCTGAAGACTGGTGGATGTCCACCAATGGCTGCAGACTGCCGGGTGCCCACCAATGGCTGCAGACTGGTGGATGTCCACCAATGGCTGCAGACTGCCGGGTGCCCACCAATGGCTGCAGACTGGTGGATGTCCACCAATGGCTGCAGACTGCCGGGTGCCCACCAATGGCTGCAGACTGCCGGGTGCCCACCAATGGCTGCAGACTGCCGGGTGCCCACCAATGGCTGAAGACTGGTGGATGTCCACCAATGGCTGGGACTGGCGGGTGTAAATGGCTGCAGATTGGTACGTTTCTACCAATGACTTGCCCACCGAGGGAGTTGTTGCACCTGAATTCTTCCCTTTCTGATGATGTCATGCCTTTCCAAGGCCATGCAGTGTGCCCTTACCTGCCAGATCTGCTCTTCGCTCAGGGAGGTCAAGCGGTCACTCTTGAGCACTTCCTGAAGCAGACAATAGGGCAGCGTGAGAACATCCTCTGGGCGACTCTTTAGAAGCTCCGAGAGATGCTTCACTAGGAAATCAATCACAGCCTTCTCCAGCAAAGTGAGGTGAAAGAGGTCAGCAAGTCTGTACAGATCCAAGTAATTAAAGCTATTTAGTTCCTGGGTGCCAAAAAACATAAAAAAAAAAAACTCTTAGAAATTCACATAGAACAGGCAAGAAATTATGTTCACTCACTACCATTTTCATATTTTCATACTGGGTGGGGTGAGATATATATATGTTTTTCAAGGCAGGGTTTCTCTGTATAACAGTCCTAGCTACCCTGTAACTAGCTCTTGTAGACCAGGCTGGTCTAGAACTCACATAGATCCACCTGCCTCTGCCTCCCGAGTGCTGGGATTAAAGGTGCGTACCACTATTGTCCAGCAGGGGCCATTAATATTAAGATAATCCCCCTACCCCAATTATAAGGCTCTAAGTTTTCCTTCACCCCCAACCCATATTCTTTTTAAAATAATTTATTTTTATTTTATGTGCATGGGTGTTTTGCCTGCATATATGCCTGTATGAGGGATCCCTTGGAACTGGAGTTACAGACAGCTGTGGGTTGTCATGTGGGTGCTTGGAATTGAACCCTGGTCCTCTGGAAGAGCAGACAGTGCTCTTAACTGCTAAGCTATCTCTCCAGACCTTAAAGACATCTTTACAATGTGATTTCCTGAAAGGATGTCCTCATTTTGCCAGCTGAAACGCTACTTTGCAACTTTCTAAAAACATGTGGAAGTCCTTACCAATAAAGACTGGTGGCTCATGGGAGCCATTACGAAGGACAAGAAAGAAAGATTCTTGTGCTTTTTGCCTGCTTGCCCTCACCCGTCCTTTGCCCTTCATTGGCTTTAAAGTCCCCTTCTCCAGGATTCTGTTGTATACTGAAGATCATCTGAGACACCCAGACTCATGGAGTGAACAACTGTTGGAATCTGGGACTTTCTATCGGTAAACAGTCATTGTTGGACTTGCTGAGCCACAGTCTGTAAGTCATTCTAATAAATCCCCTTGTGTAAACACACACACACACACACACACACACACACACACACACACACACACTATATCTCTAGAGAGCCCTGACTAATACAGGGACAATCATGCATTTTACCCTGCCTGTAGTTTGGTTCTTTGTCTACTGAAGGTAATGTAAGAACAGTTAAGTGGAGATTGAGGACTAATCACAAACCCAAAGACACACTGACTTTACATTGTGAAACTTCAGTCTCAGTATGTCTACACAAAGCTACTACCCATCCTGACTTAATGGAGTTGAAAGACAAAATTTATCTGTAAATCTTAACAAAGGAGTTAATCTCACCTAAAGACTCATGTCTTGAATATATATCAAATCCACCTAAACGTGGATCTTGTTTTGCTAGCCTTGAACATTCAGAACACCAGTAGCATTCCCTCCTACTTATTCCCAAAGTTTCTGCATCCATGCTCTCAAATGGATAGCCAGGACTCCAGGAAACTTTAGTCACAAAGCTGTATCCCCCAGGAACCCCTGTCACTGCACCTCTGTGAGAGCCAGGGTGGTACACACCTCTGTTGATAGAAAGCTTGCTTAATTAAGTAGAATAAGAATAATGATATGTCAGAGTCCCTCATTCAGACTTCAGAGTCACTAATATATGGTCAGTGTTTTGTAACAGCAGAAGGTCTGGAGGGTGCTATAAGGCATCCATATATTCTACAGACCTATTTAATTAAGCATGATATATTTCCTTTCCCTAGTTTTCTAAGACTATTAAGAATTCTAATGATATTTTATTCTATTATATATATATATAAAATTTCAAAATATTTGACAGTTTAAATGAGTATTTTTTAAATCTGATACTTATTTAAATTCTCAAATATTACGGAATATATATATGAACTTGTGGTATAATATCATCTGGGAATGAGACCAGCACTGTGGTTTCCTCAAACCTGGGTAAATTGGAAAAGGGAAGGGATTTTCTCTTGACACCAAAAACGTTTCTTAAGCTAAATATGTGAAGAATGAATTATAAAACAAATTTATACATATTTAAGCCATTGAAACAAAAAGAATTCAGGGTTTGGGGAAAAACCATAATATACCACAAGTTCATGTGTTGCCTATATGTGCTTGGGTGTAGGAAAACCTCCTGGAGCATGAGTTGCCTCTTAGGGGCCACATCCATAAACTAAACTGATTCTCCCTTCCCTAGCAGTCAGTAGTCTCCAGTTAACGGTGGGACTGCATGAGCCCCTTTCCTATTCATTCTGGGATCTCAGCTGGTTTGATCTTGTTTAGGTCTTGGGTAGGCAGTCACAGTTGCTGTGGGTTTACATGTAACAGTCCCGCTGTGCCCAGCAAACAATGTATCACTGCGCTGGCTCTAATAACATCTCCCCACCACTTCCATGTTGACCACATAGCTCTAAAAGAAGAACATGATACAGATGCCCCATTTAGGGCTGAGCACTTCACAGTACCTTATTCTCTTCATTCTGACCAGTGTGGTTCTCCATGGTAATCACAATTTACTGCAAAAAGAAGCTTCTCTGATGAAACTACATAAATCTGGTGGGACAATAAAGGGGAGGCCCCTACGATAAGCTGCTTTTTTTTTTTTTCGAAACAGGGTTTCTCTATGTAACAGTCCTAGCTATCCTGGAACTAGCTCTTGTAGACTAGCTTGACTTCGAATTCACAGAGATCTGCCTGTCTCTGCTTCCTGAGTGCTGGGATTAAAGGTGTGTACCACCACGGCCCTACCAACAATAGGATTCTTAATAGGTCTATTTGCCACCAAGTCTTAAAGGACTCGATGCTTATCTTCAAAATACTGTTTATCAAAACAGATGACCACTGAAGTCCACTACAATGCAAACATCATGCCTTTTACTCAAAATAGCCTGGCTTTTTATTCACATTTTTATCAAAGAAATATATCGGTTACAGTGCTAGCTTTTCAGGTATACTTAAAATTGTTCTTCAAAGTCTTTTTCTTAGGATTGGTAAGTACAAGGCCACGAGGAGAGGACAGGAGAGTCTAGTGTGTACTTCAGTACATGCCTATGGGATGGAGAACATCTCTGAGTAAGTTCACCTATTCTAGAGCCCGGAGAATATTTCGGTGTCCCACAGCCTTACGCTGCCATTTGTCCAAAGCCTACTTTTCAACTATTGCAGGGGTTTTAGGGTTATGATTCAATGGTCAGTACCAGGGCACAAAGATGAGAGTGGGCAGGAGCAGAAACACCTACAGAGAAAATGTGGTGAGCATGGAGCAAGTGAAGAAAACATGAATTGGATATGGAATAGCAACTGAATATACTTCATCAAGGGTCTTTCTATCTTTATACACCCATTCTGGGTTTCTTCCAATTATAAGCCCTAAACTTAAAAGCAGTCAGTCCACTTCAAAATAAAAGATAATTTTTAAATTATTTTAATATGGGATTTTAAATAACTGTTTTTTTCTTTTTATTTAATATAATTTGATAATGTTTTCCCTTCTCCTAGATCCTTCCCATCTCCCTACTCAACCAATTCATGTTCACTTATCTCTCTCTCCCCTTTGATGTGGGATTCCCCCCTCTGTATGCTGTGAATGTCATTGATTAATAAAGGAACTGCTTTGGGCCTATAGCAGAGCTATAGGGGAACAGAGCTAGGTGGGGAAAACTAAGCTGAATGCTGGGAGAAAGGAGGTGGAGTCAGAGAGAAGCCATGTAGCCCCGCCGGAGACAGAAGAATGGAACTTTACCCAGTAAGCCACAGCCATGTGACGATACACAGATTACTAGAAATGGGTAAAATTAAGATATAAGCCTTAGCTAATTAGAAGCTAGTGCTAATGGGCCAAGCAGTGTTTTAATTAATACAGTTTCTGTGTGGTTATTTCAGGAGTCTGAGCAGTTGAGAACAAGTAGCCTCCCAGCAACACCCCTTCCCCTCCCTAAGTAACAAAAACAATGATATTTTTGTAATTTTTTCTCTTCTACTTCAGCATATGTGTAGTTTGTATGTATATAAAGTTTGTCTGTGTGTAGGCACATGAATTTTTGTGATGGTTGCATATGTAGGTGTGGATGTGTATGTGGGAATCATCCTGCGTCACATGTCCATCTTACTAATCGAGGCAGTCCTCTCCCAGTGACAGCCCTAACTCCCCAATATGCCTAGTCTCCCAAGTCAGCTTGCTCTGGGACCCCAGCTTTGCTTTCTACGGCTGCAGTTACAGGTAAGCTGCCCCATCCATTTGACATTTATGTGGCTTCTAGAAATCCAAACTCCAGTCAGTACTTGCGCTTGTGTGGAAAGCACTTTAACCACTAGGTCATCTCACCAGTCCCTATGAATAAATTTGCATGTATATATGTATGTGTTATATGTGCATATTCATGTGGGTATACACATGCTAATGTGTGTGTATGCATGTGTATGCTTGTGAAGGCCAGGCACTCATGTTATGTGTCTTATTTGATCTTGCTCCTTTTATTTTTTGAGATAGGGTTTTTGCTATACCTGGAACCCATCAGTGTGGAAAGACTAGCCAGCCACTGAGTTCTAGGGATCCAGCTGTCTTCCCTACAATACTGGAGACAGATAAAGCCAGGAATGCTCACTTTTCATCTGGGTGCTGGGAATACAAACCCATGTCCTCAGTCACACATAGTAAACATATTACAACTGAACCATCTTCTCAGTCCCACTGAGTTTCCTTTAAAGGTAATTCTTTAATTTTCTTCAGGACTATATTAATAAAAATCCAAAGATGGTGTGCCATGAATAACTAAGCAGCAGTACTCGTACTGAAGGCCACTTGTACCTGTCTGTGTATGATAGAAACAGCAGTTTTGAGATAAAGATGCTCTGAGTTCCATCTTTTCATTGCTCCTTAAAAACAATGTCCCCAAATCTCCAGTGCCTTCTAGCTATGTCAGAAGCTTCTATTCACCTTTCCATACATAACTTGTGTCTCTGTAGTTCAACTGTGAGCAGTGGGAAGGTGAGGGGAGTAGAGAATCCACCTCCCCGAGACCATGATGCCATAGCACACACCCCTCCTATTGGGGCAGACAGGATCTGTGAAAACCATACATAAGTTAATCATGCAGAGATAATCACTTTCAGTGTATATATATACACACACACACCATTTATATTCTAGGCTTTATTTTTTTAAAAAAGAAGTTGCTCCTGTGCCCAACGAAAAAGAAAAGAAAAGAAAAACTTGTTTTCAGGGCAGAACATCGCAGACACAGAGACAGGACAGTAGGGATGGACAGGTCCCTGAAGTCAGGCAGATGTGGTTCTACTGATAAGAAACATACAGCATCACCAGACTGACACTACTCATCATATACAAATGAAAAAGTCCAACCAACTCACAGGGCTGTCATGGAGACACTATTTGAAAATCACTTCCTACAACTGGGCTCATGCAAAGTATAGAGAAGAGTGGGGCCTGGCAGAGCAAAACCAGGAAAGTATAAAAACCCCTGTGGCTTTGTATCGGAAAACCAAGGTTCATCCCTGGGGGTGGGGGTGGAGGAAATTCTAAATGTGTGAAGTCCTGGGTAATTGTGTGTTGGTGACATGAGGCAATCATGGTAAAGATCTTATCAGACTCATGGGAAATGGCAACACCATCCCAGAGAGATAGAAAAGCCTCCCTCTTGACTATGTGAAGATGTTGATAGTGTGTGCAGAAAATGTCCACCACAGTCTTCTCTCCCTGGATGTTTACAGCCCGAAGACTTCTCCGTTATGGAGACTGCTCCTACCAAGATTAGCTAAACCTGTCTCTGTGAGCCCACTGCATGCTCTCACTCCTTGTTTATCTCTGAATAAGCATGCTTCCCTGTGCAGTGCAGCTGCATGTAATAACCTCACCTCTCTGTTCAGCTGTATACAGCAAGCATGCTGAGCATCTAGTGAGTGATGGCTTCTCACTCAGATAATTCCGTCTACCAGATCCCAGCTTTACTGTGAGTCCGTGTGTCTCTGTGTTGGTGGTTTCTTCACTACCTCACCTCACCAGACAGGTCTGCCCCAGAAGCATGCTGGAGGTGGCAAATCACTGACACAAGAGGGGCAAGAGGAAGAATACGGCCTCTCTGGATATCAATTACTTGAAAGAAAGTGTACCTATACATTAGGGTACAAAGATGATGATGGAAGTAAAAAGAGAAAATACAGAATTGAGTACTAAGTTTATAACTAAATATACTAAATTTATATTCCTATCCAATCCATTTTCCTTAGCTCAGAATCCATTTTCTCACCAGCAGTAAGGGTCTTCTTTGAGCTACCATCCCATAGCCTATTATACCAACATGTCCAAACTGAACCTATTTTGTGTGGGCTTGCTTCTTCTGTATATTCTTTTTTTAAACAATTTTAGATATGTTTATTTTATGTGTATGAACGTGTGTGCATCACATGCATGCAGTGTCCCCCGATGTCAGAAAAGGATATGGGATCCCCTAAAACGGGACTTATAACTGAACCCAGGACCTGTACAAGAGGAACATATGCCCCTAACTGCTGAACCACTTCTCAGCTCTTCTCTTTCTTCTTTTGGAGAATGGTCGCATCTAGATTTCTGCATCGGGAGCCCCTACACTGGCCTATATTCTTTTCTTATATCAAGCCAATTGCCTAATCCTGTCTGTTCTTCCTTATTAGCATGTCTCTTATGTCATTTATCATCTCTTGTCTGGACTCCTGGAACTGTCAAAAATTACCATTCCTGCCTCTGGTATCAAATTATCATTTCTCTCTTTATGTAAGGGTTTGACTATACCATGAACTGTTTAAAACTCAGATATAAATGTATTTAATAAAAAGAGAGGTACACCAAAGTGGGAAGAAGATGTATTAGGGGTTGTCTGGAAGGAGTGGGAGGGTAGAGTTGGGGGTGGGTAGGCTTAAGAAACATTGTATTCATGTATCAAATTGTCAAGGAATAAATAAATGACATTTTAAAACAACAAAATATGTAGACATATTTAATAACAAGTTCTAAAGACAATGCAAGTAAAACTACAAGACACAAAAACAAATTTAAATACACATCGCTTATGCTTAGATAAGAATTTAACATTTGCAATGTCAGTTCCTCCTAATTTACCAACTAAATAGAAACCAAATTAAAAACACCACCAAAGAAGGAGGGGCCTTGACCTTAGCCCTACAAAGCCCCATTTTCAGCAGAAAGCACCCAGAATCAAAGTCTATGTTTATAAATCCCTTGGACTCCATCACTCTCTAACAACTGTTCCATAAAGTCATTTCCTTTTTATATAAGCGAAACTTTTTAAAGAATTTTTTTAAAGCTAAGTAACAGACTCCCATCTGCTTATAGGAAAAATAAAATAAAATTCAGGACACAGCACTGTCTCCCATGTCCTGGATTCTGCTGAATTTCTCATCCTGCAAAGCAGCATCACGAACCAGCCTGGCTTGGCTCCAACTGTGACAACCTCGCACACATTGACAAGGGGGACGAAGACAACAGGCACTGCAACCAAAGACATAGGCACCAGCTCTTGAAGAGTGCAGTCTTCTGGAAGGTCTGTCTGTCTGTTTAACCCCTTACAAATAAATGAAAAATATAACTAAGGTAAACACTACAAAGAATAGAACATGAGGCTGAGTGGCTGTAAGTAAGGGTTTGACCTGGAATGAAAAGTTACTAAGGGTTTACTGAGAACGTGGAGCTGTCAGCTGAAGGAAGACAAGACACTGGCCTAGCAAGATAGGAGATTTGCATCCACTACAGGTTTCATTTCTTCCCATCTACTGAGTGTTTACAGTTTATCAATTCTTTTGGTTTTTGTAAGATTTAAGATTTTGAATGTTTTACTTTATTAATTTATAACATGTGTGTGTGTGTGTGTGTGAATGTGTGTGTGTGCATGTTCACACAAGTGGCAGGTTGTATGGAGATAAGACAATTTGTGGGAGTTGTTTCTCTCCTCAAATCATGTGGGTCCCAGGGAGCGAGCTCAAGGAATCAATCTTGCAGCAAGTGCCTTTAACAGCTGAGTCATCATCATACCAGCTCAAACTGTCTTTTAAATAAGAATTATCTTCTTATTTATTGGCCTCACCCTAACTAATTCAATCATGAAAACTACATTTTAGAATAAGATGGAGCTGAAGCTGCAGAAACAATGTCCCAGAACTGAGAAGCAACAGGTGCTAATTTCTTATGAATAACAAATACAGTTTCTCTTCTTTTCACATGGGCATCATGCCCAACATGTCCCTCTGTGTCTCCATGGGATGACACCCTCTCACATTTTTCTATTAGTCTGCTTGCTTCACCTATCTCCATGTGTACTTATCTTCTACATTTTCCTGTATTTATATGTGCATGTACAGTCCCCCAATAAGTTAGTCCTTTGGGAAGACAACCGGCCAGCCTTGTCTACTGTTCTACTCCAAATGTCAGGTACATGCTGGATGGACACATGCTCAGCTATGTTAATAGCAGCATTGTTTGTCATGGCCAGAACCTGAAAACAACCTAAATATTCCTCAACCAAAGAATGGATAAGATACATTTACACAATGGAGTACTACACAGCAGAAAAAATTATGACATCTCAAAATTTGCAGGCAAATGGATGGAGCTAGAAAACATCATATTGAGTGAGGTAACCCAGATCCAGAAAGACAATTATCATATGTACTCACTCATAAGTGGTTTTTAAACATAAAGCAAAGAAAATCTGCCTACAAATCACAATCCCAGAGAACCTAGACAACAATGAGGACCCTAAGAGAGGCATACATGGATCTAATCTACATGGGAAGTAGAAAAAGACAAGATCTCTTGAGTAAATTGGGAGCATGGAAACCTTGGGAGAAGGTTGAAAGGGAGGGGAGAGGCAGGGAGAGCAGCAGAGAAAAATGTGTAGCTCAATAAAATCAATAAAAAATAATAATTAAAATTAAACTTTCTTATCCTTCTAAAAAGGTTTGATTTCTGCCTCACTATTTTCCACTTGAAATTTAGTTCTTATTCAGAATTATAGTGCAGACATTGTTGTTCTTCTGGGGATATTTTTAAATAATATTTATTTTTCTTTGGTTCAGGGATATTTGGCTTCTCTTTTCCCTTCTACTTGTTTCTTATGATATGAATGACAAGTTAAATTACAGAACAGCCACAAAATGTGTCCCCAAAACTGCACTAGCTATAGAAGAAATGCTACTTTTCCAATTTCAATAATTCATAAAAAACTGACATATTTTCCACGTTTGTGCTTTTTGTGTGGTTTAATCCTGTGAGATCCTTAAAAGAGTTTTTTTTTGAGATTAACTTGGGCAGGTCATAGGGGAATAAAAACTACAAAAAGCTAAATATGATCTTTCTTTGAAAAACAGTCAATATAATTACCTCTTCAATCAAAATGGTCAGATGGTTAAGATATGGGTAGGACGAAGTGAGTGAGCCTGAGGGGTCATTGACCCTCCTGCCCTCCTCCTATCTTCCCCAAACAGTGAAGACAATGAGAGGATGACCATCTTGGCCTCTGTGATGTCCTTTCCTGGATCTCGTGTAATGGTATAATTTGCCAAAAATTCCAATGCACTTCTTAGTAGTTCAGCTAAGTTGATAAGGACATTTATATAACAACTTTGCTCTATAATTCAAAGCAGCTGTGAACCTATACCTCAGATAATGTCATCTAGATTCACTGCCTCTCCACTGATCTTGGATGGCAAAAATATGAAATCTTATATCTAGAGTGTACACATGCACTGTCTGTGAGCCACAGTCCAGCTCCTGTGAGCTATGGTGAAAGGATGTGCCCCCTGCACTAACTGCAACAAACCTGCCCATCAGTGATCCATGTTTCAAAAACAAAGTCTATTGGAGGTTCAGCTATTCTGATGGCCCTCTGGACTGTCAGTAGGTCCTTGCCCATCCAGCTCTGCAGTATAATCATACCCCAAACACGGGAATTATATAAAACATGCGAAAATTTGTTATCATGTGATCATATCTACCATGTTCTATCCTAATACCTGCCCCAAAATAGGATACCTCAAATCCAGGAGTCCTAGATACACAAAAACAGTAGAGATGCTTGCACTTGGTAGTAGGACACCTGATCAACACAGCCCCTAATGGCTATTTCTCTTCTTCCCTCATTTAATTCTAAGAACGCCAGTGACTTGTGAAAGAAAAATAAGCACCAACAACACTTACAATCAGTGTGAAAACCATGACTTGGATTGAGGATAATGTTAAATGTTTCTCAAGGTTAAAGCAAATAGAAATACTATTTTTGATGTCCAGAATTTTTATTTCTAAGATGGGCAAATTGAATAATATTTCAGATAAATATTTTTTCTCTGCTAAAGGAAAGGCCACCCTGGGTATGAAACCAAGAAAATAGACAATGACTCAAAACTATTCCAAATATCCCATATTATACGTAACGCCAGCATGGCTTGCTTGGTAGCTATGCTAGCTCAAAGTGCAATTAAGATATCCTGTCAGCTGCGTTTTGAGACCAAGTGCCAAGTATTATACAGTAAGGAGGTAGGACATTTGTTACCAACTGAACTCTAATGCTTATGATTGGGTTATCTTTTTATAAATCTATTTTATGTTGAAAATACAGTAGTTAAAAATACACTATATGATTAATTGCCAAAGCGCATAGCTCTAGTAGTGTTCTGAAGACTATGGGTTGTTTATCCTAGAGACTGTGTGATTAACCAGGAGCCGTGACTCAACAGCACTATACAGGATTGTTAGTGCTACCTCAACACACAAGACCAGCCTCATGAGAAGGTTAACATGAAATGCATGCCTTTTTCTCCAAGCGTGCCCCTGCTACGCCATTGTAATACTGAAAGTCAGAGCCTCCTAAGTCAGGAATCATCTGCAGCAGAAAGTAACCCTTGCATTTTAAGACCAGCAAATCCTACAAAATCCTAATCATCTTTGTTCTTATCATTGGTTGTAACTGAAAAAAAATAGTTGTTGTATTACAAATGAAAAAATAGTAAGTTGTGAGACATGTCCATGACTGTCATGGAAGAAGAAACAGCTTTGATATGACTTAATGATCAAGAAAGAGATTCTCAAATGCTTGATCTGAGCTCAGGAAATTATCCCATGATGCTAGTGAGGTAATAGAATTTTCACATAATAAGTAGGGAGTAGAATGCCCACCTGTAATAAGCAAAGGCTGGCAGCTGCAGTGCATCATGGGTCTTCCAATCTGGCCCATGTGAAATTATTTTCTCTTTCCCCAAAATGTTGAAAGAGAACCTGATTTTTCTTGATTTTAGTGAGGATTAGAAAAATCCAGTGTCCATAGTGTTAGTCAGAACTACAACATATACTTTCAAGCAGGGATGGATTCTCTCATAATTTCCCTTTGCCCAAATGATTATTTTTTGCAAAGCATTTGAAGACTGAAACACCAGGCTATGAGGCTTGTCAAGTGGGGTTCGTTTAAATACTCTTCTCATGGCGACCACCCAGATCTGACTGACTGGTTCCTTCCTTGGGATGGCAAAGCACTCCAGCTTGGATGGCTGCTTCCTTTCTGACTTTTCAAGCACTAACTGTCCAAGTCACCTTTTTCTCAGGTTCAGACTGTGTCTTTATTCCTTCATGTCTTCTTTATCTCTTGTGAAAGTCCCTTCTTTTAATTTTTAACTGATGGGAGACAAGTAACACAAGGTATCTGTAAAAATCTAGCTTTTACTGATCTTATTTCTTGGTTCATAGTAAAACAGACGTTCCTATCCTACAAATGTTCAAGTAGTTGAAGAATTTAAAGGTAATTTGTCAAACACCAACTAAATGTATTAAACATCTCAATATTAAACAATTAGGTAACAGAACACAGATTAAATATTAGTTAAACATGGAATCTTAGACACAGAGGAAAACATTCGTAAAAATATTGGCGACTGTCTACTATTTGCAAGCTGCCATTAAAAATGGATGCACTGCCACCTTGTTCTGGGTGACTCAAAGATATTGTAAATTCAAGTGTTTGTGGACTCTCATTTGAGTTTCTAGCTTTTTATTTCCTGTCTTCTTCACTGGGTCATAAAGGCAGTGATGGCATCTTTATCTTAGAATTGGATAGAAAAAAAAACACGATTTGAAGTTGAACCTCCTAGATGGTCCCAGCCAGTGGACAACAAACATATCAAGTCAAATTTCCATACCTATAGACTAGGAAAAGTGATAACATATTCTGGATATGCGATGAGCATCCTGAAAACACACGTACAGCGACATCCTCAGAGTGGAGGCTAAACATTTGATAGTTATAGTGACTGTTATTCCCTTTATAACTGCTGTAATTGCTGTCTATCAAGCAGCTTCATACAGATCTGCAACACGGGGTCTGACTGCTTTTGGGGACCTAACTTCAAAAGGTTTGTTGTTCTCTTTTCCTGTTCTCCATGCCGCTCTTCCCTGTAGCTGTACAACTTGAATGTTGTTCATTCAAGTTTTAATAAAATGGTCCCAGAGCTTAAAAAAAAGAGAGAGAGATAAACAAGAAGAACAGACCAAGACAATATAGCGGATCACAACCATGTCTCAGTTACTATCATATACTTCGCTTCTCAGGCAGAAAAGGCACATTGAGAAATTCAAGGATGGGGGGAGCTGCCTTTCTTTATGACCTTATTTGAAAGATAAAGTCCTAGGGGAAATACAATTTATTCAGATTATCAAGACCCTGCTGTGCAAATCTACAGTCTGGGAGCACACTATGGAGATCAAAAAATATTTACTTTATTCTGTGGGGTAAAAAAGCTTTTAATGAATGCATAATTAAGACAAAAAAGTGTATACAGCTTTAGAAATTCCACGGCTGAGCCAAGCCATTAATATCCAAGGCACCATCTCCAGTTGTGATTCCACCTGTTTCCTATTTGGATTACAACCTAGTTATAAACCCAACCCAGTGCAGCAAGAAAGGGCTGTACTCCAGAGTCCAGGAAGCAATAGAAAGGTTTAACATGGATACGTGGTGATGGGCTAGAACAGGTTAAAGCAAATGATCAGATACAAGCAACCCACGTTTTAACAGCCTTGGAATGAATCAGGCAGGGAAATAAACTATCATGTTTATCACTTATATAAAGGGAGTGGGTTTTCTCAGCACTACATTTGGGGTTAATAGGATAAAGTCAAATTATTAAGGAAGAAAATAAATATTCCACTGACCATGTAGATCAGACTTATTTATGATGCAAGCCCAAGTATTTTATGTGCATCAACATATATGTGAATAAATATATATATACGCATGTGTAAACATACATATACTTATACACGAACATGTAAATATTTCTGGATAGTCTTAAGTAACTATGTTTCATATGCTAATACAAATATACATTTTATATGCCTCTATTAAATAAAAACAAAGTATTACCAGCAATTCAAAAAAGCACAAGAAACAAAACATGCTCTAATTCTGTCAGTTTTAGAAGACATATTTAAATATATTTGTGCTATATAACTGAGGAATTCTATAATTAGGTTACTGGTACACTTTCATAATCAATTGTATGCATAATATCTAAGGTTCATGAATAATTTTATATTGTTCTTTGGGAATGTTTCTTAGTAAGCTAGAATTCTAGGAGGGAGGGGCACAGAAAATTAGCCATGATCAGGTACTAACAAAGCTGGTCTCAGTCACCACGGGCTGAAAAATGTTGCTTCAGAATTCACCATTGCTTACTCAGCATGTGCGCACAGGGGCAGCTTCTCCCCATGTCAGCTCTTGTTTCTCAAGTGTCTACTGGTGCAGGATCCGTGTTGCAGGACCCATTGCATTCACCAACTTATTGAATCTTTCAACAACACCAAGGGGTAAAAGGATGCTGTATCTATTTCAGAGAGTAGGAGTGAAGGGTAGAAAAACTTAGTCACTTAAGGTCAAGTGACTTCGGGGTATGAGTTTATGTCACAGGGAGATAAACAAGTCAACACAAGAGGAGCTAGATAAATAAATGCAATACTTTGGGATTAGCTTCCTGGAAGAATGCTCACAGTTAAAGAGGGTATCTAACTCAAACTGAGTGCACTACTCAGCCAGCTGTGGAAAAGGAAATGTGTATGCCAAGTACTTAGGGTGTTAGGAACTCAGAAATTGACAGTAGGAAAAAGAGCCCACATAACAGGGGGTTTTCACAAAGTTTTAAGGAAAGGTACAGAGTCTCCTAAGACTGTAGCATAACACTTGAGCAGAAAGTTGTCAAAAAAAAATAAAATAAAATAAAATAAGGTTAAAGAGATGGGCAGTTTTATAACAGACACAAACTCTGTGTGTCAAATTAAGAGGAATGAACATTATACCAAAGGCTAAGGAGAATCATAAGTAGTGAATGATTTTAAGCAAGAGTACAATATAATCAGTTTGTTATTTGAAAATAAAGCCAATGGATTGAAAATTACTTTTAAAATCAATCAAACAAAACATCAGAGGAATAATTGGAGTAACCGTGAAGTTTATTAATTTTCAGGAAGTTCATTTCATCCAGAAAGTAACAAAGACCTGGATTAAGATGGTGTTACAGGAAGAGAAAGAAGGAGAGAGAACAAGAAACCAAATGATGTGTGTATGAAAGTGACATTGCATGCTGGCCACAGGGCAGGGAAGATTCTAGGGTGACTCCTGGTCTCTGGCGTGAGTTCCACTCAAATACCTACAGATGTGCAGAAGAATGAACCCAGGAGACAGAGGATTGGCGATGACAAAGCATGTTATCCTTGGGATACAACAGCAAAGAGTCCATTAAGGAGATGAGAATGAGAAAGCCCAAAACTAGTTTGCAACTAGAAAATAGAAATCTATGCAAGACTTGGGGCAAGAAGTTATTTTGAAGATTCAAACAGATGCCCAACACTGTTGTGATGATAATCATAGGTTGGGAACAGGGTGGAAGCAGTTCAGGAGAGTCCACGGGAGAAAATGCAGACCTC
This sequence comes from Microtus pennsylvanicus, assembly GCF_037038515.1. Classification (NCBI taxonomy): domain Eukaryota; kingdom Metazoa; phylum Chordata; class Mammalia; order Rodentia; family Cricetidae; genus Microtus; species Microtus pennsylvanicus. The sequence continues at coordinate 16,060,959 of NC_134583.1, read as the reverse complement.
AGTGACGTCAGTGCCAACCAAAAGAAAAAGCAGCACATTAGAGAATGATCTAAGAGGCCAAATCAATAAAGTTGAGCAAGAATCACAAAACCATGAAGCAGTCTAACAATTGTAGCTCAGGTAAGTAAAGGCATGTGAAGGAAAAATACCCATCAGAGAGTGGCTCCTCCTGATAACCTAAATTTTTAGAGACCGGGGTTTCTGGTAGGTTTAACTAAAAGAATGGTACTGCCTTAACAGCATGGTGAAGAGCAAGCAAGTGGATTGGATGAAGGCAATGGGGAACCGTGTGTAGGGTATCCAGGGGAACTGTGTGTAGTGTATCCAGGGGAACTGCGTGTAGGGTATCCAGGGGAACTGCGTGTAGGGTATCCAGGGGAACTGCGTGTAGGGTATCTATCCAGTGGAACTGCATGTAAGGTATTCAGTGGAACTGCGTGTAGGATATCCACGGGAAATACGTGTAGGATATCTGGTGGAACTGTTAATTGGAACACATATCTGGAGCTCAGGTGCAGTGACCTCCACAGTAGGAAGACAAGTGCAGTGAGTAGAAGAGATGGCTTACACACAGTGTTCCTATCCTCCCACAATGGGGGAAGGAGAGCTTGTAAAGGAACTGAAAAAGGTAGAGGAGAACTAGGAGGGAGGAGAGGGTTTTGTAGGAGGGAACACAGAAGGCTCACGGTTCAATATTATGAAAGACTCACAGTGAGAGGAAGAAGAGGGCTGTTGTAGTGACAGGAGACTAAGAAACAGTTCTCCCACCTTCCTGGTGGGGAGACTGAAACCATGGGCAACAGAAAGGCAAAAGGCTGTAATGAGGAGTGGAAGGTGTGTGAGCTTCAGAGAAGAGGGCACACGTCTCATGAAGTAGAGATATTGACTCTTGGAAGCTCAAATAAAACACAGATTTCAAGTAGTGATAATGGAAGAGAGTGAAAAACATATTTAATTGCTTCATTTGTTGATTATGAACTACAGCATCCATAAGAAGTGGGAGGAATTTATTTTTTGAGAAAAAAACACATGCACAAAATCAGACTTTTAGGGGGTGAGGTGTTTCTGGTTTTATTTGTTCCATAGCTTTAGATAGAAACTACAGGTATTAGAAAACTCCTTCAAGACTTTTTTTCTCTCTTTAAAAACTCACACAAAATATACACTCAGCCCTAGATTGACCAAATAACAAATTCAAATGCTGAAATCACGCTCCCAGAAGACAGCAGGCCTTAGGACTGTCAATTGCTGGCATCCTTCAGTATGGGCACTGGGAATAAAAACCATCATGACAGCCTATGAAAAAAATTAATTGGAACCCAGAAATGGCTACTGAAAATCTTATGGCGCATTTCTGGAGCCAAATATGAATGATATTTGGCAAACCTGATATTCCGGATTACTTGTGCTTGGTGGCAAATATTCTTGATCAGAACAAATAATTAGCAGTTGGCTATGACTTGGGGTTGATACATTTCTTGACTTCCTGATTATTTTCACTGAAAAAGAATCCAAAAGGTTAAACTATTTGTAATATATTTTCCAAAAGTTATACTTTAATATGCTCCAAACACAAAGGTATCAGCTCAAGGGAAGCAATCATGGCATGCAGTTAGTGCACTGGATTATGGCCATATTAAATATATATGTGGGTATAATCATTTGTCTTCTCTAATAGAAAAAAATCTCAGTGCTAGAGAAAAATGAATATAGGTTATAACTTTTCAACCTTGAGGATAAATTATTTTATACTTATACCCACTATATATTTAGGTAATACAGCTAATTTTAATAATTAAATTTAAGATAATATATTATTTAGAAGACATAGCCTCCAATAAGTCATTGCTGTACTATTTAGTTTAAAAAATAATAATCCATTATAATACCGTAAAATATATAAGCTTCTCATTGTCGAGTTTAGTCACTGTAGGAAGTATTTCCGACTGAACAAAATATATTCAGTAGGTGAAAGTAACAGAAAGCTGCTTATACAATTTTCTCACCATTATTTAACATATCAATATTAAAAAGCAGATAAAAATTACCGAATGAAGGTTAACTTTTGTCCCCTCAACACATACTAAGTTCATGCAATATGGAGGAAGGGAAAGGAAATCTGAAGTTGGTGGAAGATGAGGTCCTGGGTCTTGTACCCAAAACCTCCCAGGGTAAAAGCAGGGAAAGGCATTTTTTCAGCATAATGTGCCCTGTGGAGGGTGACTCAAATCTGTCAGAAGAGACCATCAGTCTTGGAGATGGTGTCTCAGAGGTCAGTGCTTCCAGATGTGGGGACTAGAAAAAATATTTTCTTAAAAAGAGAAACCATAAGACTCCTATTTATTAAAACAGACATGAAATTATCCAGAAATCTCCCCCAAAACCCTCATGAGAGAATAAAATTCTTTAAATCTTTGTTCATTTATCAAAAAAAGAAAATGCCCAATTCTCTCTGCAGTCCCTTAAGTGTACAACCCCATGAAGATGAAGGATAATGGGGATGGGACGGAGGATGGGGTGGGTGCTGTCATCTCTTCAGGATAGTTCTCAGCTACCCAAAGACGAGTGGCAAGAATCTAGATCGATTTACTAGATGATCCAGGGATGAGTGCTGTGCAGAGGACACCTTCAGTCTGAGGAAGTGACTCGTGGAATATTTGTAAAAGAAGAAAACAAAACAAAACAAGAAACAACCCCCTCATATGTTTCCTTAGGGAGAGACGAGATGCTCTACCTACGGCCCTCAGGTCCTCTCCTCAGAGAGCCCAGCAGCAAGTCTCCTCTTGCAGGTCACGTCTTTCACATAAAAGTGCTAAACTAATGCCGCTTAATGACAAATTAATGTCCATGAATAAAAAATACACCTCTAATAGCATAGAGTAATTTGCCATTACAATATCATCATTGGACATGCCCCTGGTTTAATACGATGTATTTAATTCATAACCTAATGAGTGATATATAAAAAGAAGGAGATGAACCCTGCAATTACATTTATGTGAGTCTGTCACCTTATTTGTAAAACCTTAGAGTCATTTACATTCAAATTAGAACAAATGAGTGATTTCACAAAGTGCGGTGATAAATGACCATAGAAGGCCGAGACAAAACTGCATTTCCTGTGAGCACATTAACAGTTTCCTATTATTTGTTAAAAATTACAATGCATATTGCCCAGTGTGGTGTGAATAATGACTTTTTTACTGATTGGGTCAGAAGACTAATATGTAGCAAAATAAATAATTTTTCTTTCCAGTTTTTCCCCTGATTTTTGCTTTAAACGCATTATGGAATTTTGGTGGATTCACACTGCCACCTACTGCCTACGAATAGATACTGGCAGTCTCTTCCAATCACTGCTTTGGTGGTTTTATTGGAAGAGCCTACAGGATGTTCTATTTATTACTGCATTTAGTTGCATGTCTATAATATATATATATATATATATATATATATATATATATATATATATATATATATACACACACACACACACACACACACACACATTTATATATATTTGGTGAAACAAAGGGCACTTCTGTTAATTGGGCAATAGAATGCATCACTTTGGTGAGAGCACAAATCTTACAGAATTCTTTTCCTTCAGAAAGCTAATGACAAAAGATAGCACCTTGGCAAACCGTGTAGCTCCTAAAGGGTCAATTTCAAGCGACACTACACAAATTCAACCGTTAACACCCCTGATATATGGCATTCTCGGCAGAAGAAGGCGTGCGCATGCGTGGGTGTGTGTCTCTGTGTGTGTGTTGGGGGCATCTGTGCACCTGTGTTTCTTCACCCCTACCATGAGGGCATAGATTAAAGAGAACTTAATGCCTTTGCCTGCTACTGGGGGAGCTCCTATTACAGGACTTCTCTAATGGCAAGTCCACACATATATCATCTGCATTAGGATCTTGCAAAAGGCAGCTTGGCTGGAAAGAGGGGGACAAGCTATAGAGACCAGAATAAAGAATTCTGAGGGTAAACTAATATACTGAAATGTACCAATGTATTGAGATATACCAGCAGGTAGCTAGCGGACATTTCTAAATTAAATCAACATACCAATTCTAAATTTAACCCCCCCCCCCAACTACAAAAAGAAAACAACGCAACTGGACTGATGGGCTTCTTGGCAGAATAGAAATATGAATCCTTATAAAACTGACAGGCTTTCTGGAAATGCGACTCACTTCCCTGGGAAGGATAATGATACTCAAGGGAATATGGCTTGCCATGAAGAGAGGCTAGAAACAGGAAACCAAATGGAGTAGCTCTTTGAGCAAGAATGGTGAGTGTCTAATGAGAGGCAGTAATTTCAGTGATGGAGAAAAGACTTGGGTGTGAGATATTTGTGCAGCTGACTCTACTCAAGTTGGTTATCTAGAACAGCACCCAAAACTGGGAGAAAGAAGCAGTTATCAATAGCACCCTCAAGGCAGGCTGTAATATATGAAGTTTGAATTACTGATATGACATTTAGGTGGAAAACCTCCAGCAGGTGCTCCGTGGGAACCCACGGGCCATTCCTGACAGAGAAGCAGGTGGGCTAACTGCAGACCTTCCTCACTCCCTCCATCCCTCCAAGTCCAATCCCCCAGGCTCATCCCTGGTTCTGCAGCAAAACACCTGCGGCAGCCTCCCTGCAACCTCCTCTCCTGTGGATCCCACAGACCTTCCCCTTCTAAGGTCCCTCTCCCCCCTCGCTGCTTTGTCCCAGCTTCAGCTCTAGCTCGCCACTCCTGCCTGGACAGTATCTCTCCTTCTGCTCCTCCAGTCCAACCCCCCAGTTTCACCCACAGCAGCTGGCTGCGACTTCCCTTCCCACCTGTGCACTTCTCCACTGGTCCCACAGATCTTCCCCTCCTCACCTCCCTAGCTCACTCCTTATGGTTTCGCAGCCCTCAGCTCCTACAGGCAGTCCCTGGGAACCCACAGGCTACTTTTAACGCAAAAGCAGGGAAGTGAACTACAGGTATTCATGTCTCCCTCTGCTCCTCCAGATCCAATCCCCCAACCTCACCCCTGCAGCATAGGCGCAGAACACGTGTTCTGGCCTCTCTTTCTTTCCTGCACCCATCTCCAGTGGATCACACAGATCTTTCCCTTTAAACTTTCTTGTCCCTCCCCCCAGGCTGCACCACTAACAGGCCCTCCATGGGAACCCACAGGTTACTCTGACCAGGAAAATATGTAGATTAATGACAGATTTTTACCTTTCCCTCCATTCTTCCCAATCCAAATCGTCCTGTCTCATCTCCAGCTCTTAATTTAGCAGACCTTCTGCTATGGATTATCCTCCATATTTGCTCCCGTTCCTGGACGACTAACTAAGCAGATCCTGGTGGAACACCATCCTTTCCTTCCTCTTTCAAGCCCCCCCCCCCCCCCCCCCCCGCGCGCTGTCCTCAGACCATTCCTAAGTCTCAAGTCTCGGGCCCCAATACCTAGAAACACATTTTACCTGGAACCTCCTGTGACCACACCTAACAAGACTCCATAAGATTTTCCCTCGGGCAACACACAGCCAGCATACTCCCCTATGAACCAGATAGAAAATGGATACCATGGTCAAAGAAAATGTTACATCTAAAAATCTCCTGGTACAAAACATCCAGGAAATCTGGGATATTATGAAAAGAACAAATCTAAGGATAATAAGAATAGAGGAAGAAAAAAAAACACAGCTCAAAGGCACAGAAAAATATTTCAACAAAATCATAGAAGAAAATTTCCCTAAATTAAAGCAGAAGATGCTATCATGGTATAAGAAGCTTACAGAACACCAAATAGACTAGAACAAAACGGAAAATTCCCTCAGCACATAATCATCAAAACACTAAATGCACAGAAGAAAGAATATTAAAGAATCTGCAAGGAAAAAGACCAAATAACATATAAAGGCAGACCCATTAGAATAACACCTGACTTCTCAGTGGATACTCTAAAAGCCAGAAGGGCCTGGACAGATTCACTACAGCCTCTAAGAGACCACAGAGGCCCATCCAGACTACTACACCAACTAAAACTTTCAGTCACCATAGATGGAGAGAGTAAGACATTCCGTGATAAAATCAAATTTAAGCAATGCCCACCTGTAAATTCAGTCGTATAGAAGGCACCAGAAGGTAAATTCCAACCTAAAGAAGTTAACTACATACAAGAAAATACAGGGAATAAATAACCCCAGACCAGCAAAGTCAAGAGAGAGGAAACACATACATACACACACACACACACCACCACCACCACCACCACCTCCAACAACAACAAAAGAGTAATCAACAAACACTACACTGACCACTGATAATTCTCAACATTAACAGTCTCAATTCCCCAATAAAATGACACAGATAAACAGGATGGATGTGCAAACAGGATCCACCCTTTTCCTGCATCTAAGGAGCACATATCTAAACTTCAATAAAGTTTAGATCTCCTCATGGTAAAAGTGTGGGAAAAGATATTCTAAGTTAATAGAACTAAGAAACAAGCTGGTGTATTCATCTTAAGATCTAATAAAATAGACTTCAAACTGAAGCTAATCAGAAGACACAGGGAAAGACATTACACAGGCATCAAGAGGACATTTCACACACACACACACACACACACACACACACACACACACACACACACACACATCAAATGTAAGGACATAGATATTTTACAAACCCATGTTTGTAAAGAAAACACTATTAAAGCTTGAATCATATACTGATTCTCATACGAGAGTGAAAGACTTCAATACTCTACTCTCACCAATGGCCATGTCATTCAGAAAAAAACAGAGAAATACTGTAACTAACAGATGTTATAACTCTAACGGATCTAACAGATACCTACAGAACATTTCATGTAAACACAAGAGAATATACCTTCTCAGCACCCATGGAACATTCTCCAAAACTGACCACATACTGGGACACAAAGCAAATATCAAATACAAGAAAATTGAAATAATACCCTGAATTCTACCAGAGCACCACGGATTAAAGCTGGACCCCAAGATGGCAGAAAAACTCAGAAAGCTTACAAACTCACAGAAGCTTGAACAAATCTACTCTGAATGAAAAATGGGTCAAAAAAGAAAGAACTTAAAAGCTTTCTAGAATTCCATGAAAATGAATAAAAACATACTCGAATTATGAAGCATAATAAAGATTGTTCTAAAAGGCAAGTTCTAGACTAGCTGCTTACATTTAAAAAATGGAGATATCTCATATTAACAACAGCATATCTGAAAGTTAGAACAACAAAAAAATATGCAAAAAAAGTAGATGGCAAAAAAATCACCAAATTCATGGTTGAAATCTATGAAGTTGAAATAAACAAACAAATGAAACAAAGAATCGGTTCTTTAAGAAAATTGATAAATCTTATTATTTATCAAATAATAAATATTTATTATTTTATTATCTAAAATCTTATCCAAATTAACTAAGAAGCAGAGATGGAAAATCCAAATTAACAAAATTAGAGATGAAAGGGGAACCTAACAAAAAACACTAAAACAAATCCAAAGAATTATAAGGACATATTAATTACTTTTAATTAAATGTAATCTTAACTGTAAAACAAAAGTCTCAGGGCCACGATGCTTCCATAGCCATTCAACATCTTACCTAACAGGTTTTTTTTTTTTAAAAAAAGAAAACAAACTATCTTTTTTCATTATACATACCAATCCAAGTTTCCACTCCTTCCCCTCCTCCCATTCCCTCCACATACCCTGCCATCCCACCCCCATCCAGTCCTCATAGAGGGTAAGGCACATTGCTTTGAAGAAGGTCCAAGGTCCTCCCTACTATACCTAGGCTGAGCAAGGTATCCATCCAAAGAGAATAGTACATGCAGTCAGGATAAATCCTGGTGCCACTGCCAGTGGCTCTTCAATCTGCCCAGCCATGCAATGTCAACCACATTCAAAGGGACTAGTTTGGACCTATGCTTACTTCTTCCCAGTCCGGCTGGTGTTGGTGAGCTCCTGTTAGCTCAGCAGTCATTCAGGCCTACTCAAGGTTCAAGGCTGGTGAGAGACTCTCTCAAAAACAACAACAAAACAAAACAAAGAACAACAACAACAAAAAACCCAAGACAGAAAAACAAAAAACGAACAAACCATTTTTCTTTTTTTTTAACAAGAGAAAAATGTTTTGGGAATTAGAAAGCCCTACCACCCTCAGAAGTCACATTGCCTCAAGCAAACTCGGTACATTTTGAATCTCTGACATTTTACTTTTTAATGTGCAAATTTATTGTGAAGAATGAATGTAAAACACTTGTAAACACACAACAGGAAGACGTGTATAAATTTTTTCCCATTTCTCTCACAGAGCCATTCCCACCATACAGCAAGTCAGGAGCAGGATGTACAGGTCACTCATGTGTTCTCCAATCTTCACTGCCTTGGGTGTTCACGGGATTATTAATGATATGGGACTCTATGACACATTACCTGCTGTTCCTAAGTCTTCAGTGGGTGTTCAGCTTTTCCTTCATCTGTGGTCATTTCCACAAGAAGCATTCCTTTAAACTAGGACCAGGATTATGTTCCTAGAACGCTATGGGGAAGCCTGTGCATGGGTGCTGAGTCCCTGTGGGGAGGACTGTGCGTGGGTGCTGAGTCCCTGTGGGGAGGACTGTGCATGGGTGCTGAGACCCTGTGGGGAGGACTGTGCGTGGGTGCTGAGACCCTGTATGGAGGACTGTGCATGGGTGCTGAGACCCTGTGGGGAGGACTGTGCATGGGTGCTGAGACCCTGTGGGGAGGACTGTGCATGGGTGCTGAGACCCTGTATGGAGGACTGTGCATGGGTGCTGAGACCCTGTGGGGAGGACTGTGCATGGGTGCTGAGACCCTGTGGGGAGGACTGTGCATGGGTGCTGAGACCCTGTGGGGAGGACTGTGCATGGGTGCTGAGACCCTGTGGGGAGGACTGTGCATGGGTGCTGAGTCCCTCTGGGGAGGACTGTGCATGGGTGCTGAGTCCCTGTGGGGAGGACTGTGCATGGGTGCTGAGTCCCTGTGGGGAGGACTTGCGTGGGTGCTGAGTCCCTGTGGGGAGGACTGTGCATGGGTGCTGAGTCCCTGTGGGGAGGACTGTGCATGGGTGCTGAGTCCCTGTGGGGAGGACTGTGCATGGGTGCTGAGACCCTGTGGGGAGGACTGTGCATGGACGCTGATCAGTCTACTGCCTGAGGAGTAGGTAGAAAAGAAAGATGACATATCCATGCCAGTGACAGGATATAGGAACCACAGCTGTCTTCCAGGGATCCTCTCATCTGTGTCCTCGAGAACCTATTAGCACAGGGTACATGCGCGCACGCACACACGCACGCACACAAACACACACACACACGAGTATAATTTTTCTGTCATCGGGTCTCTGTTGATAGGTGACAGTTTACAACTGCAGGGCTAGGGAACAAGAAGGGTCATTAGTAGCAGTAAACACACCTACCTGGATGAGATAGTGGGAACACAAGTTGAGAAGCTCCAACAGCTGTAGGTGACTCCCAGCTGCCAACACATCCTGGATCACGCCTGGCTCCAACAAAATCTGTAAGGTAATTAATTATGAATAAACAGAAGAATTATTTGATTTTTACATGGGCCAACAGCTTTTTCTACATGCAAAACTCAGCTTAATTCCTTCATTTTTGTAAGAAAATATGAACATTTTCAAAGAACACAGTAGTCTCATATCATTCATTTTGTAACATGGTAATGCAAAATGAACCAGTTCTAATTTTTCAAAGTATATTCCAGACTCTTCAGTTCATCATGGTTTAGTGAGCGGTGTTTTAGGGCAGGGTACTTGCATCTCCCTAGCTTCAACTACTGGGCGGGTACCGTGGGAGTGGGTGGGTACCATGAGCGTGGGTGGGTACCGTGAGAGTGGGTGGGTACCATGAGCGTGGGTGGGTACCGTGAGAGTGGGCAGGTACCATGGGAGTAGGTGGGTACCATGAGCGTGGGTGGGTACCGTGAGAGTGGGCGGGTACCGTGGGAGAGGGTGGGTACCATGAGCGTGGGTGGGTACCGTGAGAGTGGGTGGGTACCGTGAGAGTGGGTGGGTACCGTGAGCGTGGGTGAGTACTGTGAGAATGGGTGGGTACCATGAGCATGGGTGGGTACCATGAGCGTGGGTGGGTACCATGAGCGTGGGTGGGTAACGTGAGCGTGGGTGGGTACCGTGAGAGTGGGTGGGTACCATGAGCGTGGGTGGGTACCATGAGCGTGGGTGGGTACCGTGAGAGTGGGTGGGTACCATGAGCGTGGGTGGGTACCGTGGGAGTGGGTGGGTACCGTGGGAGTGGGTGGGTACTGTGGGAGTGGGTGGGTACCGTGAGAGTGGGTGGGTACCGTGAAAGTGGGTGGGTACCGTGAGCGTGGGTGGGTACCGTGGGAGTGGGTGGGTACCGTGAGAGTGAGTGGGTACCGTGGGAGTGGGTGGGAACCGTGAGAGTGGGTGGGTACCATGAGCGTGGGTGGGTACCGTGGGAGTGGGTGGGTACCATGAGCGTGGGTGGGTACCGTGGGAGTGGGTGGGTACCTTGGGAGTGGGTGGGTACCGTGGGAGTGGGTGGGTACCGTGGGAGTGGGTGGGTACCGTGAGAGTGGGTGGGTACCGTGAGCGTGGGTGGGTACCGTGAGCGTGGGTGGGTACCGTGGGAGTGGGTGGGTACCATGAGCGTGGGTGGGTACCGTGAGAGTGGGTGGGTACCGTGAGCGTGAGTGGGTACCGTGGGAGTGGGTGGGAACCGTGAGAGTGGGTGGGTACCATGAGCGTGGGTGGGTACCGTGAGAGTGGGTGGGTACCATGAGTGTGGGTGGGTACCGTGGGAGTGGGTGGGTACCTTGGGAGTGGGTGGGTACCGTGAGAGTGGGTGGGTACCGTGGGAGTGGGTGGGTACCGTGAGAGTGGGTGGGTACCGTGAGCGTGGGTGGGTACCGTGAGCGTGGGTGGGTACCGTGGGAGTGGGTGGGTACCGTGAGCGTGGGTGGGTACCGTGAACGTGGGTGGGTACCGTGAGAGTGGGTGGGTACCGTGGGAGTGGGTGGGTACCATGAGCGTGGGTGGGTACCGTGAGTGTGGGTTGGTACCGTGAGCGTGGGTGGGTACCATGAGCGTGGGTGGGTACCGTGAGCGTGGGTGGGTACCGTGAGAGTGAGGTCGGTACTATATATGTATTATTCTACTTACAAGCCCTGCATAATCACAAACTTTCATATTCTTCATTTTTGTTTCTCTAGTCCTCTTTATTTAAAATGCAAGTATCATTTTCATGAGTTAGTGAACGTCACAAGGAAAGAGAACAACTCAGAAGTCTGGAGAGACCAATTATCTACTTCTTCCTGATTAAGCCCAACTATTGGTCTGCGGCTACCAGCCACTGAAAAAGGCCAGATAAAGACACACCATGGTGAGGACATTCACTCCAATGTGTGACTGAGAGCTACAAGAGACCTTTAGTGCTGTCCCAGGTACATCTGAGCCCAGATGTTCACAATCTAGCCCCCGGACATCTATGTCTCCAAGCCCACCAGCCGTTAGAACGTCTACATGTGAGTACACACCTTCTCCAAGTGAGGCCATCCATCTCTTGTCTCTGGATCAATATTCTTTCTTGATTTTCCTTTGCTTCAAAAACCATTCTCATCCCCAGTCTCTGTGCTTTGGAAATGACCATAGCTTGGTCCCAAGAGCTTTCTCTCTTGTCTCTGCTCACCCTGGAATCCTGTGACTTTCAGGGGATTTATATGCTGATGGAACTCCAAAATATTTCTGTCTCCACACCCCAGACTCTCATCTACAACTCTAGGAAATGCATGAATCAGTGAGTGAATGTGTATTGCTGACATGGGTCTGGCCATGTCAAAAACACCAGTGTCTCAGACCCTCGGGAGAGGCAAAGCCTTCCCCAGGTGAGGCTTGGAGAGAGGGCAAAGCCTTCCTGTGGTGCAAGTAGAACTGTTAATGAAAAATTGACCAGTATGTGTCAAAACTATTAGCCACATCTTCCTCCACCAGGATGACACCTGAACCCACTCCTCTACAGGGATGTCTACTAGAGACAGGCTAACCCTGCCTCCTTGTTCCACTGTATAAAAGAAAGCTGCCTCCTGGAGTCATCTTATCAACCAAATCAGTCCTCTTTTCCTGGATCATCCTTTCTCAAGAGATCACCTTGGTTTTTCCCATCCACCTTTTAGTCTTCTGCCCAAACTGAGATTCTGGCCTACTGCCAAAGCTGGTACCTTCCATCAGAGTGAGAACAGCCTACTGTACCCCATCTTTTCTTCATGTATGTCTGTGTGTCTGCCTTTTCTTCATTCCCTTGCTGCCCCAATTAGGTCAATCCCTCAAGCTGGGTAGAACCTGGTATACAACTACGACCTCAGCATGGATGTTGGGCTCTCTAGAGGGCAGCTCGAACCCCTAACATGCCACAGACCGGACTCTTGATCTTTATCTACTGCTCACCACCCTACTTCTTTTATAATTCTGCCATCTCAGCAATATGACAGTTATTTAGAAAAACCCTGTAGTCATTATTATTCTTTGATAACTTTATACACATATATATTGTGTCCAGGTCATATTCACCACCCAGTCTTCCCCCACCAGGCTCCCCTCTCATTCTCCAGACAAGTCCCTTTCCCCCATCAAGTCATTTTCTTTAGCTCTTTTTGTTGCTTGTTTTATGAACCTCTGAGTTGAACCCGAGCTGCCTGCACAGGCGTGAGTGTTGAGCTATCAACCAAAGCATGTGAAACTCATTAGATGCTAGACCGTTGAAGACTATGCCTTCCCTCCCTACAGCTAACTGCAGTAGCTCCTGGGGAGGATCTGGGACCCACAAGCTCCTCTCCTGTCTCTGAACTGAATATTGGCATTCATCCAGTCTTTTGCTGTTGTTTTTTGTTTTGTGTTTTTTTTTGTGTGTGTGTGTGCTCTGTGCAGGTAACCTCAGCGGCTGTGAGTTCATGGGGGCAGCATCTAGTTCTTACATTCTTTCTGCCCCTTTTCCATGATGTTTGTTGAACACGGAAGGGATGACATGGATATTCTATGAGAGCTGAGCACTCATCTTCGTGAACATTCTTATCACCTTGACCATCATGAGTCTCTGCACTAATTGTGTTCCCGTTGAAGAGAAGCTGCTCTGACCTGGTGGAGGGCAACGCAACTCAGAACCACCCTGTATCCTCTTATTTTTCTCCTACCTCACAGCCCACCTATGAGCCTTCCTGTTGGTCCTACCATCAGAACAGCCCCAGAGGCTAAATTTTCACAGATCGCTTCTTCCATTATTATCAGTCTAGTCCAATGTACTCCATTTTCTCAGATTTAACTCCTGCCTCCTGACACTGCGTTCTCCTTTGCCTCTTTAAAATATTATCAACTGAATCTCTCTGCCTGCATCGCTCCTTCCATTCTATCCTTTAGACTTCTGCTCATTACATTTGTAGTGTAAATTTAATTGGTAAAGTGTTAGGTGTTCTTTTGAGCTCACTGAGAAGCTGGCTTTGGAAATGGGGCTATCCCAATACCATTTCAGATCCAAGCAAGTCTGTTTTAAAGTGTCTTCCAAGGTCCGTTGTCTAGGGATGGTGACCTCACTTTCTAACTCTGTGATAGGGAAGGAATATAACATAAAATTTCAACAGTAAGACCATTGTGTCCCTGAAAACAGGTAGAAGGTGAAGTATTTCCAATAAATATGAGTACAGCTTATTCCGTGATATAAGCATGCCTAACATGGGAAAAAGATGCTGGAAGTCTGGCCAACCACGGGAAGCTGCTACATAAGGTGAAAGTTGAATGTGGGTACTCCAGCTGCTTGCCTCAACCCTCCTGCTGGTTTCTGCTGGATGTTCTGAGCATCCAATTAGATGACGTTATCTCTGTCTATTGTTATTTGTTCTTTCACTTTGAAGTCTTACCTAAGGGAACGCTCTGCTCTGCCGAGGACTCTCTTGATGGAAAACTCCAGAAGGGAAGAAATTTGTCCTGTTCTGCATCCACACCACATAAGAACAATGCCTAGGCACATAGCTGTCGCTCTGTACTGAGGTGGTTATTTAATTAAAAATTTGGATAACTAACTCCTATATACATGCTTGTTTCAAAATTTATGACACAGGAAAAGAGGAAAAAGAACTGTAGCTTCTATATCTGCGCCACTAAGGTAAAGATGTGGAAAAGTTAAGCACAGGGGTCAAAAATGCAAATACTCTTCTTGCTCTGGAATTTTTTTAAACAGCTCTTTTTTTTTCTTCTGGTCAGAAGAGATATTTAAATTTCTGCAAATCCTCAAGGAAGGGGCTTTGACTGGCATGCGGAAATGAGTACATCTCTCACCAGAGGAGCAAGAATAGCAAACAGACTGCCTGAAGAGGCACAGCCTAAGGCGGAGAACAGGGACCAGATGGATTAGAAAGGTTAGTTTTAGCCTTGCAGTCCTGTCAGTGGCAGTCACTTCACACAACCGGCATTCATGATAGCCTCCAAGGTGTAGTAATGCCAAACACAAAGACAGATATCACAGGGAGACAAGATGGATATTCCGTAGCATGTGTAACACATCCAGTGGGTTCACTGTGAGAAACCCTCCCACCAGAAACCCATCCCGGGATTGTTCTGCTTTTCTTTTATTTTTTATTCTACAGGCTTGTTTCCTCCTCTCATTTTAAGATTCTCTAAAAGAAACTTTAGCATAGGAAAATCTTCAAGTCCTTTGAAAAGTTTGCAGAGAGAAACTGCCAGGGCAACTGTGTACTGTTTTTAGAAACCATCAGCATGTGTGAGCATCACTGGCCAGAGTCTTTGCAGTTGATGCCGCTGCCATCTGGAGACTGGTTGCTCTTCTGCATTTTTCCAAAGAATCTGTGCTTGGGAGGGAGTAAGCTGGGGCTTTACTCTTTGTGCTTTACAGTATATAGTGATGGAAAAATTGGCCAATAGAACTCTTTCAAACTAAGGGCCCTGAAACACTCATGTTTATAGCAGACAACTTTCTCATTTGTTTCCCCTGTGCTGTGACCATACATTGACCAAAACCAACTTCAGATCCTTCCGAAAAGTACAGCCATCCCTCTTGACTCTGGCATTCTAATAAACTGGATAGGGCTTGCCTTCAAGCTACAGCAAGGGAGAGAAGTCCCCTCAGAGCTGAGAGCATTGTTAGAGCTGGAGCTAATCTCTCTGACTGGACACATCAGCAGCATTCATCAGTCTAGAGGAATTCAGCTCAGATGAAGACATACAGATGTGCAGAAGAAAAAGAGACAAAGAAAATTCAAGACACAGAAGACCAAGTGTGTGCCCTGGAATCCTAAGTCAAAGCGCTCACCTATTCAGGCTGGGACAGAGCTGAGGCTCCTCTGGATTTGTAAAAAAGTTTTTGAAGCCATCAAGGGTGTGTACAGGTTGGACCAGGTGCCTTTTTCTTGGGGACAAGTCTATGGGACATTCTCTCCCCCATGATCCACTCACACCTGGCCTCCAGGTAGAATACAGGGAAGCCGCACTTGCATGTGAGGAGCGAGGAGCTAGACAGTGCCATCTGGGTCAACAGCAATCCTATAATTCACGTCAAGTTCAAGGGTCTCCCCTGAAGTTGTGGTAAGGTAAAGAAGGTCACTTGAACAGAGATGCTCTGATCCCTCACCCCAAAATGCCAATACAGCCCTCTCTCTCTCTCTCTCTCTCTCTCTCTCTCTCTCTCTCTCTCTCTCTCTCTCTCATTTTTGCTGAATAGATAAGACTTAACCAATGGCTGTGGAAAACCGAGGAAACCCTAAGTGTTTAAAACTGAATTGCTAAAGTCCTGAAAGGATGTGACTTGTTTATGTGACATAGCCATACCAAGGCCATCTGTGCTTCAGCCCCGTGGAAGTAGCAGAGCCCTTCCCCACAGTGAGGTTCAGAGGGATGGTAGAGCTTGTCTGAGTGGAAATTTTGGCAATCTGTGCAAAACCGAGCAACTGTAGCTTCCTCCTTTGTAGCTGATGACTACAGCTGGGCTGCTCGTCTATGGAGACTTCTCACCGAGACTAGCTAGCCCCTATTTGTGTGCTGTGTGTGATAAAAATGCTGAAGTTTCTGGCTTCTGCAGCATAGCAGGTCTGGTCCATCTGATCGCAGCTTTTTTTCTGAGGGTGTGTCTGTGTGTCCGATCGCAGCTTTTCTGAGGGTGTTCTGTGTGTCTGCTCTTCATTCTTTCATCGCCCCCCCCCCCACCAGTCAGGTCTCCAGGACAAAGTCCCACACGTAGTTCAGCAGAAGGTGACTGATTCACAAAACATTCTGACATGAGGATTCAGCCATGAAGCGTTCCAAATGCCTTCCTGGCAGGAGGGATCCTGGGATGCTTTGTCCAGCTATCTCATCTGGTCAGTGACATAAGTGGACTTGGGTTCAGGGCTCATTTGCATCATCTCTGAGGGATGCCTCCCAGACTGAGAGAAGGCTCATGTGCCTGGCCTTGTGGCATCTTTAGACAGGACATGAGCCTAAAACGTTGTGAAAGAGGAAGGGTATAGAGCTTGTGGCAAAATTCTGCATAAGGCATGGTATTCACTACCTAGGAAGCACTGGGAAAGTGAGGCTGGGCCTCACAAGTAAAAGCAGAGCCAACATGCAAACTCTACATTGCTTCTGTCTGTCCTTCAGCTCATTCTCTTGTGCACTAGACATTTATCTCCCTTTTCTTCCCATTTCTTCCTTGCTTCCCAGATTGGCTTCTGGTAACAAATGTCTTTAATGACTATGAATAGTTTCAGTAGGCTTTTCTTTCTGTCTGTGAATAACTGAGTTGTATCTTCAAAAAGATGTACCGTTAGTTCCTTGAGGTGTGCTCTCATTGCTCATTTAGGACGTTGTTGGTTTATTTTCTTCAGGTTTTGTGGACAGAGCAGCGTAGGGGGCATGATAGCATTAAACCCAGACAACTAAGGTGTGCAAGTCTGTCCATGAAAACAATCACCTTCTATGCACAAGGACTAATGCAATTAAAGCTAGATGCGGTTCAATATTATTTACCAGAATAATCCAAACCCTTCCTCATTACACATTTGAAATCCGTATTTCATCTGGTCTAGAGTAATGACAAATGATCAAAAATCCGAGCTTATAAACCATCAGGGTAAACTGAACAAAAAGAGCATAAATAAATTTACCAGTTAGATATTCAAGACATATGAAGCCTTTTGCTTAAAGCACTTCTGTACAAAAGGAGTCGTATAGATGGGACATAAAACAAGATTTACTTTAAACTTTAGTGTCATTTCACTAAAGATTGTTTATCCACAAGGTGGCGCCCCTGTTTAAAGCAAAATGATTTTTCTGTTCCTTGTTAACTTCTATCAGACACACTGTTTTTAAGAAGAAAATACAGTTCAAATGAGGATAAGAACGCTTAGGAATTTATTTTCCAAGCATAATGGAAAGTGTACATGCGCCATACTGTGTTGGGAGAAACGGAAGGGAAAACAGGGTAAATACTGGAACCCAGTGCTTGAGTAAAGTGAAAAGAGCCCAGAGGGACTGTGAAGGTGTGGGGACCCAGTGGGCACAGGATTCTGCAGGAACAATGGCCAGGAGTGCCTGATTTAATTGAAAAACCCCACATAGGGACATGAAAAGACTCAGTCTTTTCATAGCATAGAGAAAATTCTATTTTCTTATAGCCCCTTTGTCACTAGAATGATTCCAGCATTTCCAGGCCTTGAGATTAGTAGTCATTTCCAACATGATTTTCTTCATTATGTTTAAATTAATAAGATGTATTATTGAACAGAATGTAAAGATAAATTATCACACATCACCTTTACAAATGTGGCTAATTATTTGAGAAAGCAGAATCCATTTTTGATAGTTTCTAACTGCAAGGGAGAGAAGCAGTTGTAGCAAATTAAAGTCTAATGAAACATGAAGGTCATTATAGGTTAAAAGAAAAGCTAAATTAATTATTAAGACCTACTTATAAGCAGTGTTATTTCGAGTGTGGTGAAGATGGTGGATTCCATCCCTCACAGCTCTATCACGGGCCTGAGGTTCTCCACAGCAGAGCCATCTCCATAGTGCAGGGACAGAGTCTCCCTAACAGAGCCAGCTCCATAACATGGCGGCAGACCCAAAGAGAAAGCCCTGATCTTCAATTGCTGACATGTTAAAGATGGAGGATCTCTGAAACAACGAATAGGGTCAATGGCATTTTTTAAAAAAGGATTTCTCTCTTTTCCTTTAAAAAAAAAAATGTGTATGGGTAATTTGCCTGCATATGTGTCTGTTCAGCATAGGCACACAGTGCTGCAGAGGCCAGAAGAGGGCACCAGATCCCCTGGAACTGGAGTTACAGCCGGTGGTAAGCCACCATGAGAGTGCTAGAAACCAGTGGAAGCCAGTGTTCTTCACTGCTGAATCTTCTCCTCAGAAGAAGATTCTTTGACAGGAATTTTCAAGTGTAGGGGTGCTTTAACAATGTCATTAGCGGGGGAGAGAAGATGGAGCTGAACGCACATTACTGAGTCACGGTTTGACCAAACAAAGGCAGCAAGCACACAGGACTATGCAGAGGGTGCTCAGGACTGAAGACATCTTGTTTCATTCAAGATATCTGAGAAAGAAGCTCCGATGTGAAAGGGAATCATTAATACACAATTCTGTGCTCTGTAAAGGATGGAAATATAAATACAGCTTGGGAGTCTGCCAGGAAAAGTCACTAGCATATTTTCTGTATCATCATTTCATGAAGAAATATATGATTGGCTGCTACTTATTTCCATATGGTTTGTATAGGGAATAAAACAGGATGCCCAGATAACATGCTTAGAAAAAATGATTAGCATAGTTTTTAGAGGAAAACTCTATTATTAATTTTATGAAAATCAAATTTAATTTTGCTTATTGTGTTTACCTATTGCTACTGTCTTTCATGCATAATGTGACCCTTTCATTTGTGTCATCTGTCCCACTTCTTGTCCTTCAAGTAGCTATAACCACCACGTGAAAACGAAGACACTAAAAGCACGGCGATCCACCCATCCCCCAGCAAGCCCTTTCTAACGCCAGCATTCTAGGCACCCTTCTAGATTCTGGGGCAATGACTATAGCTATACAAACACACATCCTTGTCACCATGGTGCTTAGAGTTAAGGTGTCAGGCCACCACTGCCTCTACTGATAAGAGTAAAGCTTAGATAGAGCATGCTGGTTTGGAGGAAGGTCAAGAGTTCAATTTTGAGGAATGTAGCAAAACTGAACAAGGCTAGAGTTCCCACACACCTCCGGTCCTCACACGTGTGTAACATTTCTATATCAACATCTCCCATAGAATAAGCACTGATGAAAGCCGTGGACTGTGGGAGTAAATGATGTGTAAAGGTAGACTCATCAGTTCATTCTGTGGACGATGTTGCTATGGAAACGTTACACATGTGTGGGGATAGGAGGCGTAGGAGAACTCTAGTTTTATTGAATTTTGCTGCAGGTAAAATCTGCTTTAAAATAGCCTATTAATTAAAAATGAAAAACAAAAAATGCTAAACAATGCCTATCCCACATCCTACACCAAGGCATATGGTTAGGGAGATGTCATCTGAAGATGTAACTGGCCATCTGGAGGCATGTAGTTTTGTCTACCTGTTGTCTGTAAGGATGACACACTTGCTCTAACTGATAAGCCCACGGTGACATACCATTTTCTCCCAAAGCCCATGGCTGTCCTTGGTGTTCAAACTGAGAGGTTCATATTCTATGAGTTTTGACAAATGAAGGATGCCATGTATTATAAGGCCACACAGAATAGTCTGGCGGTCCTAAGTGTCCTCTGTACTAGGCTAACTCACTGCTGGCTTCCTGTCCTAACCCTGGAAGCCGCTGCTCTTCTTACTCTCTGCATAGTTGAGCTGTTCTTAGAATCTCACAATCCATGGCCTTTTGACAACGGCTCCCTTCATCTGGCAATACGCACCTGCGTTCCCTGCAAGTCTTTCCAGAGTTGGATAGCTTATTTCTTTCAGCACCGACTCATCCATACTTCATCTATTTACTTTAGAAATGCATTTTCATCGCTCCCGTGTTTTGCAATTGTGAGTCAAACTTCTAGATGTTTGTTTTCAGGT
This sequence comes from Microtus pennsylvanicus, assembly GCF_037038515.1. Classification (NCBI taxonomy): domain Eukaryota; kingdom Metazoa; phylum Chordata; class Mammalia; order Rodentia; family Cricetidae; genus Microtus; species Microtus pennsylvanicus. Next base: position 16,040,816 of record NC_134583.1, on the reverse strand, counting down.
TTCTATTTAGACATACACTTTCCATTTTAAGGGTGAACAGCAAGGTGAGAATATATGGTAAGAGCGTGTCAGTTCTTTAGGAAACTGCCAACTTGTCTCCTTCAGTGACAGTATCACCTCGACATCTCACCAACCATGGATGAATTTCTCTCACTCCTCACCAGCTTTTAGTGCTCCCAGGTTCTGAATGCTGGTTAAGTGTTAACAGATGGACAACGGTTAGTTCCTGCTTTAATTTGCATTTGCCTAACGAAATACATGAACATCTCCCATATGCTTATTTGAAATCTATCTTCCATGGTTACTCATCTTGAACAACTGTGTCCACTTTTATAAAACCAGGGTACTCGCTTTCTTATTATTGAATTCATATATTTTGTATGGTATTTTTTTATACGTTTGCAAATACTTTCTCCAAACTGTGACTTGACTTTTTATTCCCTTGATACTGGATTCTGCAGTATACATGTTTGTAATTCCAGTGAAATACAGGTTATCCAAGACCACATTTTTGTGTCTGTACAAATTGTCTGGGTTGGAGAGATGGTTCAGTGGTTAAGAGTGCTTCCTGTATAACCGTGTGTACCAGAGTTCAGAGTCCAGCACCAGTGCAACAATCTGGGCATCTCGGCTCTCTGCAGCTTGCTGCCTTCCAGCTTAGCTGATAAAACGCAGACCCTAAATTCAAGGAGAGACTCTGCCTCCAGGGAATAGGTGAAGAGTAATGAGGATCCACCCATCATTTTCTCTGGCTTCTCTACATGCACACAGGTACATACATATGCATGAACACATGCAGACACACACATATGAATGCATACACAAAATCTTGAAATGTCTTTGTTATACATAAAATCACTTACAGAAAAGTTTCTCCTATATTATAAGTAAGTCCTGGCTTGTATTTTATCTTTGTGAACAGTATAAGATCTGTGTACAGACTTGATTTGACTTATGTAGATGGATTTCCAGTTGAACCTGCATCATTAGTAGAAAGAAAGTCTCTTTACTCTATTGATTTTTTTCTTCCCTTATTGAAGATCAATCGGTTTTATTGATAGGGTCTGTTTCTGGACTGTACATTCCACCCCACTGATCTCCTGATGGGCTCTTTTGGCAGTACCACACTGAGGCCAGGAATTGTCAGTTGTCCAACCTTGTTCTTCTTCAACAGTGCTTTGGCTATTTCAGGTCTTTTGTTACTTCATCTGAACACCATAATCAGTTTGTTTAGCTTCCGTAAAACAACCTTCAGAAAACTGGTTTGGACTGCACTGAGCCCATATTCAAACTGTAAAGAACTGTTTTCTTGAAAACAGCGAGTCTTCCTTTCTCTGAATCTTCTTGACTCTTTGGTTACAGTTTTGTATTTTTCCTCATGCAGAGCTTCACATATTTTGATAAATTTAGACCCGTGTGTTTTACTTTTGGAGATATTAGTTTCTAAGAATAATTCTAACATTTAAAAATAATCAACCCCCCCAATGGTGGGTAATAGGTTGTGACCCACGACAATTATATGAAATTAAATTTCAGTGTAATCTGAATTTTACTGGAATATAGTTAGACTGGTCTATATGTGGCAGTTTTCCAGTTACAAAAGGAGACTTAAGCAGCAATAATAGGGCCTGCAATGCCTACATTGTTTATTATCTGCCCTCTTACAGAAAATGTTTGATGATTCCTGCTCTAGAGTACATCAGGGGCTGGAAGTCAGTAGCACAATATGTCAGCAAGTAACCATGGTCTGCTGACATCAGTAAGGAAGCTAGTCAGCCTATGCAGGTGAGTTCTGATGCATGAGGGATTCCAAGATGCAGGTGTAGGAGGAGAAAGTAAAGACACCCACACAAGAATGAGTTGGGGGGTCTGGGGTGCCTCAGAAGATGAGCCAAGGAGTATATTCTGAGAGATGAGGGAGAAAAGGCTTCCGTGGAGAGACAGGCTGGCTATGGTGTCTGCAGCTGAGTGGTCATAAATTGTAGCACGTACTACCCTACACAAATACTAAATGCTTCCAGCAGAGGGCTCAAGGACTCCATTTTTAGGGAAAAAAATTGTCAAACTTGTTATCTAACAACAGCCTTCCTTGGTTAAAATTCTCTGAGGAGGCAGCTCTTCCTTCTGGTCACAGAATCACAGTTCACTTGAAAATATCCTAAATAAAAAACCAACAGAATTACAGCAAAGCATCGTTATTCACACGGCCAGCATTTACAGTTAGCATATCTGTCTACTTCCAGGAAAGATAGGGCAGTAAACTATAGCCATACGTGTTTTGTTTGTTTCTATTTGTTTACTTATGTTTTAAGGCAGGAAGTCACTACGTAGCTTAGGTTAGCCTCGAATGCTCTGTGTAACCACAGGTGACCTTGAAATTTGATTCTCCTGCCTCATCCTCCTGAGTGTTGGTGTTGTAGGCAGGCACAATCATATCCAACTTAGGTAACCATTTAAATATCAGGAACAAGCTGGGCGGTGGTAGCGCACGCCTTTAATCCCAGCACTCGGGAGGCAGAGGCAGGCGGATCTCTGTGAGTTGCAGGCCAGCCTGGTCTACAAGAGCTAGTTCCAGGACAGGAACCAAAAGCTACGGAGAAACCCTGTCTTGAAAATCCAAAAATAAATAAATAAACAAATGGATAAATAAATAAATATCAGGAACATAAATAAGGCAGAGAAAACAGGAAACTGAAAGCAATAACCAGAAAAGAATGTGAGTAATTAAAAATTATAAATAATATAATAAGCAATACATTACACATACACACTCAGTCACCGTGCTCCTATTAATACAAGTGGGTATCAGAACTAAACAAGAGAACTCAGGATTTGGCTCAGTGGGTAAAGTACTTTCTGCAGCAGCCTGAGGGCCTGAGTTCAGATCCTGAGCACCTGAGTTTGTACACACACACACACACACACACACACACACACACAAATACAACCATGTAACATCAAAAGGTGAAAACACTAAAAATGATTCTATTTCCTCCGGACCCAAAGACCTAAAGGAAAATTTCCTGCAACTAATATGGTCAATGAATGTCTTTCTTGGTGATACCTTAAAAAAAATCATCAGAAGCAAAAAGTAAAGCACAAGAAACTATTTAAAACCCAAGCATTGCTTCCTGATTGTCTGGCTTCATCTCAGTACAGAGTCTGAAATATGAGCAGCATTGCTTAGAGGAGTCTGTCCCTCTCTAGGGGACAACTGGGAAACTCACATGGACATCTCTAGTCATCCAGAAAGGAGGCCAGATGTCAGCCAAAGCAAAGAGCAGGCATCAAGAATTCCCCTATAGCTATGTACTGAAGCACCCTGCAGTAATGCAAAGATTTTTATTTATGAAGATGAAAGTCCAAAACTTAACTCTAACATGTAACCATGTTTTTCTTGTTTTTCTATGTGGTAATTCATTCACTTTTCCAGTGTTAGGAGAGGAAAAGATGAGCGGAAGCCCGGGCATGTCTTCATCTTGGAGTTTCACTGAGAGTTACGCACTATTTAGGAGACAGTCCAGTGCCAAGGATGTACTCCAGGGCATGCGTGCTGCCAGTAAAACATTCATGTATCAGCCAACTCTCCCAGGCATGCTCAAGTCACCTGTACACGCAGACAAGTTTCCCCATCTCCGGGAAGAATTACACCCCACTATATATGGACTGACTTGGTTTCTAAACTAAAATTCTTTCCTTGTATTGATCTTTCACATACAGGCGATTAGAGTAATTTACATAGGTCAGGTACATTATGTAAGAATTTCATTTCAAGATAGAAAAGGCTTTTTCATATTAAAATGTGATAGATGAGACAGAATTAAAAGTCCAGATAACGACTTTTAAAAATTGACTGGTCCATGAATGTTTTACTGGTAACACACATAGCATATCCCTGGCACTGTAGTGCTGTAAAGTAGAGAGCAGATCTTAGCAAAACTCCAAGAAAAAGACATTGTGGGGCTTCCGTTCATCTTTTACTGTCTTAACACTAGAAATTAGCACAAATTAACATAATATAAAAAGACCCTACGGCCCTTGGAAACGTTCCTGCTTATATTTTTCTCCTCAATGAACATTTCAAAAGAGCTATACAGCAAAAGGCTGGACGGCACTTTCCTTTTTTGTTTTTTGCTTTTTTTTTTTTTTTTAAATCCCAGACAAGGGAAAGATAGTTTATTTTAGTAAGCTGACATTTACTATAAAAATGAATGCACTACCAAGACCTGCCATGAAATAAATGGCTAACTTTCCACTCAGACAATTTCAGCTATGACGCTGGGTACAGCCACCACTCAGAAATTTAAATGATCAAAATGAAACAGGTATAATGGTTTCTGTTTCGAAATCCTTGAAACAGGGGCGCTGTCTACTCACTGAAGGGCAGCTGTGCACTTAAAGCACATGTGACAATGGGGTTTCCTGCTGAAACATTAAAGAGGAATACGTGTGCACAAGTGCAAACCCACCCTGCGGAGGCAGGTGCACTGGTCTGCCTTCACCAGTTGCGGGATGCCAGACTGTTTCTAGGCTGGATGACATCATCAAGGAAAAACAATGGTTGCTTCTTGTCCTACTGTTCCCTGTGCTGGCAGTGGGTTCTGGAACTACCGAGAGTTACAAGTGGAGCGAAGAGAAGAAAGGCAACAAACCAAGATCATATAACGATGACAGGTTAGAAACACTGTGGGCAGCACCCATGCTGGTCGTCAGATATGGTGTAAGATACCGGGAGCCTCTGAGTACCAGTAATAGGGAGCTCAAGCGCCATGGTCCACAGTGGGTCCCTGAATACAGAACTGAGGTGGAAAAGGACTACAGAGGCTGGGGACATATTCAGTCCCATTCTGTTTTCATTGAATGACTCAGTTTAACCATTTCTTAGTATTTGTGCTAAAACATGATCATTGTTGAAAGGATTTCTGATGTCCAACAGGTGGAAGATTTGGAACCCCACACACTCCTCTGCCTTGATTCCTCAAAACAGGACAAACGTCTAAGTAATCTCCGACATCCTTCTAAACAATGCCCTGGTCTACACAGAGCGCTCCCACCTCAGACTACATTCTATCTCCACAAAAGCCAACGACAGCCATACTGCTTGCTCTCTCAGGTCACCTTTGAGCCTTCTTGAGAGTAAACCCCATCACATGAATGACAAACTTTATCACAACCTCGCCTTCTGTGTGTTAGTTATTATTATTATAAACATCTAAATCAAATTTAGCTTTATAAGGTCCCATTTATAATTTATTATTTATTTATTGATTGATAAGTCTTAATACCTGAGCTACCATGGTCCTGGCTCAAAAAATCCTTTTCTGTGCCAATGAGTTGAAGCATATTTTCTACTTTTTCCCTTATCAGATTAAGGGTATTGGGTCCTATGTTGAGGTCCTTATTCATTTGGAGTAATTTTATGTGGTGTGAGAAATACGAACAAATTTTCATTCTCTTACTTGCACCTATCCAGTTTGATCAGCACCACTTGTTGAAGATGCCATCTTTTGTAGTTTGCTTCATTGTGGGAAAAAAATACAGTGTTTGTAGATGGGTGAATGTCTAGGTCTTCAATTCTATTCCTTTGATCAACATGTCTGTTTTTATGCATAAGGGAACCTGCTACTATAGAAGATTCTTAAACTACATAAACACACACACATATATTTAAAAGGAGTTGGGAGGGAGTTACCATATAATAGAGGGAGCTAGTACTCAACTAGACTTTATACGCTATAAATTAAAACACCCAATACTCGGAATAGGCTGTATCTTTTTGAGATATTGGCCAATGGAGTTCCATTGATTCCCTCAAACATTACAGGCTATTGTCAGTATAACTGGTGATACTCCACAACTTAATGATAAGACAATATTGCTGAAGACACCACACACACACACACACACACACACACACACACACACACACACGTATATCATAGAACATGGAGAAATTGAGATAGTACTCAACTGAAAACTGGTGTGGGAAGTCCTTATGTATATATATTGCTTTTATTGGTTAATGAATAAAGAAGTTGCTTTTGGCCAATGGCTTAACAGAATCTAGCCAGGCTGGGAAAAATACATAGAAGAGAGTAGGCGGAGTCATGGAGAAGTCACATAGCTGACACAGGAGACAGACTCTGCTGGAGCCTGCTGGAACTTTGCCTATAGGCCATGACCTCATGGTGATAAACAGATTAATGGAGATGGGTTAGTTTAGGATACTTGAGCTAGCTAAAAATACGCTTAAGCTATGGGCCAAACAGTATTGCAATTAATACAGATTTCTGTGCGACAATTTCAGGAGTCTGGGCAGCTGGGAAATGAACAAGCAGCCTCCTACAACAGGAAATCTCACCCCCTAGTGGCTAGCATTCATATGCTGGAAGGTGCTATACCTGCTACTAGAAAAGAAAAGTAATTATAAATCTCATCAGCTACAGACCCTTTAAACTACAATAACTAGCTGCCTGTAAGATATGCCCCCTGGTATAATTAATGACACAGATGGTATGGAAGTAAGAGACAGAATCTGAAGTGACGTAAAGCCTGTTCCATGAGATGGAATGCACACCTGACCCTACTAATGAGTTCAAGAACCTAAGGCTAGATAGGCCATCGGCCCGGGGAAAATCTACTACTATTATTCTGCTAAATGAACAGAGCAATGAAATGACTTCTGGTGACATGTTTTTATACTCATAAATCAATGCATTGCTCAGTCTTCATTAGAGAAACTTTATCTTGCAGTATATAGTATTAATACAGAAAGCTACAACTATCAGATAACATACAGAAATGCTCAGCCCTAAAAATCACAACCTTTGCCATCAACTCTCAGGAATTGATGCAAAAGAGGTGCCGGAAAGACTGTAAGGGCCAGTAGTGGACGACTTCAAAAATCAGCATTTCCAGAAACAATAGGGCAGAAGCAGAAAATAACATATGAACCCACAAATACTGTGACAGCATACGCAATAACTATATAATATCAATCCAGAAACAATTCTGTTATGGAGTGGAGAAATGAACAAGAAGCTACACCCCTATCAACCACTACAAAAGAAGATATTCTAAATTGATAGCTACTGGGAGGATAATCAGGTCTCTTCAGCGAAGTTACACTGGATATGTCAATTATACTCCAGGGCAGTTTCCATGGTCTCGAGGAGTCGGCCAACATGGATTGAACTTCATGGGCTTTTCTTTCCTTTCCTTCCTTCCTCCCTTTCTCCTTCCTTCCTTCCTTCCTTTCTTCCTTCCTTCCTTCCTTCCTTCCTTCCTTCCTTCCTTCCTTCCTTCCTCTTTCTTTCTTTTGAGTGAGAACATTAAGTTGGATGAATAGGGAAGAAGTTGGGGGGTCTGGGGAGAGTTTGGAAAGGGAGGAAACATAATAAAAATACATTGTGTAAAATTCTCAAAAAATAAAAAAATTATTTAAAAACAGAAAAATAAAAAAATTTGAAAAGATTAAAAACTGAAACATTATAGAATAATTTTTTTTCAAAAAAAAATCAATTCAGGCCGGGCAGTGGTGGCGCATGCCTTTAATCCCAACACTTGGGAGGCAGATGCAGGTGGATCTCTGTGAGTTCGAGACCAGCCTGGTCTACAAGAGCTAGTTCCAGGACAGGCTCCAAAACCGCAGAGAAACCCTGTCTCGAAAAACCAAAAAAAAAAAAAAAAAATCAGTTCTGCTGCTGAGCTAGAAACTGATCTCAAAGGGTAGGCACAGTTGCTCTTCCTCATCTGAAGACATTCCAGATGTTAACTGCTGAAGTAATGGCTTTACAGTTGTTGAAGTATAAAGTACAGTGTGAGGACATTCTGACCAGGGCATACACAGGTATTTAGTAAGCCAGGCAATGGGCATCAACTAGAAACATCTGCTGCTGCTGACCCAATCACAGAAAGAGCTCCTTTGTGCAGCTCCATTTTCTCTACACCAACTCCTCTCAATGAGGAGCAAGTAGGCATTGAGAACACACACACACACACACACACACACACACACACACACACTCGTGTGTGCATGAAACAATATCAGGTCTTTAACATATTCTCATTGTTTTTGAACAGCAAATCTCCCAAGGTTGACTGCTTCATAAGACATCTTTGGAAACAACAAAATCCTATTGACATATAGCATCTAAAACCATAGCAGAGGCTTTTGTAAGGGATGGGCATAGTTTATGAAGTACAATTGAATGTAAAAGGATTCACTTAAGCTCAGAAAGCTTACTACTCCATTTCTTCTTACAAATAATAAAATCTCCCCAGAAGCAAACAGCACTGATTTTTAAAAGAGTCAAGAATGAAAAAGGAATTGATGATAGAGCTCAAACTCCTGCCTCAAGTTTATGTGTAGGAAAATCCTAATGGAGAGAAACAGTCTAATTTTCTAATTATGTAGAGAAACAGTCACAGTTTTATCAACTGGAGAGAACTAAAGTGAGGAGAAAATAACTGTTTTCTGCACATTAAAAATACTTTCCTTTAGAAGGTGGATTTCGTGCAAATCAAAATGACTCTGAGATTCCATCTTACAACTGTCAGAGTGGCTAAGATCAAAAACACTGATGACAGCTTATATTGGAGAGGATGTGGACTAAGGGGAACACTTCTCTATTGCAGGCAGGAGTGCAAACTTGTGCAGTCACTTTAGAAATGAATTTGGCATTTCTCAGAAAATTGGGAATCAATCCACCTCAAAATCCAGCTATACCAATATTGGGCAAATATTCAAAGGATGGTCAATCATACCACAAGGACCCTTGTTCAATTACGTTCATAGCAGCATTATTCACAATAGTAAGAAACTGGAAAAAACCTAGATGCCCCTCAACCAAAGAATGGATAAAGAAAATGTGGTACATTTACACAATTGAGTATTATTTAGCTGTAAAAATAATGACATCAGGAAATTTGCAGGCAAATGGATGAAACTAGAAAAAAATCATTCTGAGTGAGATAATCCAGATCCAGAAAGACAAACATGGTATGTACTCACTTATAAGTGGATATTGGGTGTAAAGTAAATGATAACAGGCTTTAATCCACAGCTCCAGAGAGGCTAGGTAGCAAGGAGGGCCCAAAGAGGTTCCCTGGGGATAGGAAATAGAAGTGACCTCCTGGATAAACTGGGGGAGGGGTGGAGGGTTGGAACATGAGGAATCAGGTTAGGCTGGTTGGAGGTGGGACAGAGGGGAAGAACAATGAAATAAATGTCATGATAGGGAGGACCATTTGGGGGGTAGAGAAAAACCTGCTGCCTGGGAAACTCCCAGGAATTCTTAAGGATGACCCCAGCTAAGACTCTTACCAATAGTGCAGAGGGTACCTGAACTGGCCATCTCTTGTAATTAGATTGATGGCTACCCTAATTGTCATCAGAGAACCTTAATTCAGTAATTGATGGAAGCAGATGCAGAGATCCGCAGCTGAGAACTGGACTTAGCTCTGGGAGTCCTGTTGAAGTGAGGGAGGAGGATTGTATGAACCAGGAGGTTCAAGGTCATGACGAGGAACCCTCAGAGACAGAGAACCCGAGCTCGTGGGAGCTCACAGGCTCTGGACCAACAGCCAGAGAGCCTACACGGGACCAGTCTAGGCTCTCTGCATGTGTGTGACAGTTGTGCAGCAAGGTCTATTCGTTGGACTCCGAGCAGTGGAATCAGAACCTGTCCCTGGTACTTCAACTGGCTTTTGGGAACCCATGCTAGGTTGTCTCACCCAGCTTTGACGCAAGGGAGGAGCTTGGTACTGCCTCAACTTGCTGTGACAACATGTTTTGTTGACACCCATGGGAGGCCTGCCCCTTTCCGAACAGAGATGGAGAAGTGGATGGGGGTTTAGGGGGAAGGCAATGGAAGGAAAGGAAGGAGAGGCAACTGTGGTTGGATATAAAATAAGTAAAAAAATTAATTAATATTATTTATTAATTATAAATAATAATGTTTAATATTAATTAATAAACATTTATGATGCAAACAAGAAAAACAAGACAGTTGAACTTTAGGCTGTACTCTGCAGATTCGGAGACACAGCTGAAATAAGTCAAGGGCCTTCCACCCTGCAGGCTTCTGCAGGCATTACTAAATGAATGCAATGTCTTGAAATTAAAATGCCAAACTACTATTGAATAATCTTAATGCCATTCCCAACAGATGCACTTCAGCAAATTTTCTTCTAGAATTGTTTTATAGGCTGCCACCAGGGTAAGGCTCATAAGTACATCTCATGGAGACTGTTTCCATACCAAGTGACACATTTACCCCTGAAGCAATCACCCATGGAAAAGCAGTTCCAATTAAGATTGCTGCCACACTGCTGCCGGGTTTGATGCTCAGGTCTCTAGAGGAAAGTATTCTGTTGTGGAGAATAAATATAGCTTCAATCAAAACAAAGTTCAGGCTTCCTGTTCAGACTGCCATCTATGGTGGTATCAAACTCTACTACATGACAAGAACTGTCATTAATATAAACCTGCATATATTTGAGTATGGCTTACTCTCTCTCTCTCTCTCTCTCTCTCTCTCTCTCTCTCTCTCTCTCTCTCTCTCTGATGTGGACTTAAAAGAACCAAATGAAAATCAGAAAAAAATCCTTCAATACACAAGAAGATGGAAAATAAGGAAGAATTTCTTTTGATAGTCAACTCTTATCTGTGTGAAAAGTTTTACATAATTGCCTTTTATAAGAACATTTTTAATTTGCAAGAATATTACCTTTTTTATTTCTGAAAAGCTTACAAATGGTAAGCGTTACTAAATATTTTTCATGCATATAACACTATAGTATACAGAGAAAGGTAATTAGGATGTGTGTCCTTAAAAACACATTCTTGCCTGAATTAAGAAAGCCAAGGGCTAGAATCTTAGCTACAGAAAAGAAGAGAACGTCAATACCAACATTATTTTTCTTCTTTAGATGCTGATACAACAGGTTCCTAGCTGACAAATTTAGCCATATTCAAATACGGAGTGGTCTAAAGAAGACCACAGGCGTCACTACTGTTTGGCAGGTCATCTCTCCTACTCTGGGCTTCTAGAGCTTCTCTATCAGGCTACACGTGATATGGCAGGAAACAGAGAGTTCCCTGGAAATGAAAATAAAACTAACCACCCTATACAAAGTGTAACCATGACAGTGTCCTTGCGACACATTCAGACCTTCCTGACATCATAGCCAAGGCTCTGAACAGGAATCCTGCTGCCCCGAGTTCTACTTGCTTACATCCTGGCACTAAACTCCTCAGTTCCTAGAGGTTATCCTGAGGTGTTGAGCAGGTAGCTGCCCTACTTTCCAGGCTTCTTTTCTTCATAATGTAGTTTCAGTGTTACCTGCTCCTCACCATCTAGCTGAAGCTTTTTGTTTGTCTTCCTGTCGCCTGCCTGTCTTAAAGCAATAGCCACCTGTTTCTGAGCGGCTGAGCATTTTTTTCTAATTGGGAATGAGAGGCAGTATCCCTGGCTCCACCTCATCTTTCTCGTGTCTCTTCTATTCCAGACTTGTCTGAAACATGAGAAAGTGAGATAGAGGAAGCCAGGAAACCGGAACCATGAGCTTGCACACCGAGGTATGTGAGAGCCAGTGCTCTCATGGGCCCATTCTTCTTTCTTCTACAGAAGATCTTCAAATGCTCCCCAAAGAGGTGCTGTTTATTAGCTCGGTCCCATTCCTGCACCGATGTGGGGTTCCCCTCTGCATGCTGTGATTACCATTAATGAATAATGAAACTGCGTTTGGACCCATAGCAGGGAAGAACTTAGCTATGTGTGGAAAACTAAACTGAATGTTGGGAGAAATGAGGGTGAAGTCAAGGAGAAGCCATGCAGTCCCACCAGAGACAGGTGCTGGAACTTTAGCAGGTAAGCCACAGCCTTGTGGTGACACAGATTAGTGAAGATGGGTTAAATTAAGATGTAAGAGTTCGCCAAGAAGAAGCCAGAGCCAAGCAGTGATTTAAATAATATGGTTTCTGAGCAGCCCGGAACCAACAAGCGGCCTTCTCACAACACTGTGCTTCAATCCCAGCAACTCTTTGTGGCTGTGCAAGGATACAAGAAGGGCGGTAACACATCTTGAGCCTTGTTCAAGCCGTTTGTGAGCAGTGTGCCAACAGCGGAAGAAAGCTTTTTATGATGTGCTAAGACAAGGATAGGCCTGTTAGACATAGAAATAGTGCGCCCGTGTTCGGAGGAGCTATTAGCATTGGGGGAAATTTTGACTTTGCTTCAACACTTCCTGGGTAAAATCTGTGGGACGATCATAAGAAGGCTGTACTTGAATTGTGTGTAGGAGGAACACACACACTGTTGCACTTGGCACTATTCATTCATCACTCCCACTCTGTACTCGAAACTTCTCTCCGAGGCAGCAGTGGTTTTTCAGACACTTAAAATACTGCATTTTATACTATGCTTACTACAACCAGCTAAACATATAATCAGCTGTCAGCGTGTGTGCGTGTACATGTGTGTGTGCTTGTACGTGTATGTATTTCTCCTAGGCCCAGCTCTGAAGAGGTTAATCACCATCACTGAGAGTCCATAATGATGAGTAACCACGAAGAAACCAAGAAGCCATGCTTTCATTTATGCTACTCCAGTCCAGATTACTCTTTGCTCAGCACCAATTTCACAGGTAAAAAGGTATCTTTGCACATTTCCCAAATATGCTACAATGCGTTGTTTTGCCATCATCTGTATCCCAGTTTCAAGGCAAAATGGATTTACTTCGAAGTCATTTTTGAGAGAGGGTCTCACTATGTAACCCCGAGTGTCCTGGAATTGGCAATGTGGGCACAGCTGACCTCCAATTCACAGATATCTATCTATCTCTGCCTTCTGAGTGCTAGGATTAAAGGCATGGGACACCACATCTGACTACAAAGTCATTTTGTTATTTAGGAGCCTAAAGTTCCACTGGGTAGTGGTGGTACACACCTTTAATCCCAGAATCCAGGAGGTGGAGGCAGGTGCATCTCTGTGAGTTTGAGGCCAGAGTAGTATACAAAGCAAGTTCTACGACAGCCAGGACTACATAGAGAAACCCTGTCTCAGAGAGAGAGAGAGAGAGAGAGAGAGAGAGAGAGAGAGAGAGAGAGAGAGAGTCATGGTTCTATCTCATCTTTCAGTTTGTAGCAGAGTAATTACAGGGAACAAGAATGAAAACTTCAACCTCACTGACACAGGAGCCTTTACCCCACTACAGACACACACACACATACACACACACACACACACACACACACACACACACAGAGAGAGAGAGAGAGAGAGAGAGAGAGAGAGAGAGAGAGAGAGAGAGAGAGCAGGCTGAAGAAATTGAATTGTTTTCAAACATCTCCAAGTACTTCTGTGTCCCCTTCAACAAGATGACAAGATGCAGCAAACATGACATGTCTCTGTCTTGATGGCATTCAGAAAAAGACAACAGACTTGGAATTAGGAGGAGGTTCCAAGCATCAATAACTAAGTCAAAATACTCAGGGAAAAGATTTTATTCAGTCTGTTGCGCCTCCTTGATCTCACTGTCTGTTTTGTTTTATTTGGGACAGGTTCTCTCTATTTATTCCCGGCTATCCTGGAATTTGCTATGTAGACGAAATTGGCCTAGAACTCAGAGTTCCTCCTGCCTCTGCCTAGAATTAAGGGCTTATGCCACCATGCCCAAGGGATTTTGCTGCCTTTCAAGAGAAATCACCATATTCCTTAAAGTTGTTTTACAAATTAGGTCAAAGAGAATCCATACAGTGCCTAACACTGTGCTCTGGCTGCTTTACTGTGTCCTATGAGAGAGATGCTCCTTTCTGCTCTGTCAGGACCCAATGTGAACGAACAAGTTGATGGTGTGTTCTCCAGCCTCAGTACCTCTCTGTGAATACTCTCTAGAATGGGCCTCTGGTCTCGACAAAGAATAAATCTAAGTCCAGGATTGGTTCAAGGTCTTGCTTTCCTTTCTTTTTTAAAGACTGTCTTTGTGTTTGCTATGTATATTTTCTTCTATTACTGTGACAAATACCATGACTAAAGGCAACTTGGGGAGGAAAAGGTTATTTCATCTTACAGTTTACAGCCCATCACAGAGGGAGATCAGGGTAGGAACTCAAGGAAGGAGCTTGGAGGTAGGAAATGACGCGGAGACCAAGAAGGAATAATGCTTACTGGTTTTCTTGCTCTCCATGGCTCACTTAACCTGCTTTTTAAACACCACCTTTGCACCCTGAACCAACTAATCAGAGGAGGCACTACTTACTCTAGTGTACTAGGCCTTTCCACATTAATTACTAATGAAGAAGGTGCCCTCACAGAACCATGCGAGGGAGGCCTTTTGTCAATTAAGGTTCACTCTTCCCAAATGACTTTAGTTTGTATCAAGTTGACAAAAATCAACCACTACAACTGATCTCTTGTCCACGTGAAACAAACCCTCCTCACTGGTAAACCATGACCTTTCCTTTCTTTTTCCTCCCCTCAAGATCTCATTTAATATCACAATATAAAACATAGCATAACTTTACAAGTCATACTTTAAAATTTCAGTCTTTTTAAAGTTTCCATCACTCCAAAGTGCCTCAACTATGGATTCCTGTAAAATAAAAAAATAACTTACTTACTTCCAGAGAGCAAAAACAGGGTACAGTAACAATTGGATCAAAATGAAACCAAATTCCTGTAGTGTAAATCCAATCCTGTAGCTCAGTGCCCAAGATCTTGGACTCGCTCAGTATCTTCTGAGCTCCAAAGAGCTTGGACAGCTCCTCCACCCTGGCTCCACCATCTGCAGCACACACCGCTTGTCTTATAGGTTCAGGCAGATTCCACTCCCTACCTGCCACTGTCTTTCCACAGTCCTGCCATCTCAAATATCTAGGAGTGTTCACTACAACTGAGGCTGAACCCTCACCTGGGCCTCTCTTCAGAAACTCTGACCCTGCCACGCAGTGCCAAGCCTCAGTTTCTCTCCATGAAGTGTGGGTTATTGACTTTACATAAGAGACGGAAAATGCAGATTTGACAATGTTGTTAAGAGATAAATGTAGACGGGAAATGATTTAGAACTAATATATTAGCTTATATGTGTGAATCAAAAAGCATAAATATATTACTTACTAACTTCACTAAAAAATGTTTGGCAATTCTGTATAATAACTGCCTGCCTTAACTTTCTAAGATATGAAATTTGACTAGACTAACCTTGAATTTTCATACAACATCCTCTTTCCTCCTTTGCTCCTTTTACTCAATGCATGCAGCATTTGCCACTTTTATTTACATTCTAAATGACAGATTTCTCTTAATCACTCTAAGACATACATCACAAAATCTACTGAATTAAAAAAAGACTGAACAACATCATTCTTAATTTTTTTTACATGTATAGTATTTTGTCTTCATGTCTTTCTGAGTACCACTTGTATGCCTGATGCCCATGGAGACCAGAAGAAGACATTGAATCATCCCCTAGGACTAGAGTTGTGAGGTGTCATGTGGGTGCTGAGAATTGAACTGAACCTGGGTCCTCTAGAAGAGCACCTAGAGTTCCTAACTGCTGAACCATCTCTTCAATCCCAAATATCATACATTCTAATAATCAATTAAAGAAAATTCAGAAGAAATATAAACCTTCCCAGATTCTTCAAGAACCAAATAACACACTCGCTATGAAATGCAGTGTTGGTGGTCCCTGATGATCATGTACCCCACTTTTGTGTGTGTGTGTTCTACTTCTGCAATAACTTCCCAATCTTCCTGAGGCTTTCATACTGTTGTGTTGGATATTTTATATTAACTTGACACAAGCTACATCATCAGAGGAAGGGCCCTCAGTTGAGAAATGCCTCTAGAAGATCAGGCTGTAGGGAAGCATTTTGGAAATGCCAGTACCGTGGGAAAACTTCCAAGAACCTCTAGCAGGCACGGAGTGGCACTTGCCTAAGCCTACTTCACAAGCTGTGTGTGCTGTGGTAAGCCCTTTGGAGGAACCTAGACCATCATGAATTCTAGAAGTCTGACACTGAGATTTATGTTGTTAGACTTATAGCTTTGCTTTGTTCAGATTATGACTGCTCACGTCACATTTGTGCCATACCTGTCCTGTGTAGGCAAACTCCAGAGCCTGCTTTAAGCCCAGGCTGGTCACGCCTCGTAAGTTTACTTCATCGGCTTCACTCTCCACCATACAAAGACTGAACATGGCCTGAAATGTGGAAAGAAAGAAAGAAAAGAGTGAATTATGAGATCTAAAAAGCAAGAAAGACAATGTTCTAGGGAAACTGGGATGTAAAGGTTTTCAGTTAAAATGTAATTCTGGTGTCCAGGTCACTTCCAAAAAGCTTCATTTGCACAAGCCTCGACTCCTATCTGATATCTAAACAGTTACAGTAAAACACACCACAGGGCTGGAGAGATGTCTCAGCCGTTAGAGGCTAGGCTCACAACCAAAAATATAAAACACACCACATACACGCACACACACACACACACACAAACACACACACACACACACACACATCATCCAAAGATAAGGGAGTATTACTTTATATATGAATGAGATCCGTACCCAAAAAGGGAAATGAGGGTCTACCTGAGTCTGCACTAGGACCTTTTCTTATACTATATGGCTTCTGGTTTAGTGTTTCATGGCATTCCCGAGCATGCAAACAAGTGGGTCTCTGTATCTTCTGTTTTGATCAATTCCAACTTGTTAGTTTTGTGTTATCATTTTATTATTAACCCTAAGAAGCCTGTTTGTAACAGGGAGTGGATTGGACAGGAGCTGTGGAAAGGGGAAACCATAATCAGCATATATTATATTAGAACAAGATCTATTTTCAATCAAAGGGGAAATTGTCAACAAAATGAAAAAGATCAGTGCTATTGCAGAGAGTACCTGAATTTAGTACTAGAGCCCAGCACAACCAGCTCCTGGGACAGTGCCACGTTTGACTGGGGTGGTACAACTGACAAACAGTAACACAGGTGTCCTAAGGGGAGCTCAGGGAGGAGAAACTGTTATGGACTGTCCTGTCCCTTTAAGAGACAAGCCCCACCCACTCCCACCCACTTCTGCTGAGGCAAACAGATCATCCTTCTGCTTCTAGCCTGTGTTCTCTCTGCCCCATCTCTCTTCAGAAGAGGTGGCTAAAAACTCTTCTTCTGTCCTCCCCGCTTTCTTTGTTTCTCTCTCTCTCTCTCTCTCTCTCTCTCTCTCTCTCTCTCTCTCTCTCTCTCTCTCTCTCCCTCTCTCTCCCTCTCTCTCCTTCTCCCCCTTCCCTTTTACTGAATAAACTATATCCAGACGCACTCTGCATGGCGTGCCTATCTGTCTCTCTGTCTCTGTCTCTCACCCGCAGTGGCTCCTCATTGGACCTGACTGCCCTTTGTGGCCTGCAGCTGCACCTCGGGGACCTGCCATCTTATCTAAACTGTTACATTGGTTCCGTGACTCGGATAGATTTTACTTGTTGAGAGCCAGTATAATCAAGCATGTACCCAGCTCTCCAGGCAGATTCTATACTGTAGTTATGACTCATCTATAGCCGGTAAACAGCTCTCAGCTGCTCAGAGATCTGGGTAATATGACATTTAAATGCTCAATTATTAAAATACTTTTCATAACAAAAAGAGACAGGTTCCTAGCAGCAGCACTCTGTTTCTTCCCAAGAAGACAGAAGAGAGATGGGTACAAAACAACATCCATCCACAATTCACTTCAGCTGCCAAGCACTGATCACTGGGAAAAACTGCCTTTCATCTAAATGGAAGCTCTCCAGACAGTGGACAGAATCACCGGAATTGACTGCCTAGCTGCTCAGGTCAAGGTAGGCTTGCCTTCCTAAAGATTTCTTAGTCCTCAAGATCTTTTGAAGCCTGGCAACTCCTGTACTAAACAGCAAAAGAAAAATACAACACTCAGCAACCATGGAGGACCCTGAGGAGTAAGTAGCTCTAGGTACCAACCAAGTAAGTTCTCTTTCATTTTTTTAATCAATAACTCCTCAAATAAAATTTTATCCTTCTCAAAGATCTCTGATGCAGTTAGCCAGCTGAGAGGTCTTGTCAGTTTAAAAGGACAACCTCACCAAACAAATTTCAGTAAAATACAAATACAAGTTATTAAGGTGTGTACCTGCAAGTTATAAAGGTGTGAGGACAAATACAATTTGTCAAATCTCTCATGCTGCCTTTCATAGTCTTAAAAATACCTTTTATTCTGCAAAATCATCTGTCACAGTCATTCTGATATGCTACTATTATTTATATTTACATATAAACATGCTACTGTTTATACAAAATATATGTCTAAGACTTAAGTTTTCACAAACCCAGAGAATTTTTGTGAGTTCCAGGGAGCCAAATTGAAGAATTAACCTTAAACAGATCAGAATCATCGTCTCAATTTCCTAGTCCTGATTTTTTTTTTCTTCCTAAACTTAGCTTTGTCCTCTGTTCTGCCAACACCTTGCCAGGTTCAAGAGATACCAGACAGTTCCATACCACAAACCCTGGACAGGAGTAAAGTGACCAGCTACCCCAGGTTGTGACTAGCATCCAGTTTTCTCAGGTCCCCCCAAGATGACACCCACAAATAAGCAGGAAGCAGACTTGAGAATCCACTGCCCCAATTCCTTTAACCTGTTGTGCCTAACTTTCCACCTTTTTATTATAAGAGATAGGAATGTTATGATTTGCTGGCCTGATCTGTCACCTGGGTACCCTGTCCCTTTAAAAGACAAGCCCTGCTCTCTGCCCACCTCTCCCCTTCTGCTGAGGGAAATGGATATCCTGCCTCCTCTAGCCTGTGCTCTCTCTTTCCATCTCTCTCCTGAAGAGGTAACTTTTGCTTTCTCTCTCTCTTCTTACCCCCTCTCGCTCTCTCTCTGTGCCTCTCTTCTTCCCCCTCTTCCCTTCCCCCCTTTCCTTCCCCTTCTATAACCCACTAAATAAACTCTACCCACTTTCTCTGCATGCCATCTATCTATCTCTCACTGGTTGCAACTCCTCATGGGACAGGCTGCCCAGCTGACCCGCTGAGGTCTCTCACCTGCTGCTACCCACCAGTCTGAGACCCACAGAGACCTTGGGTGTTGGGACCAGCTGCCCCTCATGGCCCACTGCGCCCCTCGGGGAACCACAGCGTTTTATCTAAACCATTACAAAAACCTCTCATGGAATAGAAGGGCAAAAGCTCATTTGACCTTCATTTGCAATATGACTACAGACCGTGAAAGCGGGGCCTCACAATCCTTCTGATCTTTTGGGTTTTAAAAGTTACCACAGGGATAACTCAGAATTTCATTAAAAAAAAATCATGTCAATAGCAAAGGTTTAAAAAAAGACTTTTTAAAAAATCACATAGCAACAAGCCAAGAGAATTATAAAGACATGCTCTATTTGTTCTTTTTAAAACCAAACTGCACTACCTGCAGGAAGTAACCCAAAGGCTACTCAAAGGAACAAAATCTGTGGTGACCAAGGGTTCATAGTGATGTCGCTTTTTAAAAAATTAATTATGTTTTACATACCAAACCCAGTTTCTTGATTTTTTGATGTTGGTTCTTCCTATCATTGTGAAGCAGAATTCACCAAGCGTTGGATTGTTCCCCCACTAATAGGGACCGTGATCTGCGTTTAGACAGCCGTGACACTGCCCTGCCTGGCTGTCTTTGAAACATAACTGTCAAAGCAGAGCAGACTGGCCTGCAACTCATTCATACTGGGGTTAAATACCAGGCTGGCCTTAAACTCAGAGATCCATCTGCCTCTCGGACTATACACCAGTCTCTCTGGACTAACTGAAGCATACAAAAGAAGAAATTCCATTACCCCAACATAGGAAGACATCCCTGCTGGAGACCTGCTGCAGGCGGGGGATTCAGGTCCCAAAGAGGCTGTGTAGAGTCAGGGAAGAGAAAGAGAAGGCAGATACGATCTGAAGGTGAATCAGGACGGAAGGAGGAGACAGACACTGTCAGGGGCTGAACCCAGATGGCTGCTCGCAGCATTTTATTGAGAAAAGATTATACCTTTTATACTGTATAGTTGCACATGGGATTAAATGGGGAGAAGGGGCATGTGAGCTAGGGTGTCACTTGAGGTCAGAGGTTGAGGACCTTGACAATAGGCACTAGTCATATGTTAATGGAAGTGTCATAAGCTCCTCCCAAGGGAATGAAGACCCTTATCCAAATGCCTGACCTTGGAAAATGATTTCTGAGGAGCTGACCCTATAATATAAATTCTTAGTCTTACTATAGAGGCCTGTTCCCCTCATAATGCTCTCAAAAAGTAAGGTCCTGACATCTTAATCTTTCCCCACTATACCAGTATCATTCCGATTTCTCTGTACTTATTAACTGAACTCTTGCCTTTAAAGTCCTCAGGCTCTGCTTCTGAATTGTAGGCATTTTATCCTTGGGATCAGGTGTATCTAGTAAATCTCTAACTTTCCCATTATTGGTGTAATTAGGCGGGCATAATGGAATTCCTGAGTCCTTGGTGGGGCCAGATTTTGTCCAAAGAATTATTTTGTTTAGAGAGGCTACCATTATATACATTTTTATCCTCTACCAAAGCCCACACAAAATTTCCCAAAGGGAAAGGCATTAATATTGAAAATCATCAGAAAAGAAAGTGAGACGGTGCTGGAGAAGGGTGGTCTGCAGTGTCAAAATGCTGGAACTTTGTCAAATAGCAACAGTCACTATGTGGTCCACACTGTCAGCCTTCAGTCATTATACTGGGCATCCCGTGGGGATCTTCCAGATTATATCACTAACCACAGCCACTTTTGGACCCACATGTGCTTGCTAGCATTTCAGGCACCATGCTAGCCTGTCCCTTGGGTCCCCGCTATAGCCACCAAGAGCATCCCCTGCATGCATACGTTGTCAGCATTCAGGCAGATACCTGTCCAGCCCTGGGTCCTGTGGCTGCTAGATAATTGTGAGCATGTCTTTGTGAGAATGTGCTAAGCCTCCTTGAAAAGCAAGCTCCACCAGTTCCCCCTTCCCTTCCCTGCCACTTTTTCAAAGAGGCTGCAAGGACTTTGCGCCTCTCCCTTCGAATCGCCACCCCACCTTTCTCCCCTTTTCCCAATAAACCCCATTTTGCTGTATTGTGTGATTTGCCCTCGCTGTTTTTAAATTAAAACACACTCCATGTCCTTTCCTCTTGACCCACGTGCCCTCTTCCACTGTATACTCAATATTATAAACAAATAAGCAAATGAATGAAAGAGTGACTAAAGTAAATTAAAAGCTTAATAAAAAGAGATGATGAACAATGCTTTCCTCCCCTCACCAAACACACCTTTAAAATTTCTGCACTGGCTGCAAGCCTTCATTTTCGCCATGTACTCCTATGGAATTACCACTTTGCTACTTTATCACCACATTTAGAAATGTAATATTATTTCTCTCTAACATCACAGCACATCATCTTTTAAGTTCAGGGCCAGCTGTGGCAACAGGCAGTCAAGACTTGGGAAGCATCACTGAGAACTCAAGGCAAGTCTTGGTCTACACAGTGAGTTCTCTCAAGACAAGAGAAAGTCTGTTAATGTTACAAAGGTCATATTTATTAAAATAAAAATAAAAGACATGACTACTAAACCGAGGTCAGTGTTTTAAGTTTAATAAATTTAGAAAGCACCAAGGAAAAACATCATCAGATACCGCTAACAGTAGGAAGAACACGCTGGTGGACTAGGGGAAAACTCAGCTGCCCAGACCAGCTGAGCTTGTGAAATGCTGTCTACAGACCAGCTAGGGGCCATCATGAGAACAAAGGTCCTATATTTTAGGGCTGATGTTCTTGATAAGGTAAACTGCAGTGTGTGCGCAAACAGATATTGTGTCTTCCTTTCTGTGGCAACTCTATTGTAAAGACTAGCACTGATGTCCCAAATAAACACAGGTATAAGAATGCACAAACTAAGATGTTCCTCAAAAACTACACACAAATGATCTACTGTTACAGTGCTGAAAGCAAGGAGAATTGGTCTTGAGTAAATATTTCTACATGTTAGTTATGGACATTTAAAAATTGTACTTGTTAGAAAGAATATCTACCATAAGCTAAACACTTCAAGCAAGTTCAAAGTTAGACATTTAGAGACAAAACACACACATAAAACCATATGGCCACAACATTCTGCCAATGCCTGGGAGACTGTTCCGCTGAGGAGTAGGAAAACACAGCTCAGACTCATGTTTGGTTCACACTGTCTTGTGTCTGGGAGAGCCTTGGCCAGACTGAGATTTATAGTCTTCACAGTTTACTCTTGGCTGGTAATGTGTTGCCACAGCCACAAATCTTTCTAATTGAAAACCCATTTTTGTGGAAATGCAGTCAGCTTGCAGTGCCTACCACAGAGGAAGCTGTGAATTTATGACACATTATTCTTTCTTTATTCATATGGAAATGACACAAACTGAGTTCTAAAATCATGGTCCATGAATGAAGTTGGCCTGGATCACGCCGGTTGTCACTCAGTCACAAGATGAACTGCAACCACACCAAAGTCAGTATATAAGGCCTCAAGACTGACAGAAATCGACATCTTCACTATTGAGGAGATGGCAGGTCACAGATATGCTGATGCACTGTACTCAAAGAAACTGAAATCTGATGGTTTTTATCTGGTAAACTCTATAGCTTTACTGCTAACACTGAACAGGGGCAAGATATATTTATTAGCAATCCAAATACTATCATGGGCAAAATATGTAAATTGTACAGACACATTCATACCTTGCCTGTTATGACTGAAAACAAACAGCATGTTTCAGGAAGCCTTTAAAAAGAGGACCTCCTGATAACTACAGCAGATCTAGTCTGGATCTGGGCATCTTCCATATGCCCTGTGCTGCGTAATTAGTGTTAGGATATGGCGTGAGAGGGACCTTGGCATGTCCAAGAAGTCTCACAGTGGGTGAGAGACAGACATGCCATGCAGACCTCGCTGATGTGGAGGGAGGAGCAAAGGGAGAGAAGATGGGCACAGAGCAGCCTCCTGGGAAGACAGAGAGAGAGAGAGAGAGAGAGAGAGAGAGAGAGAGAGAGAGAGAGAGAGAGAGAGAGAAAGACCTGCGTGCATCTTCAGAGGAGCTGCAGGAAAGAAAGTAGGAATGGGAGGAGCTTGTCTCTTAAACGGGGTGGGGACATAGCACATGTACACAGACTACTTAGTGACTCACAGACTATGTAGTGATGTAGTAGCTGTGGCTTGAGTGAGTGCATCCTGCCTGGTGACAGGACCAGGAGACAGGCCAGCATAATGTCTGACTCTTAACATTCTCACCTTTTGCTTCTTATAAAAAGGAGAGGAAATTAAAGTGAGACATGATGGGGTGCCAAGATCTCAAGACTGCTTCTTGCTGATTTGTGGGCATCCACATCTTGGGGGGCGAGCCGAGAAAACTGGGGAGCTGGCTACTTCCTAATGTATCAGGTTGCATCACAGCTGTTGAGGCTCTGTAAAACTGTCTGGTGCCTCTTGGACCTGGCAGGGTGTTGGCAGAGCAGAGGACAAGGCCAAATTTAATCATGGTATCGGCACAAAATGCACGTTGATCAATGGAACTGAAGACCCAGATATAAGTCTACACACCTATGGATTCCTGATTTTTGATAAAGAGGGCAGAAACACATAGTGGAAAAAAGAACAAACCAGCATCTTCAGCAAAGGGTTCTGCTGGTCAAGCTGGAGTGCTGCATGCAGAAAAACAAAAATGAATTTATACTCACCATCCTGCACAAAACTTAACTCCAAATGGATCAAAGACCTCAGCATAAAATCTGATATGATGAACCTGATTGTCTTATTTAGGGTTTCTATTCCTGTAATGAAACACCATGACCGAAGAAACTTGGGGAAGGAAAGGGCTTGTTTTGCTTACACTTTGACATCACAGTTCATCATCAAAGGAAGTCAAGACAGGAACTCCAGCAGGGCAGAGACCTGGGGACAGGAGCTGATGCAGAGGCCCTGGGGGAGTGCTGCTTACTAGCTTGCCCCTCATTCTTAGCCTTCTTTCTTACAGAACCCAGGACCACCATCCTGCTGATGTACACCCTCAATGGGCACCCAGTCCCCAATAATCACTAATTAAGAAAATGTCGCCACAGGCTTGCCTACAGCTCTGTCTTAAACAGGCATTTTTTCAATTGAGGCTGCCTCCCTCTGATGATTCAAGCTTGTGTCAAGTTGACATAAAAACAGCCAGTGTACAGATAGAAGAGAAAGTTGAGAATAACCTTGAAGTCATTGCCTCAGGAAAAGACCTTCTGATCAGAACACCATTAGCACATGCAACAACAAAAATAATTAATAGACGGAATATCACGAAACTGAGAAATTTCTGCTTGGCAAAGGACAAACTGGCAACTTACAGAACTGAAAATGATTTTTACTCAATTTTATGAGAACTGATAATTAACTGATTTCTCAAAATGTATATGTATGTTTATATTTGCATCTATATCATCCATATTGATTTCTTTTATCATTGAGTGAAATAAACTTTTTCAATAATTAGGAAGATGGTTGGTAATACAGCCTAGCAGGATAAGGCTGCTGCTGCCAATCACGACAACCTGCATTTAATTCTCAGAACCTGCATGGTGGAAGGAGAGACCTACGGGCCACAACTTGTTCTTATATACTGTCTCATATAGCCCCTGCCCCTCCCCACCTACTGAAGAAATGAACACAAAATTGGAAATCGGATTTTCGGAATTACTGAGAAACAATAACTTCTCCAAGGTTACTATATTACTTCATTTAAACAGGAGGGAACAGGAAACAAGAGAAATTTAGTGAATAGTTTAAGACAAGAAAGCTGGTAAGCGATAGAATCAAGACAAACACACAGTTTGCCACGATTCTTCATCTTTGCTTCTCTCTCTCAAGAATAAACTGATTATTATTATCTGGGAAAGTCATGGGCCTTTGTGTTCAAAGAGAAACAGAGACATCTGACTTCTTAGGTGTATAGACATCCTTTCCTTTGCTTCTTCCATCCCAATACCTAAATGGTAAATACTCACTGCCTGCGTGGTCACTGAATTATTGCTGCCTACTACTGATCTCATGGGAGGCTGATTTCCCCAGACTGTGGCAGAATCAGAGAACATGCCCTAGGTGGATTGTGAACACAACATAATAGGAATGATTTGATATAAAAATCTCTCATCACTTTAAATTCAAATATTTCTAAATGAGAAGAATGCTGATAATTCAATTTTTTTTCGGGAATCCAGTCATGGAAACCTCGAATTCAATCAACATCAGATGAGCTAATTAAATGCAATTGATTCAGCAAGCAGCTGGATCGTCCCAGAGTGTGGACAGTTCATTCTGAGTCCGTTCTTACAAAGACGATAAGCAGAATTGCAGCACAGTAACTATTCATCAGGTTCACATGGTTCCCCCGCTTTTCCTTCATTGAGAGGACATCTGTGTTCAGTCAATGCTCAGTTTAAAAGTTTGGAAGTTTCATCAGCTGTATTATCCTTTGGACATATTGTTCAGACCAAGCTGACATTATGTGTACACATGAGATCAACAAGCACGGGTGAAGTTTTTATTGTAACTAAAACTTACCATGAAATTCATAACTTTGAAAGCACTAAAAAGGCGTGAAAGCAAAATGAATAAAACAATGAAAATTTTTCCACAGTGCAAATACACATAAAGGACTTAGCAAAATAGCTGGCATAGTGCAAATGGTTTCGAATGTTAGCTAGTGTGATTATTTCAGGAATATTGTTCTAGTTTCATATTACTTATATTGCATGTAAATGAATCAGTTCAAGCAAAGGAAAAACAGATACAGTCCCGAGTACACCAGTCACCGTTCAGCATGCTGAACGCATGGAGCCCTAAGTATAACAATGAAAATGACAGTCACCAGGCTCAACTGGAGACACTTTCTCTGGCAGTGATTCAAATAATTCAAATGAGGAGGACAACTATGTCTTTTGGTTTTCTATCTAAAAGAGAAGTGGCACTTGGGCACTGTCATTGTGAACTGATACCTATATGTGGAAGGAAAAAAAAACCTATTTTTAATGAATGTCCTTGGTTTAAGGAAATTATGAAGCTATTTCTTTAAAAATAAATCAATACCACACATGGGCATCATAGTTCCTTCCAAATGCACACCTGAAATCATCTACCCACAGCATTCTCACTGCATGGTGTGTTCACAGGGACACACCTGAAATCATCCTCCTACTGCATGGTGTACCCACAGAGACACACTTCATGGTGTGCCCACAGAGACACACCTGAAATCATTGTCCCACAGCATTCACCCTGCATGATGTGTTCAAAGTTATACAAATAAATAATTTATGAACATAGTCTTCAAGATCTCAAGTATACTGCATAAAATATCTATAAAGACATATCCTAGGTTCTTCTTTGAAAGTAATTATTGTAAGATGGCCTGCTAATTTGCTACCAAAAGTCCATACATATCAACATTTCATACCAGGACACACTCTAGTCTTTGCTCTGATATTCTTGTCAGCAAAACAGGACACAGATGATCTGGGACTGAAAATTCGGGCCTAGGAGTCCAGGATACCAGGGTTTGTATCTATGCTAGATGTCTCCTTTTTTATTTGACCTTCGCTGGACATGGTGGCTTATTATTAATTCAGTGATCTACACCAGATTCAGCTGGCTTGATTCTCATGGTGCACTGTTTTCTTCTTTTGCCTTAGTAGATTATAAGCATTTAGCTTTGCGAACACAGGAAAATGAATATAAATTCTGAATGAAGGCATCTGTTGGACTTATTTCAAAAGACTAAATAAATTTCTGTTGACTGTGTTTAAGTTATTTACTAAATATTATTTTATATTACCATAGACTCAAAAGGCCTCAACTACTGGCTCTCTCTTTGTTAGAAGTGATGAGGGTGTATGTGTGTGTTGAGGGAGGGGACTCAGAGACTTATTAATAACAAAAATATCAAGCATTGGTGCAAACTTGTATCCTTTTTTATGAACTGTTAATGCATCCATAGATTTTTAAAATAACGGGGAAGATTCTTTCCAATCCATTTACAAGGAAACCATCCTGTGTTGGCCAACTACTTCTGAGTATGTGGCCTGCTCAAGAGTATGGTTGATAAATTCAGTGTCACTTCATTGAATAAAACTGATTTTTCCCTCTTCCAGTATCAATTAATTGTAATTAGCTTTTCTATTACGGTTTACTTTATTTAATTTTAAAGAAAGAATAACATGGAGTTTAGAGGGGATAGAAAGTGATAAAATTATGTTGTATGAAAAAATTTTAAATGCATAAAAACAAAACAAGCATTAAAAAGAAACCTGACGTGAGTTCCTGCTGTTGGTTGTTTTATTCTTTTTCTCTTTTGCGGGCCTGCCACCCGGCTCCCAGATAGAACACATGGAGGCTTATTTTTTTCTTATAATTGCCAGCCTTAGCTTGGCTTGTTTCTAGCCAGCTTTTCCTAAATTATCCCATCTTTTGCCTCTGGACTTTCATCTTTCTTTATTTCTATATACCTTTATTTATTTCTTACTCCATGTCTTGCTGTGTACCTGGTGGCTTTTCTTGCTCTTGATCCTTCTTTTCTCTTCCCAGATTTCTTCTCCTCTGTTATTCCCTCTGCCTGCCAGCCCTGCCTATCCTTTCTCTGCCCAGCTATTGGCCGTTCAGCTCTTTATTAGACCAATCAGGTGTTTTAGACAGGCAAAGTAACACAGCTTCACAGAGTTCAACAAATGCAACATAAAAGATTACAACATACATTTGCATCATTAAACAAACGTTCCACAATGTAAACAAATGGAAAACATCTTAAAATAATATTCCACTACAAACTCCCTTCCTAAGACCATGTAACAACTTAATACTAAAGACACTAAAACACTCAGCTAACACTAGTCCTCAGGTCGCCTGAGAGAAAAGTGCTGGAATCTATGTCATCTGCAACAAGCAACTTTACAAATTTTCTCCATTTAAAGCCCAGGAGAGTCATTCTCATGGGCAGATTTGAAGTTTATTTTAGGAGCAGTTACATCAACTCACTTATTCCTGGGTTAGGGGAAGCAAGCACTCTCTTCTCACAAAATGCCATGCCATGGGGTTTCTGCTATTTATGGCTACAAAGGCTTTTGACAAACACCTTTTAGGAGCACATCCATCTCCATGTTCATGCAGTGTTAGGGCCTGCATGTGAAATGCTCTGAGGTTCCTGTGGACAGTTTGGTCCTCGGTACAGCAGTACATAGATATGAGACTTTGGAATGTGGTGGGTCATGATGGCTCCAGATTCATAAATGCATTCATCCATTGATATATTCATATCTAAATGTATTACAGCCCAGTGATGGAGACTGGGAGGTGGTGACTTGTGGGGCGATGTGGTTCACCAGCAGGAGGAGGTCACCAGGCCCTTCCTCTCTCTCTCTGTTTCCTGGCTGCCAGGAGATAGCAGGCTCTTTTACTATAGATTCCAAGCTCATCACGCTCTGCTCAAACCAGTTCCCAAACTCCAGAGCCAGCTGAGCATGGACTGAAGTGAAGCTGTATGGCAATCTATTTTCAAGTCCTGGACACTGACAAGCTTCGGGAATTTTGTCACCAGGATGGAAAGAAGGCTAACGTGCACACAAATTTGAAATGTTAAAACGGGACTTGATGGAGAAAAACAAAGCAAAACAAAACAGGTAGGTCATCCATCCTCAGAGCCTCCCCACTCCCTTGGTTCCCACAGACACAATCCTCCACCACCCCTTCATCCTTGCCCTTGTTGATGTATTGCATCCTCTGCTCAAGCAGAGGCCACACCTGCCAGAACAGTAGATAAACTCAGGTGGAGACTCAGTGCTCAACCAAAGGTTATGCCAGCCACCAGAAGTTCAGGTAGACTGCTGGCCCTTGGACCTCCTTTGTTCTCTTGGTGACCTCTTCTCCTGACACTGACTTCAGTTCCATCTCTCCTCTTTATTGCCGTGCCCCAGCCCCGAACTCAGGTAGAGACTCCGTGGTAGATCAGAGTCTAGGCCACCAGAACCCCAGGTAGGCTACCCTTCTGTAGACCTCTCCACTCTCAGTGCTCCCCTCCCCTGACACTCCCCAGTTCCCCTCTCCTCCTTATCACTATGCCCCAGCCCACAACTCAGGTAGAGATCCCCCGCTCCACATGAGGCCAGATCACCTTCAAAAGTCCAGTCCCCAGCTTGGAAGGAACAGTTTTACTCAAACACAGGTCACACAGACCAGAACACCAGAGAAGAAACAGAAACGAAGGAAAACGCAGTAATTGGCACCTAGACCTGTAATCACCCCAAACCCAGATGGCTAGATGTCAGTATTAGAAACATAATCCACACCAGTCAAAGCAATTTAGCACCATCAGAGCCCAACTATCCTACTACAGAAAGAGCTAAATATCTCAACACAGCTGAAACACAAGATAAAGACCTTAAAACCAATTTAATGAAGATGACAGAAGTCCTTAAAGGAAAATTAAATAAAGCAAGTGGAAAATAAACAAAACTCTGGAAGAAACTAGTACATTCTTTAAAGAAAGTCAAAACAAACAATAATAAAAAAAAGTTAAAGGAAATGCACAAAACAGTTCAAGGCCTAAAATGGAAATAGAATCAATAAAGAAGACACAAATTGAGGGAATTCTGGAAATGAAAAATCTAGGTAAGTGAACAGAAATTAAGAGACAATCTTTGCCAAAGTGATGAAAGAATCTTAAGAGAAGAAGATATGATAGAAGAAACAGAAACATCAGTCAAAAAAATGTTAAATCTAAAAAATTCTTGTCACAAAACATCCATAAAATCTGGGAAATTTGAAAAGATCAAAACTAAAAATAAAAGGAATAGATGGAGAAGAATCCCAGCTCAAAGGTCCAAAAAATATTTTCAACAAAATCATAGAAGAAAAAATTTTCTAATCTAAAAAGGTACCTATAAAGGTACAAGAACATCAAAAGATTGGACCAGAAAAGAAAAGTCCACTTCCCACATAATAATTAAAACACTAAATATTACAGAAAAAATAAAGAATATTAAAAGCTGCAAGGAAAAAAAGACTTATAAGAGCAGACTTATTAGTATTATACCAAACTTCTTGATGGAGATTCTATAAGCCATAAGGGCGTGGGCAGATGTTCTACAAACTCTAAGAGACCACTGATGCCATGCTAGACTAAGTGTCTAAAGAGGGGAGGAAGGAAGAAGAGTGAAGAAAAATGTATAGCTCAATTTTAACAATAAAATGTGTATAGACAGTCATAGAAAGAAAGAAATAATTTAAAAAGTAATGAAGTTTTTTAAAAAATTGGAGCAATTTCATACCATCAAATTAACAGCAAACCTGAAAGTTTGAGAACAAAAAGAAATAAGCATGCCAAAATGGAATAGATGGCAAGAAATTGTCAAACTGAGGGTTAAAATCAGTAAAATAGAAACAAAGAGAACAACACACACACACAAGAAAAAATAAAAGAAACAAAGAGTTTGTTCTTTGGGAAAATCAACAAGAGAGACACGTCTTTATCCAACCTATATAAAAGAAGAAAGAATATTCAAATTAACAAAATCAGAAACAAAAAGTAAAACATAACAATAGATACCAAAAAAATCCAAATAATCATTAGGTCATACTTTAAAAAACTGTACTCCACGAAATTGGAAAATGTAAAAGAAATGGACCATTTTCTTGATAGACATTCCTAAGGAAGCTAAATCAAGAACATGGAAACAGTGTACATGGACCTATAACCCCTCAGGAAAAAAAGGGAAGGAAGGAAGAAAGAAAGAAAGAAAGAAAGAAAGAAAGAAAGGAAGGAAGGAAGGAAGGAAGGAAGGAAGGAAGGAAGAAAGGAAGGAAGGGAAAAACCACAAAAAACAAAATACAAAAAAAGCCCCCAAAAAACAGGGTCAGATATTTTTAACACAGAAGAATTTTAGCAGACTTTCAAAAAGGAGCTAATGCCAACCCTCCATAAAATAATGAAATCTTGAATTTTGCAGGCATATGGATGGAGCTAGAAAACATTATTTTGAGTGAGGTAATCCAGACACTGGAAGGCAATTATCACATGGACTCAGTCATAAGTGGTTTTTAAACATAAAGCAAAGAAAACCAGCCTACAAATCACAATTCCAGATAACCTAGACAACAATGAGGACCCTAAGAGAGACATACATAGATCTACATGGGAAGTAGAAAAAGGCAAGATCTTCTGAGTAAATTGGGAGCATGGGGACTTTGGGTGAGGGTTGAAGGGGAGGTCAGAGAAAAATGTAGAGCTCAAAAAAAAGTTTTAGCTTTAGTTAAAAAAAAGAGAGAGATCACTAATTATAGGCTCAATGTCCTTTATTTATGGCTAGAAACCAAATATGAGTGAGTACATCCCATGTTCCTCTTTTTGAGTCTGGCTTGAGCCTATAATTAGTGATCCTAGAGAAGCGAAATAAGAAGGAGAACCCAAAGAAAAACATATAGGCATCCTCCTGAATATTAACCTTCATCAGACAATGAAAGGAGACAGAGATAGAGACCCACATTGGAGCACCAGACAGAAATCTCAAGGTCCAAATCAGGAGCAGAAGGAGAGCGAGCACGAGCAAGGAACTCAGGACTGCGAGGGGTGCACCCACACACTGAGACAATGGGGATGTTCTATTGGGAACTCACCAAGGCCAGCTGGCCTGGGTCTGAAAAAGCATGGGATAAAACCAGAATTGCTGAACATAGCAGACAGTGAGGATTACTGAGTACTC
Organism: Microtus pennsylvanicus; assembly: GCF_037038515.1. Lineage (NCBI taxonomy): Eukaryota > Metazoa > Chordata > Mammalia > Rodentia > Cricetidae > Microtus > Microtus pennsylvanicus. Next base: position 16,009,014 of record NC_134583.1, on the reverse strand, counting down.
AAGAACAATGGCACTGGGTTTTTGATCCTACTGTACATACTTGCTTTGTGGGAGCCTAGGCAGTTTGGATGCTCACCTTACTAGACCTGGATGGAGGTGAGTGGTCCTTGGACTTCCCACAGGGCAGGGAACCCTGATTGCTCTTTGGGCTGACGAGGGAGGGGGACTTGATTGGGGGAGGGGGAGGGAAATGGGAGGCAGTGGCAGGGAAGAGACAGAAATTTTTAATAAAAAAATTAATTAATTAATTAAAAAAAAGAGAGAGACAAGTCATGCCTACTCTCGTTCTCTTCCTGCTGTTCTTCTGAAGAGGCAAACAGGTATGCACCTCTCTCTCTCTCTCTCTCTCTCTCTCTCTCTCTCTCTCTCTCTCTCTCTCTCTCTCTTCCTCCTCCTCCTCCTCTCCCTCCTCTTTCTCCTTCTTTCTCTTCCCCTCTCTCTACATCTCTCTCTTTCTCTCCCATTCTCTTTTCCCTCCCCCATTCCCTTTATCTCAATAAACTCCACACTCAAGCTGTCTACAAGGCATATTTGCCCTCGGCCCTTACCTGTCAAGGTGCTTCTCCCAGTGTTTTATAACATTTGGTGCTTGATTCGACCAGGCTCTCTCCGTGTTGCCTCCCATCCTTGAGGGGACTGCCTGAGACATGGGGGATCCTGGACCTGAAGCAACAGCCCAATTTCCAAGTCCCCATCTGCTGGGATTCGGCACAACACTGACTACAACTGGTGAGCCCCCCACCTTCCCTCCAGCCACTGCCTTCTGGGCTACAGCTGGTCCTTTTCAGTAGTAAAGTTCCCGTGAGAGAGGCTTTCGGGCCTAGTGCCCTAGCACCGCCCTACTGAGTGGTGCTATTGCTTCTCTGACCTATGAGTCCTTTCAGCTTTGTGCCTCCGGGCTACGACCCTCCTTTGGCTTGTGTCTTTAGACTATGGTCCTCATTCGCCTTCCTGCCTTCGGGCTCTGGGTCCTTTGGGTTTCACGTCCTCGGCCTTCATTATTTTGTAGTTAACAAGTTAATGGCTTGTGACAGCATTGCAGATCTTCATTGCTAATCTTCATTTGTAAGAGGCCCCTGGACCTTCCTGCCTCCCCCACCGGAAACCAAATTGATGAAACTATATCCCAAACTTTTATGGAACCTTTCTAACTTCTCTACCAGTGGACTGGTAAATAGAAGAAGTTACAACAGATAGGCAGGCGCCATTTTGGCTAAGGGCAGGTCAGATGTCTTAACTGCCATCTTTACTAAAGGGAGCCACATGACCAGCTGCCCCTGCACCCCTCAGTTCCAGGTAGCAACTGGGATAGGAAGGAGCCACAGACTCCTGGGTTCCATCCCTTGCCGAAGGCACCAGCAGCAGCAGCAGCAGCAGCAGCAGCCTCCCCCACAGCCGGAGCAGTTACGTCACCTGGTGCCAGCTGCCCTTATGCTTCGTCCCCTCTTGTCTTTTACCTATGTCTCTGTCTCTAATTTCTTCCTATACTAACTATGTGATGTGTATCATGTTTGCGTGATAGTACGCCTAGGCAGGGACTGCTGAGGTGTTGATTTCACCCAGGACCCTACCAGCCAGTAAGAGATCTGTTCTCCTCCACCCACAACAAATCTGCTTTCTTGTTCACTGGCAGCTTTGATCTTCCACTTTTTGCTTTGCTCCAAAGACCTGTGCATGTCTATCTATTCTCTCTTTCTTTAAATGCCATGTCTGATTGTTGCAAAGTGAAAGTCAGACCTGGAAAAGCTAGCTTCCTCTCGCTCATTATTCATGACTTAACTTTATGTGTGAATGTAAGCAGCTTTAACTCTATATGTATGTAAGCATGTGAGTGTACAACTTAAATTCAACTGTGGGTATGCATACATGTACTTACTGTTATGAAAAATATTTTAAACAGTCCTAATGAGTTCTATTCATTATACCTCCTTCTAGACACAATTTACCTGGCTACCAGGTTCAGATAAGAAATAAACTTCCAAAACAGATTTCTCCTAAGAATTAAGGTGATTTTATAGTACTGAGGAAAGAACAAGTGGTTTAAGGTTTATTTATGTAAAGACATGAAAGCTTAAGATGTGAGGATTTAAGAATGTTCCAGAGTGTATGAAAGTGACTAAAGGTATACAGATAAAGTTATCAGATTTCTCTCTCATTATGCTACTATCCATAGCCTTAACATTCATCAATAAAATTATGATAAGCTATTAATATAGCTCTGGCAGAGTACTATCACTATCATAAATACAAAATCATAATTTTAAATTCCCTTTGGTTATTTTATGTGTCTAAAACTTGTGTTTTTACAAACTCAAAAGATATTTATAAGTTCCAGGAAGTCAACTTAGATCTGATGCACTCCAGATAAGTACTGCCAATCAATAAGCAAAGCCTCCCCACCATTCCCTGGTTCTAACACCCTCTCCTTCAATTATCAGGACCTAAGAAAAAATTGCTTGCCCTAAACTTAACCTTGTCCTCTACTCTGCTGACATCCTGCCATGTTTAAGAGGCACCAAACTGTTCCATAGAGCCTGGACAGCAGAGAAACAACCAGCTACCCCAGGACATGGCAGTACCCTAACTTTTTCAGGTTCCCCCAAAGATGGATGACACCCTCCAGGTCAGCAGAAAGCAGTCCTAAGAACTTGATGCCCCATTCTCTTAACCAGCCACAGCTAACTCCTCACCTTTTTCATAAGCAAGAAGGGAGAGATGTTATCATCCAAGCACACCTTGGTCCTGCCCCTTGCAAACCTGTCACAGTGCCTCACCCCTCCGTGTATGGCAAGCAGCATACTGACTCTATGCAGGTGCAAAGGTCCCTTTAAGAGACAAACCCTACCTATTCCTGTTCTTCTGAAGAGGCAAGCAGGTCTCTGCTTCTTTCTGCCCCCTACATCTCTCTGTCTCTGTCTCTCTTTCTCTCTCTCTCCCCCCCATTCTCTCTTCCTTCTCCAATTCCCTTTATCTCAATAAACTCCACACTCAAGCTCTGTCTGCAAGGCAATTTGTCTTCTGCCCACAGCCGTCACCTGCCAAGGTCCCTCTCCGGCTATTTTACAACATTTGTAATTATAGAGAATATAGTCTTCAGCCTGGTTTTTTTTCACTTAATATGAGCTCAAATGTCATCTATGACTTCATAGCTTCATGACTCATTTTTTAAATCAGTGAGTAACTTTCCCCAGTATGGATGGGACAGTTCCTCTATTTGTCTAATGAAGGATATCATGGGAGTTCTGTGTTTGGGTAATTATGTAAAATGCTAGAAAACATCTTCAAATGAAAAGAAAAACAGCAATGTGGGTTTCCAATGATAATCCTGTTAGGAATTATTAGAAGTGAAAAATTTATTGAAAGTCTCATTTGATGTCTATGAAATGGCAAAAATATCTTCAAGAAGAATTCCACCATACGCTAACAATGAACTTATAAACTATTTCTAAAAATGGAATGCCATATCAAAACACACATTCCCTCAGGACTTACTCAGGGCTTCATCTGCCCCCTACAAACCATTCTATGGGAAATCACCACCAGTTTATCAAACAAGGCACAGTTTCTAGAAGGAGAATACTAATAGATGCCTTTGTGATCAGTATGTGAAGTCAGCTGTCAGAGAAAGGAAGGAACAAGCACATGAACATATTATAATATTTTTGTATTAGCACAGCATTAAGGACTCAGGAGTGTTGTTTGGCCTCCAGCAAAGTAATGGATCATGGAGCAGGCTACTAAAGAAAATAAATGATTTCGAGTATTTGGGATTTAATTTCAGTGACATTTTGTCACTGAAAGAGCCACAAGACTAAAGTTTTGCTATTTAAATACTTACACATTTAGAAAGTAACCAAAACAGGACTAGGTTAGTTTACTATTGTCTTTCTTATGTTTTTTTTTCTAAAAGGAAGATCCAAGAAGTAAATTACAGTCAGTTAAAAACTTAACCTTTCAACCCTGTTCTAATGAGGATGTGGGTACTTCTGCAGCACAAACAGGCAGCTAGCTGCCATATCCCTGGCTCTAGTTACCGCCCAGAATATTACCACAAGAAAGCTGTGTGGCACCTGAACGAAAGACAAAAGCAAATGATTAACTGATCTTTAATATTCATGTAACATCTGATAGTTTCTAAGTCCACTTGTTATTAATTTTATTTTTAAACTAAAAGGTAATTTATGAAATGTGCATTGAAAATTAGCAGAATTGACAGAGCTGGAGGGAAAGTTCAGGAATAAAGACAGAAGGCATCCAGCTTGCGGACTAGATGAAAAACAACTGCCTATGCTATATTCTGTTTATCCTCAGTATAATAAGCATTATCTGTCTGAACATTATTTGTGATGACTGATCAGCAAGCAGTACAGATGCTGCAATGACCTCCCCCTCCTTTCTGTGAGCAGTACTATTAGCATCAAGTCCTCAATAAACACTATCTTGGGAGGGAAAATGAATGAATATATTAAATAGACTGCATGTCTAAATGCATATATACATGCACAACTATATATATATATAAATCCATATGTCTAAATGCATATATATGCACAATTGTATATGTAATATGGGCATATTTAGTTTCATGATAGAAACACATAAATCTGAGTGGAAAGAAGTTCTTAGGAGGGTATTGGTGAGTACCTACAGGCTCAACAGAGCAAGGAACTGTTCTGATCACATTGCAATAAGGAAAATAAAGGTGGAGGACCTATGATGTCTTCGGCATTGTGGTGGGCTCTGGGGATGTAGACATTACAGTACAGAATATAACCTTGGCTCCACTCCTAGCAGAAGACTTAAAAAACCATATTTATGCAAAAGACCCTTCTTTGTTGTCCCTTCAATGGCATAGAATCCTTTAAAATGGCCAATCTTTCCCCAGCTCTCTCCAGAGCTCAGGCCTAAGAACAACATGAAAATACCTTATCCCTACTATCCAGATAGTCAAGCATCGGGTCTTTAGCCTTACTCCAAAGTTTTTTCTCCCCTTCTCCATCCATAAGTAAGGGCTTGCTGATTCTACCTCCTCCTAACCCTGCTTTAGAGAGATTTTTACCTCTAGCCATAGGCTCCTCCCTGAGTTCAAACTGCTATCATCTCAGCCACTCTTTAAGCCTCTACTAGGGATCAATGACATTTGAAATCACTTTTCGTTATTTCTCAATGAACAGGATATCAGTACCCATTGAAACAGAGACTATATCAATGAAACACATTGATCCACACAAACCTTTGTGAATACGTGTGTGGAGCATAGCAAATGCTCACCCAGGGCAGTCAAATTTATTATTGCTCTAACTGACTAGGAATACCTGAAGGAATGTAGGACAAAAACAAACGCAAATCCAAACCTCTAAAACCTGGTATTGATTATATTATATTATATTATATTATATTATATTATATTATATTATATTATATTTAACTATCCCCCTGTCTGTGTCTTCCACTAGACTGTGAATTCACTCACTGTCTAGAAAACAACAGGCTTACAAAATAATGTCTATTGAATTGAAAAAATTCTAATCATGCATTTCATTCTCATTTAGTAATCATTTGAGCCATTTACTCCAATAGTGAGTGGGGAATATGATTATAAAAACATATGGGACCAATATCATTTTTCCAATATCATAGACTTTTGCCCTTCTCTCAAACCTGAAAACTACACAATATACTCAGGTTCACATGGAAAAGAAGATGTTCAAATATTTAATTTTCAAAGATATCCTATTTGAATCATTTTACCAATGCATAAATAGAGTTCTGTTATGAAGCCAAGATAGCAAATTTAAGCAGTATCTAGAACCCACAGATGTTCCATGCCCCACAGAGTGACCCATTACTCAGGACTGTCCATACTGGATCTCATGACCTGAACTGTGAGCCCTCTGGGTCAGAGGGACTTCCAAGAGGAGGGGATTAGTAGTTGACTCATGCTCACCCTTTCTACACATCATGCATACATGTGTGCATGTACACACACACACAAACACATGCACTCACTCCCCACAGGATCACAAGGCCTCTGACTGACTTCTCTTGTTACCACTGATTCAATATTTCTCAACATAGCCACATTCAACAATATCTCTATGGACTTTACTACATGGCTGGTCACAGTCCTTCTCCAAGATGCTACTGATCAAATGCATATAATCTTCAATTCCTTGAAGGAAATGAGATAAATTTTAAATCTTTTGAGAAATAGAAGACATTATGAATGTAGGAATGTGGCGGAGGCTAGTAAAAGAGCTTCATAGACACATTAGCCATGTTAGTTGTTATAAACATGGAGGAGGAGGAAACTGAGTGGCAAGAGGTTATAGGTTCAATGCTGGGAAGTGCAAAACCCTGAGGGGAAACAATGCACTTGGAGAATAGTGCTGTGCCAGCACCGAGTGAACAGATGGGAGAAGTGGGGGGCTGCAGAGGGCACTGAGAGCCTGTCAGGGCTGACCCTAGCATCTGAGTGGGGAACGCCAGAGATGGAGAAAAGTCAGATAGTTACTGAAGTTCTCTAAGCAACAAGGAAGAGAGTTTCAGATTCAGAAAATGCAAAGATGGAAAGTAATGAGACCAAGCTATTCTGACCCATCAGAAGGTGAGTGAGCCTGCAAGCAGCTGAGCCTCATGCCCCCCAAAAGAGCTAACCTTTCTTCCCACTAACACCCAGCTGTAGCATGGCCAGGCACCAATGGTCAGTCCAAGAAGTGAAAGAGCTAATGTGTATCAAAACTGTTCTGAGTTTAAAATCCTACAAACTGTGTTTTCTCAGCGTCACTGAACCACTGCACCAAGCCACCCTGAGGCCATTGCCTGAGGTCATCAGCTGTGTTTATTCACAGCACAGCAGGTGATGAGGAGGAACCCAGCAACTACTAATTGAAGTAGAACCTTCTATTTGCTGAGCACTGTGGAAAAGAACTATAGTCTCTGCTGCAGGATCAGAATTCAGACAGGCTCCTTAGCTCATCCATTTCATATTTCCTTTGCTGCTTTATCCTCTACTAGAAGAATTCCTGCTATAATTTAGTTATATACTTGACAAATAACATGCTGTGTCTACACCACTGGAATGAAACCTAATTTTTAAGTTTTTTTAAAGTCATTATTTCTTGACTCAATAATGTTCTTATACTTCCTTTTAAAATGTTAAAGATCACAGGAAGTTAAAGCATACTGTGCTCAACTGGTCATTTGTTTATTCATGTTTCAAGCAAGAAAATCTGTTGTTAACTCTCAGGCCAATACCAAGAAATAGGTTACACCAATATGTGTGCCTGCTGACTCCTGCTGTCTCATATTTTCTGAATGAGAGCAAGAAGTATTTTAGCTCCAGAATCATGTACTAGATACAAGAGTGCAAGAGTCTAGTTTACTCCAAACTATTTACTTAACTTCATAGAATTCCATCAGAAGGGAAAAACGCATGAATAATATATTTTAGGAAATATATATTTAGTATTTAAGATCTTAAGAACTGAATTATACATGAATTTCTATGAAAATTGTGTAGGCGGAGGCTGCTTGTTTGTTCCTGGTTGCCGGACCTGAAATAATCACACATAAACTGCATTATTTACAACACTGCTTGGCCTATTAGCTCAGGTTTATTAATGGCTAGCTCTTATATCTTGAATTAACCCTTTTCTAGTAATCTATACATCACCACAAGGTTGTGGCTACCAGCAAGGTTCCAGCTCTGTCTCCTCCAATGGCTACATGACGTCTCTTTGACTCTGCCTACTCTTTCCTACTCTGTCTGCTTGGAATTCCCACCTCCTTGCCCTATTCTGCAATTAGGCCCAAAGCAGCTTCTCCATTAACCAATGGTATTCACAGCATACAAAGGGGACTCCCTGTATGGAAGCATGAACCAGGAAGCCTTATGCTGAGTCAGCAAGCCTTCTCTTAAAGGAGCTGCAGTGCTCCTGCTTGCTGCCAGCAAACAGAGCCCATGGGGGTGGGGGGAATTGGGATACCAAGAAGCTGCACTTGGTTCCTGTTTTTTGTGGGCCTACAAGCCCTCTTTTTTTTTTAAAGATTTTCTTTAGGTTTTATTGGATCCATGCCCCATATGGTGGGTATAAAAATTGGGGAACATTTCTTCATTCCTTTAGTAAACTATTTACTGAGCACTTACAAAGTAGGAAACAACATTCTATTGTTGCAAAGGAAACAGAAGTTAATAAGGACAGTAAGCCACTGCGCCTAGTTATTCCAATGTACTAAATAAGATACAAGAGTAAACAATTCTCATTTAGTGTAGATAGTTGTGGGAGGCAGTTCTTTATTAGTCTGTATATACTCTGAATAAAGCAATCTTCTAGTTTGCTCTCTATTGCTGTGGGAAAAAATGAAACAAAATAACAATAATAACAACAACAAAATCTAACCAAATCAAACTGAGGAGAAGAAAGTTTAGTTTATAGTTCATCATTGAGAGAAGCCAAGGCAAAACTCAAGGCTGGAACTGAAGCACAGGTATGAAGGAATAGTCTATAATGGTTTGCTTCCCATGACTTGGTCAGCCTGGTTTCATATTCCACCCAGGACCATCTGCCCTGGGTTGGCACAACACCCAATAAATAGACCGAACCCATCCATATCCACCATTAATCAAGAAAATGCCCTAGAGATGTGCCTACAGGCAATCTGATGGAGGCGTTTCCTCACTTGAGGTTTTTCTTCCCAGATGAGCCTAGCTTTTGTTAAATTGAAAAAAAAAAATGATCAGGAAAAACAGTGCCCATCCTTTATCTAATTCTCCTTTCAGATTTTTTTAAAATTATTCATTTGTTTATTATATATACAGCATTCTGGCTGTATATATTCTTGTATGCCTGAAGAGGGCACCAGATCTCATTATAGATGGTTGTGAATCACCACTTGGTTGCTGGGAATTGAACTCAGGACCTTTGGAAGAACAGCCAGTGCTCTTAATCTCTTGGGCCATCTCTCCAGCCCTGCCTTTCAGGGTTTTTGTACAGCAAAGAGGCTTGGAGGTATCGCAGTCTGGAGCAAGAGGAAGATTTGCCTACAAACACAGAGAAGAATTTCTCTTTGGGGTGGGAAGTGGGCAGGGGACTCCTTGCCTCAGCCTCCCTTGTAGTAGGATTACAGGTGGCTGTTCTGTTACCCACCTGGGTGTTCCATAGATGTTGGGTGACGAGGAAAGCACTTTACCTACTGAACTATCTCTCCAGCCTGCCTTCAACTACTATATCACTGTTAGATGGCAACTGAATATAATAGATACTCTACTGATATGGGAACAGGACTACTATTAGAAATATCTAAACCAATTATCATTTGGCCTGAAGACTTCTGTTGACTTCCATGTTAAAGATTTTGAGAGGAATTTTTATAATATTTCTTTTATTTTTTGAGATTAAAATTACAGTATTTTTCATTTCCTTTTCCTCCCTTCAAATTTCCCCATATACCCTCCTTGATCTCTTTCAAATTTGTGGCCTCTTTTAAAGTAATTGCTGTTATATGCATACATATGTATGTATAAACATATATATTCATAAGACAACCTGCTCATTCTATAAAATGTTACTTGTATCTGTGTTTTCAGAGTTGGTCACTTGGTACTAGATAACCGATTGATATACCTGCTCATCCCTGAGGAAGACTACTTCTGGAAAATGATTTTTATATCACAGTTAAATTTATAGTCCTACTCCTGCTTATTATAATTCAGACTGCTCTGAGTCATAAATTCTCTCTTATACTGATTCCGGGAGCAACCACGGAATTTTCTTGGTCAATGGGCAGATGAGTATATTCTAATTTCATATTTCAAAAACATTACTTAGTCATTTGGTGGTTTGAAAAAAAATGATCCCCATAGGCTCATATATTTGAATGCTTAGTCAATGGGAAGTAACACTATTTGAGAAGATCAGGAGGAATGGCCTTGTTGGAGGAAGGGTGTCATTAAGGGTGGAATTTGAGGTCTCAAAAGCTCGTGTCAGGCCCAGTATCCCACCCCCAATCTCAGCTACTGTTCTAGCACAATAGGCCTACTTGCTGCCATACTTCTCTAACAGACTAAACCTCTGAAGCTGCAAGCAAGTCCCCAATTAAATTCTTTCTTTTATAGGAGTTACCATCGTCATGACATCTCCTCACAGCAGTAGAATGGTGACTAAGACAGTCATTAATCAACTCAAGTAACTCTTACAAGAAAACAAGAAAAAATGAAATAAGGGTCTGGTAAGGTGATTCAGCTGCCCCTGCAGAGGAACCAAGTTTGATTCCCAGTACCCACGTGGCAGTTTAACTCCAGGTCCAGGGTGTCTAGGCCCCACTTCTGGCCTTCATTGGTGCCAGGCATACATGTAGTAAACTTTACAGGAAATACACTAATTCACATAAAATAAAACTAATTCTTTTCTTTTAGTTAACTTAAATAATGTATAATCAGAAGTTAATAATTATTATTGTAATTATTAACTCCAGCTGGTAATTTTTCAGGTTTTGTTCTTGATTCCCATACAAGAAGTTAAAGAGATTATTGGTTAAGAATCAAAGATGGATAAAATTAGAAGACTCAAGAAGATGAAAATGACACCCTTCAAGGCCATTATAATTTGGGGGGGGGTTAAACTGGGGACAGTAGGAATGCAGGTACCCTAAGAAGGTGGTCAGTGTGGGAAAGCACTAGCTACAGCAGTACAGCAAAACAGTAAAGCCACAGAGCAGAATAGAGTCCAGCGTCCATTCTTGATGGACAGAACAAAAACAGAAGTACAACTCACCCTAAACCTGTGGGGTACCACTTAAGCAACTCCAAGGGAGAAGTTTGTATCTATAAGCACTCTCATTAAAAGAATAGAAAGCTATCGGTAAATTACCTAGTGAAATACCACAGGATATAAGAACATATATAAGAAATAATAAAGATGACTGTAGAAATTAATGAAACTGAAGAGATGAATCAGTGATTGAGATCATATACTCTGCCTGCAGAAAACTCTGGTTTCCAGCACTCATATCCAGCAGCTTAGAACCATCTCAACTCAAGCCCCAGGAAATGGTCCTTCTCACAATTAAGGTAGCTCTTCTCCAACAGAGACCCACCCCCAGGGGATTCTAGAGTCTGTCAAGTTGGCAGTTAATACAAACAAATTCCCACTAGTAAACACACACAGCTCCAGCTACCTGACTTTTGCCTAAATATACACTGCGGAAGACAACCTCTTTAATCAATGATTCTGGGAGAATTGGATATCCTTATATGAAGCTGCATGCCTCTCCCTCACTCTGTGCGAAAGTCACCCAAAAAACCCAAAGGCCTGAAACTCTGAGACAGAAGAAAACAGAGGAAACACTCTATGACACAGATATCATATGTCTGAAAAGGACACCAATTACTCAAAATATTACCAAGAAAATAAGATTTCACTCAATTACAAATCTTCTATATAGCAAAGGAAAAGTTCTGTGAAAAAGCCTACAGAATGAGAGAATATCTTTGCTAGCTATACATCTGACAGAAAGTTAATATCTAGAATATACATATAATTCAAAACTATGAAAAACACAATAGATAAATGGGCTAATGAGCAGTTCATTTTCAAAAGAGGAATTATAAAATGGCCAATAAACATAAAAACATTCATGTAAATTAAAATAACTTTGAGATTCCATCTCATCCCAGTCATAAAAACCACCCCTCCCCCCAAAAAATAATTGGTATGAAAATTTTGGGGGCTCAGTGTTTAAGAGTGCTGACTGTTCCTGCAGAAAACCTGGGTTCAGTTCCCCCAGTGTAGCTCACAACTATCTTTAACTCCAGTTCCAGAGGAACCAATACCCATGGCAAAATACCAATGTACATAAAATAAAAGTAAATAAATTTATAAAAAACAAATCATTTAAGGTGGGGTTTAATGGTGAATGCCTTTAATCCCCAGTACTCAAGGACAAAGGCAGGAGGATCTCTGTGAGTTCAAGGCCAGCTTAGTTTACATAGAGAGTTCCAGCACACCCAAGACCAAAAAAGGGTCCATGTCTAAATCAAAAACAAGCAAAAATCAATAGCTGGGATGAAGTGAGAGAAAAGGGGACCCGTACATAAAGCTTGTGGGACTGCAAACTCAGCTAGCCACTATGACAATTAGAATGGTGTTCCTCGACAATTTAGAAATAGGATATAATCAGCTATACAAATTCTAAACACAGACCCAAAGACTCTAAGTAAACATACCACACAGATGCCTGCACATACCTCCTTATTGCAGCACTAGTCACAACAACCACATCACAGAACCAACCACGAAGGCTCTCAGTGGACAAATAAACAAAAAAAATACTGTGTGTATACACAATGGAGTTTTATTTAGTCATACGAAAGAATGAAATTATCTTATTTACTAGAAAATGAATAATCACACTGGAGGTTATCATATTAAGCAAAACAAGGCAGAGATAGCAAAACAAATACTCTGTTTTCCCTTATTCACAAGTCCTAGCATTTTTTATAGATGCATAGAACCATATACATAACAGGAAAGCAGAAGGGAAGCCACTGGGAGGAGTAAATGAGAAGGAGAGCTAAGGAGCAAGATGGTGAAATGTGATACATTTGAAAGAGACTTCCTTTATGAATACATGAGCAATGAATACATGCCAATTTAAAAAGAAGAGAAGGAAGGGAAGGAGGAGAAAACACAAAACGGCCCAACAGGTAAAGGACCTGGCAGTACAAGTCTGGTAACCCGAATTTGATCTTCAGAGCCCACCTAAAGGTGAATGGAAGGAGGGAATCAACTCTACAAAGTTCTCTTCTGATCTGTAATTGCACATCTTGGCCTGTACTTCCACTCACACCATGCACGTGCATGTACACATAGCGACACACACAGAGAAGTAATATTTTTTTCTGTGTGTGTGTGTGGTATGCGCACATGTTCACATGTATATGGGCACATATGTGTGGAGGCCTGACACTGATGTCAGGAATTGTCCTCAACCACTCTTCCACTTTATTCCCTTGGGTAACGCCTGTCAATCACACCCGAGCTGCTAGAAATAACTAGTCTCACGAAGCAGCTGGCTCCGGGATCTTTTGTCTCTGCCTTCCGAGGCTGGAAATACAGGCAGGCCACCATTTGGCAGTTACATGAGTTTCGGGGATAGGAATTCCATCTAGAACTCATACTTGTACGGCTAAAGCTTAACCACTGAGATATTTCCTCAGAGCCCCAAATCATAAGCTTCTAAAATTAAAAACTGAAGTCAGACACGGATTTCATTTCCAGATATGCAAGTTTAAGACCATGTTTTTTATTTACTTATGTCCTGAATTCTAACTACCCTTTCTCTGAGATTCAGTTGCCTTATACGTGAAAATGACAGCCTTCAATAGCATGGGCATGCATTTGTCCAAGCTGTTTGTGTGAAGATGAAAATGAAATATAAATACAAAAGACCTCATCCACTCGAGCTGTATCACCACACGTCACTCACGGCTGGAGACCAAATTCCAAGTTCCAGCCAAAGAGAACCTTATCTTCATACGCCGCATAAGTCATTGCCACGCCATTCAGTGCTCGCAAAATGCCACATGCATTAGTCAGATGCAAAGCGGAGGCCCGCTTCCCACTGCGGGCACCCAGCCCAGTCTGGTGAGTGCCCCAGCAGGCCCAGGACACAAGTCCGTCCAGGAAGGAACACAGGTTCTCAATGCTTACAGCTCTGCAGAGAACCGTGGAAATGGCTCCCAGCCCAGGAAAGGTCAGGAAATACTGCTGGCCTTTTGTATCAGCATTGCCATCCTCGGACAAACACATCCACCTTTGCTTACCCGGAAGTAGTCGCTGCAGGCCGCTAGGACTGCCTTGTGAGCGTGGAATTTCTGTTCCTCGGCAATCAGGGTCACGTCACAGAGAATGCCATCACTTCTTTGCTGATTCAGTGCTGCGAGGACGGTGTCATTGTGAGATTCTGAGTGGCATAGCCTCTGGCCCGTCAGCATTTCTTGAATGCTACAAAGAGAGCAAGGAAGCCCCGTTTATTCCGTTCACCGGTCCTGCCTCCTAGGGGCTCTTTCACCCTTTCGACCTTGGGGAGGGCGCTGGGACTCCAGTGCAGCTGTGAGTTTGAACTTTCTGTTCTCCATTTTGCCCTCTATGCTTTTGTCTGTCTATTTTCCTTTTCTCTGACTCTCTTTTTTTTTCTCTGTCCTCAGGCCTCTTTCTATTGTTAGCTCTCCTGTTTCTGAGGTTAAACTTTGTGAGTGTCTACCTGAGTCTGTGGACTTATGAGCCAGCTTCTAATGCCCTATTTCTTTGGTGTGTTTGCATGCAAAACTTGCCTTATGTATGTGTGCAGGTGAGCATACCCCTTGTGTGTATACTCCCCCCCCCCCGTGTGTGTGTGTGTGTGTGTGTGTGTGTGTGTATGCAGGGAGACTCTTCATACTCTATGACTCCCTCTCTAACTCCATCCTTCTCCAGCTTCAGACTTACCAAGTGCCTCTCTAGGATACAAGCCCCCCCCACCCCCCAGTAAATATAAGAAAACTGAGTAAATGTTCGTTGGGGACAAAAGAACTGCACTTGGCCATCCAAGTCAAACCACAGCTGCCTGTGAAACTTGGGGGATTATACGTTGAAAGAAATTAATTTACAATAAATGGAGCATGATAATATAAGTTTATAATCCCAGAACTCAGGAAACTCTGAGGCAGGAGGATCTGAAGATCAAGGTCATCTTTGGCTATATAGTAAGTTAGAGGCCAACCTGAGCTACATGAGACCTATCTCCATGGGAAAAAAAAAAGTGTCCTTTGTAAATTAAATGGAAAATTAAAAGTTAAAAGCTTAGATCATCAAAAATCTCTCCACATGACTCTAAAATCCCCAAACAGGTGCCGTGCTCTGACTAGAAAGCTGTGTCACTACTGAGTTACTCCCAGAGGGTGACAATGATGACAAGTCCTGTTTCCAAACAGTGGCTGGCCTCTTTTGAAAGCTGAGTGAAAAGACCCCAGGACAGCTGAACGTGATCTCTCCATACCTGACCATTCCATGCCCAGCCCCAGCAAGAAAAAAATATTATTCAGAGAAAACAGCATTGCTATCAGCCTTGCCCATACTGTTGAATTATTTGATGGAATGCTGCCTCACTTGCGCCAACTGACTGGTAAATTATAGTTAAACACAAGTCGCTACCTAAAATTCTTCTTCCAGTTAGAAGCCAGTGTAGTCGGTAAGCTTTAGCGAATGTTTCCCACGGGAAGCATCAGAAATGTAAGAACTACGGAGAGAAACTGACTTGGCAGAGAGTGAAGCTATAGGAAGCTCTTGTAGGAGGGTGGGAGGATTATTTTCAGTAGAAGGTGGAAGCTGAGTCTGAAACTCTCACAGCCGTTGAATATTCATGTGTGGCTCCTGAGATAGGCAGGCTTTTAAAACCAGTAGCTAAAAGTTGCATTCGGAAATATAAATAGGTTTTTAAGGAAATTTCTATGTAAAGCTTAGAATGGAGATTACTTAATGTCATGAAGTAAAGGAAGTGGGAAAAAGAAACAAATACTGTATCAGCAAAGCAGAACAACAGGAGAGACTGAAAAGTTTTTCATAAAACGATGGCATTTTCTTAACTAGCAAACCTGTATTGTTTACAGTTTTTTAGCCAATTATCCTGCATGATTTATAATTACTAATTATAATTAACAATTCAATTTTCCTAGTAATCATAGGAGAAGGTGCTATTGATACATCTGTTTTAGAGATCAGAATACCAAAATTCCAAGATTATGAATTTTAAAAACCTGACATTAAGAACACAATGATTTTTCCTGCTTTTAAAAAAAGATAATGCGTATGAAAGGTCTCTCCAAAAATTATGATGAAAAAAATTCAAAATCCCCTATCAGTTTTATGTCATACATAGTTAACCTCAAAATCAACTCTTTAGAGTAATATATGAAAACAAAATGGCATACAATAATCATAAAACTATGTAATCATGCTTCAAGACCACTTTGTACATACGAGGACTACAGTTTTGAAACAGAAAATGGATTTCTAATGTTATAACTTTAGAAACTGTATTTGAAACGTTCATAATTTTCTTTCTCCTCTATTATGTCACCATAAATTTATTTTGTGTGGAACAAGAATATATTAATAATAATTGCCTTAAGACATTTCCCTGCTTGCAAATCTAGCACACGATCGACGTCATTATGGAGACTGCAACAGTATTTGCACTTAGGTATCCTGTTGCGAGTGAGTGGATCTTGGCAGGGAAAGAGCAGCTGTGAGCGGCAGTTTGGCAGAGACTGGGAGGGTTGAGCTTTAAAACAATACTGATAACTCCTTGGCTCCACAGACGCAATAACTCAGCTTCGAACAGTCGGGCTTTAGAAACACCATAAGCTGATATTTAAGACAACACTTGGCAGAGGACCCTAAATATTTTAGAACCAATATGTTATGAGTTCTTAAAAGCCAGAAATAAATACTCTGGGATTTGGCAAGAAATAAAGGCCCACAAATCAACAAGTACCAACAAGTCATCGCTGTATTCTCAGAACAGCTCCCCATTCGTCTCTGTAACAGAAAGCCACAGAAGACCTAGCCTCTGTAAATGTGGCATCACGGCTGCCCACAGCACAGAAGACACCAGGCTCACTACACCTGGGTAATGATCATACACTGGGAGCACCAGGAATCACAGCTGCAGTGCGCCACGCTGAGATTAAGGTGCGGAGCAGATGGAGACTTGTCATTAGTTCCCTCTGCCCTTACAACAAATGTCAAGTCAGCAAACTCACCTCCCAGGTCAGAGCCATGTCCTTTCACTACTGGGAAATGAAGAAACAAGAAAAGGAAAAGAACTGTTTCAAAAACTTTCCAAAGTCCTGGGAAAATCCGTGATCAAGGCTCTGCACTTCTCAACGGGAATACAGACTTGAGAAATGTCTTCAAATTGGGGAGATTCTTCCATGAAAGAAATGGCATCCCTCAAAATTTACAACTAGTACAGACAGTGCTCTGGGTCTCCCAGTGCAACACCCGTCTCCTTTTTCTCTGAGACCCAAGAGCTGCATTACCAAAACAGGAGCCACCGCGTCGCCAAAATAGGCTGTGGACACTCTCTATAGGCTAGCACAAGATGAGGTGAGCTGTTAGTGTAGAGCAGGATTAGATGGAAAAAATGATAAGAAAAAAGACCCAAATGTCTCATTAATACTTCTATACAGAGCACATATTTAAATTATGATTTGTGACAGTGATTTATATGAAATACAGCACTCAGGTTAACCAGAGCTGTCTCTTTGTTCCTTATTTTGTATGGATCTACTTCAAACAACACGTTTCTCTACTATGAGCCCCTTTCCAAGCCCACAGTTCACAGGACACCATATGGGTTCCAGGTGACTCCAGTCAGGCGCCAGGGTGGACACTATTCTCGTATCTCCCAGGGCTGACCCAGGTCCCTGGCAAGACAGGAGGAGACACAGCTCTCAGCAGCAATTGGTTTCTAGCAATGCCAGGGAGTGAGCATTAGACCGGTCACATGCCAGCATCTAATAATGGGGAGATTGATGCATGCAGTCTCAGGGAATAGGACTCATCGTGACTTTGAGCCTGCAATTTTCATTCTGGAACTGATGACAGAAACTAAGAAATCAAATGCGGAGCACGTTTCTAACCTGCTCATTCTGAATCCCTGCTTCCGTGCAAATGGCTCCTTTGAGTGCACAGAGTTAACGCTTTGATCACAGAAACCCCCAGGGTCTCATTTTCATACATTCATTTAACTGAATTCAGGCAGTTTTTTAAAGACGTAATAAAACAGCTCTACAGTTTTATATTTTACTCTTCAAATTTAAAAATTCTGTGGATTTCTATTTTAATGGTTATCTGCTACTTAGCAAGGTCAAAATAGTCTTATACATTAATAAGAAAAGAATGTTGTTTATTTACATGGACAAGTTGTTAAAAGATGCCATAACAGATTTTTCTTATTTTTCTGTAACACTTTACAAATTTTCTGAAGTGTATGCCAGAAATAAAAATAGCCATAATGATAAGCAAAGATTAAACCTTATAGAGCAATTAAGAAATACTAAGACTATGAAGAAAGAAGATTAGCTATAAGTGAATAGATTTCTATGCTCCTTCCCTCACTTGTATATAAGAGAAATATCTATTCAGCCTTGTCATTATAGATGCTGGAGATAAAATACTAAATAAATGAAATGTAGAAGCAGCCATCACAGACTATCCAGTCTCTCAGGACAGTGACACAGAGGCTCGCAACCTTCAAATGCAGCAACTCTTTAATGTAGAGTTGTGGTGACTCCAACACAAAATTACTAATGTTGCTATGTCATAACTGTAATTTTGTTACTGTGATGAGTTGTGATGTAAATATCTGTGTTTTCAGATGGTCTTAAATGAGCCCTGTGAGGAGGTCATTTGTCTCCCCCAAAGGGTCACGGCCCACAGGTTGAGAAACACAGCACCAAGTACTCTCACCTTCTCAAAGGAGAAATATCTATGATGCAAAAGAAAGATGGATGAGTTACCACCCTGACACAAAGAAGATAAACTATCTGCAGGAAAAGAGAACAGCAAACTTTGGCCTGTCAGCAGGGAATATGGTCCCGACACACAAGAGTTGAGGGCTATCTGAACCCTGGACGGAAACACCAAGATAATGTTTCAGAGAGGTGGACACATTTGAAAGCTACTGGTGTGGGGAGTTAGGAGGTTTGGTGATATGTCAGATAAAGATATGGATGGGAAAAGAGTTCTCATGAACATGCTCATTTTCTGGTTTACAAAACTCAATATTCTGATAGCAGGGTACACAAAAAAGAAGAAAATGATGAACTCTGAAGCGTTAATCTAATTAATCTCATCAATAAAATGTGTGGGCATGTTAACTTTGGGTGATCTTAAAGATTTCCAAGGGTAGATGTTAAATACACAGGTTGATTCATAGCTTTGGAGCTCAGTCATGACTAAGAAGAGAAATCTATGATTCATGTTCTCAGAAGGGCCAAGAGAGCACAGCTGTCTCAAGAACACACTTGAAGTACAGCCAGTAAAACTTGCACAGAAGGAAAAAGCGATCTAAAACACAGAAGCCAGACATGGCTTGGTTTGCCTCTTGAGTGGCAGGAAATAGGAACACCAGAAACATGTAGAACTCTGTGACATTTTGGACTTGTTCAATGTAAAGATTTCTGCGAACCATCACTGGACAACATAGATTGTTCCGTACATCAAATGAGGGCTTTCTTAGAGAAATGCCCCTCCCCACACACATACACAACACCAAACAAACAAACAAATAAAAACAAAGAATGGAAGAAATTAAGGGTTGAGCAAAAGTTACAGAATCTAAGCCGATGAAGAAGGGAACATAGCGTTTGCTAACTCATAAACCAATGCTTTGCCCAGCCATCATCAGAGAAGCCTCCTCCTGCTTAGATGGAAACAACGGAGACTCACTCACAGCCAGACAATATGCATGTAAAGTGAGAGAGTTTGGAGCACTCACACCTAAATGGTGTGTCTCCAGCAAATCCTTCCCTTCAGAGCTCAGGGAATCTTACAGAAGAGGTGATGGAAAGACTGTGAGAGTCGGAGGGCATGGAGGACATCAAGGAAACAAGAAGACATAAACACAACAGGGCCAATGTAGATATTATTAATTCACTTAGAGACTGAGGCAGCATGAACAGGACCTGCATGGATTTGTGCCAGATGGGTTCCCAGTGCTGAGAGGAGAAGCGGACACAGACGTGATCCTTAACTCAGAAGCTATCTTCAACTGGTAACCATTTGCAAATGAAAAATTCGTTTGGTTTTTTTTCTAACAGATTCTCACTGGGAATACAAACCACTCTTACAGCCAGGTCCCATGCTCAGCAATAGACGGCCAACACAGAAGGAACGCAGTGATATCTATGGAGGTTTTTTTGTCTCATAATGCTTTCTTTTTAACTTTATAGGTCCTTTGTGTATGTATTATGGCTTCTGGTTTTGTGTTTTTATGGGATTCCTGTGTGTATAAACATTTGTGTGTGTGCATCTATGTATTTCTTATGCTGTTCTTTCTCTTCTGTTTTTGTTTGCTTGTCTTGTTTTGTCCTATTCTGATTTGTTTTTATTTTGTTTTATTAATATTCCTTAGATGCCTGTTTGTTTTCTAATGAGAAGTGGGAGGATCTTGGAGGAATTGGGGAAGGGGAAAATATAGTCAGAATACATTGCCTAAAAAAACTATTTTCAAGCCGGGCAGTGGTGGCACACGCCTTTAATCCCAGCACTTGGGAGGCAGAGGCAGGCGGATCTCTGTGAGTTCGAGACCAGCCTGGTCTACAAGAGCTAGTTCCAGGACAGGTTCCAAAACCACAGAGAAACCCTGTCTCGAAAAACCAAAAAAAAAAACAAAAAACAAAAAAAAAACCAAAAAACTATTTCAATAAAATGAACAGTAAAAAGAATAAGGAAAAGAAGAGGGGAGAGGAGGACTGAGGAAAGGAAATAGACAGCTGGTAGAAGTGGAAAGTAGTTCAGCTAGTAGATGAGACACAGCAGAGGTCAAATAACAGCCCTAGTTAAATAGGTAAACCTTCAAGCTAGAAATGAAGTAAGAGTAAAGCTAATAGGTGATTTCAGAAATGAAGTGACCACTGGGGATAACAAATTCCATGCTGTGGCTGTGTCAGTATGTGGCTAGTGGAAGGAAGATCTCTGAGCCAGAGCAAGCAAAGATTCCAAGAGTCATGAAGCTGGGCAGATCCTCCATAAGTGATGGAAAAGTGAGAGGAGGGGAGACAGGACTCTGGGTGGGAGCAGGGAAGGAGACAGCTGTGTCATGGAAGACATGGCAGTAGCGTGGTAACTGATTAATCTAAATGGCTGATTTACGGCAAGAAACCCCTTTGAGAACATACACATTGACTCTGAGATCAAGGAGCAAATTATTTGTCTGAGGTGGTGCCAGATAAACACCACAGTCCTCATGCATTGTATTGGTTGGGCATCAGATCTAACACAGGGCATTTGGGCCGTGGTATTAACTGCATTCTGAGGGTGGTGGTTTGAAAGAAAATGGCCCCAAAGGGGAATAGCACTACTAGGTGGTGTGGCCTTGTTGGAGGAAGTATATCACTGTGGTGGCGGGCTTTGCGGTCTCTTTTGCTCAAGCTTCCTCCGTGCGATAGACAGCTTCCTGTTGCCTATAAAGTGTAGCAATCTCTATTCCAGCACCACACATGTTTGCATGCTGCCACGCTTCCCACCATGTTGATAATGAATTGAACCTTTGAAACTATAAACAAATCACACCAATTAAATGTCTTCCTTATAAGGGTTGCCTTGGTCATGGTCTCTTTGCAGCAAAAAAAAAAAAAAAAATCTTCACTAAAACAATAAGACAGTTTTGGTTTTTGCTCTGAGACTCTCTAAACATCAATTGTATTCCTATCCCTGCTAGTCCTTGAACAACATACCTTAATCTTCCCTGTTTACTTACCTCTACTTTTTTTCATTGTAATATATTTATTTATTTTATATCCCAAACACAGCCCCCTCCTTCTTCTCCTTCTACTCCTCGCTCCTCCCTTGGCCCCACCCCTCAATCTACCCCCATCCATATTCATTCAGAAAGGGACAAGCCTCCCATGGGCATCAGCAAAACTTGGCCTATCAAGCTGCCATAAGATCAAGCACCTCCCCCTGTATTTAGACTGGGCTAGGAAATCAGCATGAGCAATAGGTTCCCAAGAGCCAGGCAAAGAACTAGGGACAGCCCCTGCTCCCATTGCCAGGAGTTCCACAAAGAGACCCAGCTATGCAACTGTCACACATATGCAGAGGGCCTAGGCTCACTGGTTGTTGGTTTGGACTCTGTGAGTTCCCATGAGCCAGGCTAGTGGCTGTGGGTTTTCCTGAGATGTCCCTGACTTCACTGGCTCCTACTATCCCTCTTCCTTCTCTTCAGGAGGACTCCCCAAGCTCAGCCTAACATTTGGACTTGGGTCTCCCCTTGGCCTCCAACAGACACTGGAGGAAGGTTCTTTGATCACAACTACAGGAGGAGGGATGGTCTCCAATCCAATTATAGGGATGGCCAATTCAGGCTATGCATTGACAGCTGCCACGAGTCTTAGCGGGGTCATCCTTGTAGATTCCATAGCACTTTTCCTTGCATTAGATTTCTGACTGGCCTGGTGAAGGTCTGCTTCCCAGGCATCTCTTATACTGCTCTCTCCCTCCATATACCCCCAACCTGCTCCCTCAAGATCCCACTCCCACCTGCACCCAATCCACCCAGCAGATCTCCTGCATTTACGCTTCCCAGGGAGATCCATGTAGCCCCCTCTTGAGCCCCCCTCGTTACCCAGTTTTTCAGGTCTGTGGATTGCAGCTTGCTTATCCTTTACTCTACAGCTAATATCCACTTATGAGTGAGTATATATCATGTCCCTCTCTTAATCTCTCTTCTGAAGAGCTTTTGATGGCTTCCTTGGAAACTGATGATAACTTGCCTCCAGGCAGAATAAATGCCACAGGCTTTCTCCCTGTCTGCCTGTCAGATTTTTAGAATATGAAGCTCCCTTAGTGCATTTCCCAGATCACTCCATCCTTTGGCTCTCAGGGATATATTTCTTTCCCACATTTACACTGGACTTTTCCAACAGAGCATTTTTTACTATGGCATTTGCATTGTTGGTTGTGTAGCTATTTATTTAACATCTGGTTCTCCCATAGAATACACAGTTTGTGGTGGGATACAGAAAACTTTATATTATTCATAACTTGTACTTTACATCAAGTTGAGTGCTTGGCTCAACAAATATTTATTAACTAAATGAATATTCAAACAAGATACTATCGGGAATTTTTGAATCCTCTCTAAACTTAAAGGGAACAATATTCAAATGCATGCATAGTTTTCTCAAAAATTTTATTATTTTCCTTTATTCCATGATATGCCTTTTGCTCAGAGGGTTTGCATCCAAAATGAGAAAAAGACAAGAAGCAGTATTAAAGAATCATGACACTTTTCTAGGTTTGAACATCCTTTTTCCAACTGTCCAAATCACAAGAATTATGACTGTTTGGTTGAATTGTGTTCCGCTGAATTGTGTTCTGTTCCTGGTCTGTGCTTCTGTGTGACCAGTTTAACCTCACTATACTGAGCAAAAGCATTCTCCTTCAGTGTGTACCTGAGACAGCGTTCTGACGGCATCCTCCAGCTGGCTCCTCGCAGTTAGGCTTAGAAGTGTTCCAGAGAATCAGCGAGCATTCCAACTGGATTAAAAAGGATAAGAAGGAAAACTAAAGTGAGTCAAATGCAAAGAGCATTTTAGGAGTTCACGACGCTGATGTTTCAGAACACCAAGAAGAGGTCTAGAGAACTTGAATGCTGACACTTCCCACCCTCTCACCATGGTCCTTTAGCATGCTCTTGATGGCTTTCAACTTTCAGGCTTTTTACATTATCAGAGACTCAAGCAGAGAAAGGGCGATATGTCTGAGACTCGATCATAGCTGACTAAAGATTGAAAGGAAAAACACCACAAGGTCACTGGGAACAATGAAGATTTTATGAAATACAACTACAGTGGTCTGAATTAAAGACATCTGTCTGTGGAAATTGAAGTTTCGTTCCAAACATGCCTAGTGAAATCAAATTTAAACCAAGCACCTGTCGAGTAAGTATATACTCAAGGAGCTGGCTTCTGAGAACTCATCAAACGAGCAGCACACGGAGAGGATAGGCATGAGGACCTAATGAAGATGGTTCTCATGGCACCTTCAAGATAAGCATGTGAGAGCAGGTGTAGCTGTCAGGCTTGGAGCGCCTTGGCTGTGCACGCTTCTCCTCCATCCTGGCTGCCCACCCTCGCCTTTGTAGTTAATCAGTGATGCAACTCCAAACAGAAAAATAAATTATTTGAACAGTCTGGGACCTGGTCCATGACTGCATTTTACAACGCTCATTAGGGAGCCTCGCTCATATTTTGTAATACACCCAAGTGGTGAAATTAATTATAATCTGAATAAGTTAAATAGGCTTCCTTCTGTCTCAATTTTATTTTGAAAAGCAGCAGTCATAGGGTGAAAAAAATGCTTATGAAAGAGAAGTATTAAATACAGCATTTATTATGTTATAAAGAAACCTGCGATCGGTATGACTTTGAAATGCTTAATGCAACATATTTTGTGCTTAAGTATTCCATTGTTACTGTGCATGACATGTTTCAAACATTTATTTCATACAATTGACCTTTCAGTTTTTTGTTTTTAATTATTACTAATAGGTTATTCCTTCACTTGTTTCTAGTCAACGTTCTGACAAAAACTAAAGTGAACATCATTCTCGCTTGCTCCATCATGGGTGAGCAGCACAGACGGTCAGAATAATTCCAGGCACATGGCTTAATGAGTTGAGAGACTTGCTTAGCAACCTATTATTGCTACAGCTCCCCCTTAGAATGCGGGTTATAAGCTCAATGGTGTGATACCAAGTACAAACATAGATAAACACTTGAGTTTTGAAATGGAAAAGAATAACTATTAGAGGTGGGCAAAGAAATCCTACTCTTTTGAAAATTCTATATTTTTCAAAATACTTCTAGTGATATGGTAAATGGAGAAAATAATTTTAAATATTAGAATAGTTCACCATTAAAGGATATATCTAATTTGATACATTTTAAACAGTCATGGAAAAATCGTAAAATGAATTCAGTTCCCCGCTAGGGATACTTATTGTTTTTAAGTCAACACAATAAACTAGTTCTTCTCCAAAATTATATAAATATTATCACCTACATTCTACATAATTTAATTAAATGAACAAAACATTTAATGTGAGTCAAAATGAGTTAAAGATGTATCACCACAAAAAAGCTTTCTTACTATTTCCAATTAATATTATTTTTCTATATATTATTTTCTACTTGCTATATATAATATACTGGTATAAAGTCAGATCTATGGGCAAACACATTTGTTTTATGGACAGTTTCACAGACAGGATGGTGAGCCGGAGGTGACATGTCCTTCCACAGCTTCTTTCTGCTTTTCCCCTGCTTGGAGCCTGGATTCCTTCCTAATCTATGGCTCTTAACTTCCCCATGAGCTCCAGAGACCTTGCACAGTCTCTTCTCTTCTTCCTCTTCAGCTCTGGATTCAGAGCTGGCCAGCTTGTTGGAAGATGGAAGCACAAGGATACAAAAACAGGGAGTTCTTGTTCTTCTGGAATCCAGCTCTCTGTGATCTCACCACACACATAGGCACACCTGGTACAACCTTCGGTGTGATGTTCACTTGGAAGCACAAGAAGAGGCTTCTCATGTCTGAACTGAGAGCTGTCACTTTGGAGGACTTAACTGTGGCCGCCTGCCACTGTGAGGCTCCAGGTAAAATGAAAGTGTTCTGACCCATCCCTAGTCAGGATTTTCTGAGTTCTTTGTTCAGATAGGCACATCCTTCACATCTCCTCAAGAGCTTTGTGATCAAGCACTGGACATGTGTCTTGGGAGAATTCATTGATGTCACAATAATTCAACAGAAAAAATATGCCTATGAAAGTTGTTAAGAAAGCGTGTATTAAAATTCTGGTGTCATCTAATCAACTTCTTAGCTCAGCTTGAAAGATTTTTCAGAGGGATAAAGTGAATTTTCCTCCACAGTTTAGTTATTATACATGAACAAGGCAAGGAAAGAGATCAGAATTTTCCCCTGCAAAATATACCTCTTCAACACATGGATTATATTGAGCTAACAGTTGCGTAGAAGCTGCAGGTACAGGATAAGCTCTAAACACGGGATCCTTATTTTCCTTTTTTAAAGGAGATTTCCATTCAGAGATTGATTTGTGATGGGTCCCAGCATCCATGTGCTATGTTCCTTTATGACAGTACCAATGTGAGCTACACAGTGATCGTCTCACTGATGATGAGTGTGTTGATGGATTTTTACTTTTGCTCCAGTTTTCTAAGGTAGCTAACATGGTATACTAATCATTTTTTATTCCATCTTAATCCATAATAGTTTGAAAGGAGAAAAAAGTCTGAGAGGAAGATCACGAGTGATGTTTTAACCACAGCCACTGCCAAACTGCTTATAATAATGTCAATGCTAGGAAAATAGTTCTGCTATTTTATTGTTTAAGGAATAATGACAATAAAATATCTATACACATTTTTTAAAATATTTTTTAATCTGAGGTCACTTGAATCCATGAATGCTGAACCCACATATAGAGAGGGCTAACTATAACAACACAAGTAGGGAGTGGTGAAATCAGGTCTCAAACCCAGCAGACTACACCACACTAAGTCCACATTTTCCACCATAGCTAACACTAAAAATGGTACAGAGTCCAGGACACAGTTACCCTAAGGTGCTGAAAAGCCTCAAGGTAGAAGAGTTAACAGTTATGGTAAGACAGTTTTTAAGTCAACTTGGCACAGCCTAAAGTGATTTGAGAAGAACAAACCTCAATTAAGGAAATGCTCATAACAGATTGGCCTGTGAAGCATTTTGTTTTTATTTTTTGTTTTATCATGATGTGGGAGGGCCCAGTTCAAAGTGGGTGATGCCATTTTTGGGCAGGTGGTCCTGGGTGCTATAAGAAGGCAGGCTGAGTAAGCCATGAGAAGCAAGCCAGTAAGCAGCATTCCTGCATGACCTCTGTATCAGCTCCTGCCCCCAGGTTTCTGCCTCCACTTCCTGGATGTCCCTGGATGGTGGAGTAAACCTTTTCCTCTCTAAGCTGACTTGGGTCCTGGTGTTTTATCACAGCAGTAGGAACCCAGACTAAGACACAAGGCAGCATCAGCTCATTACAGACAGAGTTTCCTAACATTTTCACTTCCCAGAGTTAATAAAGGACATTTCCACCACTACAAGGAAAACAACAAACTTAAATCCTCCCAGTTCTACCTGAACCCTAAAGGACTGGGACTGTAGCCACCAGCTGTCAGTATCTCCCAAGGAACACCCTGTTGTAGGCTGATTTTGCCCCCACGCCAATTCATATGTGGAATTCTTAACCTCTAATACCTCAGTGATAAGACTTTTAAGGAGGTAATTAAGATGAAAGGTCATGAATGGGCCCTAGTCCAATTGTGTTCACACATACAAAAAAAAAGCTTAAGGCACAATCAATTGTTGTGCAGCAATCTCCTGGAAGATGAAAACTCTGTCTTGGAGGAAAGCTCACTATGATTCAGGATGTTCTACAGGTGTTGCGAGAGGTCCTCTCGTTCCTCCAGCCTATAGCTGCTGAGATACCAGCCCATTGGGGCGTGGTCTCTCTTTTAAAAAGCAGCCACTTCCCTCTCCTCTCTCTCTTCACTTCCTGCTCCGCCGGCGACTAGACTCCCTTCCTGGTTGTGCAGAGGGCTGACGGTGATCTGTAAGTTTTTTCCCCTTTAAATAAATACCACCCTATTAATCATAATTCCAAACTGGTGTGGCATTGTTTATGACTCACGCCTTCATACAGGGAGGGGAATTTCTACCCAGGAGGGAAATCTTAACTCAACAAGTAAACAACAGAGTCCTAGAAGTCCCTGAAACTGAGTAGGTTTTAGCAAGCTCCTCCCTCCCTGCACTGATAAAGCAGAGAGGACTTCTGAGACCATTCTCACCCGCCAAGCTGTCCAAAAGAAGCTCAGACATGCTGGGCGATGGTGGCACATGCCTTCAATCCCAGCACTCGGGAGGCAGAGGCAGGCGAATCTCTCTGAGTTCGGGACCAGCCTGGTCTACAGAACTAGTTCCAGGACAGGCTCCAAAGCCACAGAGAAACCCTGTCTTGGAAAACCAGAAAAAAAAAAGCACTCAGACATACTGAACCACCTAGAAAAGATCCTCCAACAGGCTGAGTTTCCTGCCACTTGTGTAGTGTGCTCAGGCTTCCAACTTTCATGAATCGTCAATGCTGGGATGGGCTTTTGGTGATATTGGTGACTTTGCTCCTGTAAGTAACCAACTCCAGTAAAAACTCATTGGTTTATGCATATGGACTTGAGTAGCATCACTAATTTTTGGTCTGTCATTGGGTTCCTAGCTGGGGTGAATACATAGTTGTTCACATCTCCCCAAAGACAGTGTCACACATTACCAAGTAAGAAGAAAGTCTATGTAAAGTCTGAGATGCAGCAGTCATATGTAAGCTTTGGAGAGGGCCCTCAGAAGAAACCAACCTTGCTGACATGTTATCAAATTTCTAACAGTCAAAAGATGTGAGAAAACACATGATATTTCCTATGTCAGTCCCTGTAAACTAATGGATTTTCTCCCACCCCCAGATCAGGGTACAGTTCTAATAACATGGGTCCTCCACTCAGTCCACCATCTTGCCGTCACTCTGCTCTGTGATTAACATCAGCCTGACCTCTAACCATTTCTGCCAAGTCCCCTCAGTTGGCTTCAAATTACCATGGCTCAGAGGCAATATCAAACCCAATGACCACATTGCCCTCAGGTCTATGATAATCTGTGCTCAGCTCAGATGAAGTTCGGTCATGGGTGACTAAGAAACTTCTGATCCAGATATCTCCTCAGAGAGATGCCTCTTCACTATTGACCCACTGGGACATCTGGATCCTACTTCTACTTTTCTAATAAGTGCTCATTTTTCTAATAAGTGGCATTTCTAAAACATGCCACTGCATGCACAGCATAATTTGCTTGCTCCATGAGAGTCTACTCCTTTGCAGGTTATATAATAATAGAGGGAACCAAACAAAGAGAATCTAGTGTCTATAGTGTCAATTCCCTACTCTACCATGTGGCTACATCATAGGCTACCTCTTAACACTCCATCTTAGAGGCTGAGCTGTGTACCTGCTTCACTTCTTAATAGTGTAAAATGGTGTTTGTTTTGGTTTTTCTTTTCTCTGATCAGGCCTTCTACCAAACTTCTTCCTATCATGAAAAACCCTTTCTTCCAACATATATAAGAACAAGTATATGAGCCTGATGTAAGATTCTGTCCTTTGTGCATGGCCAATGCTACCTCAAAGTAATTCCCTGCACTCACAAGATGTGACTTAACAACATTCCCCAACAGAAGTTGGCAGCTTTGGTCACACAGTTGTGGTTTTAGAATCAAGGATCCACAAAAGGGGTTCTAGAGCCTCCATCTGCAGCTAACGCCAACCACTACGGCCAGGCATGTGTCAGAGAGACCTCGTATGGAGGCCCAGAGAGGCCATTGCATGAAGCTCTGAATGTGAAGCGTAGATTGTCTTGGCGTCCCCAAGATGCTGGAGATGCAACCGTACTGGGACACAAGCCAAGGAGAGCTGCTAGCAGGGTGTGGAACCCGCCTAGGGAGAGAAGTGTGCTGAAGTCACTGAAAGCTGAACGGAGTTGGAGATCTGAAGAGTCCTTTGACATCAGACATGGGGATGCAGAGTTTGGAGTTTGCCTTGCTAGTTTTCAGTCTTGCTTTGGTCCAGTATTTCCTCTCTTGCTGGAACATGGTCCAGGAATGGAGTTGTTTGAGGAGAATTGAGAGTGCCTGTGAGAAAACTCCAAGAAAACAAGACAGGAGTCTGGTGGCCTCAATTTCTTCAAAACATGGGATTCTTGTTCTTGGAATATGTTTTCGTGCCCTTTTCAGGTGTATCTTATAGAAGTGAGTTTATTTCAGATTATTCATTATAACTGGCTATTTTTATTTGTTTATGTATCTATGGAAAAACATGCTTTGCCATGTGCAGCTTGATTGGCATGTGAGGCTTGCCTGCCGCTGTACCCTGCCCTTGTGACTCTACACTTTACTCATGGAATTCCTCTTAATCCTGAGTGTATAAAGTGTCTGATGTTCTGAATACAGTTGGCTATTGCATGAGACTTTAGTTTGTTTCACTTTTAGGCTCCACTCTCCCAGGTCCCACTGCCTCTAGGACAAGAAACACTATGCTCCTTCTCCCTTTTGAAAGAGCCACGTATGCTCTGTGCCACTGTGTATTAGAAGTATGTGCTTTTGTTCTTCATTTCAGCTTAACAGGGGGTTACAGGTAATAAATTGCCTTGAGTCTCAGGAGAGACTGAACTTTGGACTTTTAAACAGGGTTGAGACTGGGATAGACTATGGGAACTTTTAAGATTGGTCTGGATGAATTTTTGCACTATGATGTGGCTACAAAGCTATGTGGGGCCATGGAGTGGAATGTGGTGGTTTGAATGAGACTTGCCCCAAAAGGTTCACAGATTTGAATGTTTGGTCACCAGGGAGTGGTGTTGTTTGAAAAACTTAGAAGGATTTGGAGCAGGTGTGGCCTTGTTGGTGGAAGTTTGTCACTGGGGGTGGGCTTTAAGGTTTCAATGACACAAGCTCACTTCCCAAGTCAGTCAGTCTCTCTCTTTCTCTCTCCCTCTCTCCTAGCTCTTTCCTTCCTCCTCCCAACCTGCCTGTCTCCCTGCCTGCCTTCAGATCAGGATGTTAAGCTCTCAGCTACTTTTCAAGTACCATGCATGTCGCCTTGATGATAAGGGACTAACCTCTTAATTATTCTTAACTATTCTTCAGGGACTGATATCATTATTAAAAAAAAAAACTCTCAAAGCAAAATGAATAAAGGCATAATGTATCTCCATTTTTGAATGGAGAGCATGAGATCATCACGAGAGATGATCTGCAGCGTGAACCATAATGTTTCCATTTGTATTATGAAATTCATTAAATGAATGAAGTGTTATACTACATATACAGAATTTTTTCAAGAATAAAACACCAATCCACCCCAAGGCATGTGCTTGGAGACCTCTGAATCAAAAGAAAATCTGCTGTGTGAGGAGCTCCTCCAGCTGTGTGAGCGCACCCCTCTTTAGCTCTGACTTTAACTTTTAGTTCCCTCACGCTCTATGAATAGAAACATGAAATGCTTGGATCAGTTACACAGTCTTGTCAAAATACCCTAACCTGCAATTATAACACCCTGAGGTGCTTTTCTCAAATCTTCCATGAATACTTTTTTATTAAGGAATTTTGTATTGCTCTTGTGCCACTTGAAACTAAACTCAATTACCCCCCTAATGCTTTACAGATGACAAAATGTAGGTCTCGTGCACTTTACCGGTAGATACATAAATAATTGGCAAGATAGATAATATATTCCTGAGCTAAATGACACAGGATGAACTTCACAAATGTAATTATTTCATTTCATTAAAAACTCTGCCAAAACAGTCCTTAGTCAGACAGTAGAGGTCAGTTCTGATCATTGGAAAGCTGCCAACTAAGAGAAAATACATAGTGTAGAGTTCCCTAACTTCTGATCAAAATGTGTCCAAACACAATTTTAAAATAGAGGGATTTAATGGTAGATTTTCAAGCACAGATTGCTCACTCATCACAGATTTAATAAGTGTTTAATATGCCTCCAGTATCCACTGAACAAGGTATAATTAGACACGCAAGCGAAGTGAAACAAACGCTTCCCTTTGAGAGCTTACAACTACACTATAAGGTAGGCCGTTCACATGTGCAGTTAGAGCTGGCGTCTTCTTCGTTGGTACTAGCTTTTCTCATCTCAATTTTTCTGAAATTAGATTGAAAATATTAATTGAAAGCATGAATTCATTAGCCCCTATCTCTCCACGTTGAGAAGCTGAAGCACGGCTCGCCTCTCCATTACAACAGGAAACACTGTTGTTCTCAGGAACAGTTGGTACAAGTGCTTTCCACTTAATTCTTATAACAACCCGTCACTGTACAAACCAACAGCCCTTTGGCAAAGAGGGGAGCATGAGCTTGGCAAAGTACAATGCTGCAGGCTCCCATTGCCCTTGCAAAAGGAAATTCATCACCTGCAACGCTGGGTAACCTCAGAAGCAATGGAGGATGCAGGGCAAGATGATGGCTTCTCAGCTAAGGACCATATGCTCTGGAATCGGAAGCTTGAGCTACAGCCCTGTGAAATGAAGCTACTGGACGACTTGGAGGCATGCTACAGGTTCCTCATAAAAATAGTGGTTCTCGGCCGGGCGGTGGTGGCGCACGCCTTTAATCCCAGCACTCGGGAGGCAGAGGCAGGCGGATCTCTGTGAGTTCGAGACCAGCCTGGTCTACAAGAGCTAGTTCCAGGACAGGCTCCAAAACCACAGAGAAACCCTGTCTCGAAAAAAAAAAAAAAAAAAAAAAATAGTGGTTCTCGGAAGTAAACTGCCTGTTATACATCTTGGTGTTAATGTTGCTTCTGTGATCCCCATAGAGTCTGTTTCTCTAAATCCCATTTCACTAAAGAGTGAAAAGGATATACAAAGGGAAGTCAATAAAAGGTTGAGCTTATGATGGCAGATTAAGCACCATTCATTAAGATATCAATTATATCAATTGGGACACACATTCTGATTCTGGGGCTGTTATATTAAAACAAATGTTTTTTTCATAATTCTCTTGAAGAAATTAAAGCACAGATACAATAATAAAGATATTTTAAAATAACAGTGAACATACAATTTCAACAACAAGAAGAACAAGAAATAAAAGTCATACAAATTACTGAAACTGGGCACATAATAAGTGACTCAGTATAATCATAAAAAGTAAGCTTCAACCTGGCAATGGGAGATACAAAAAAATCAATTTCTATCAAGAAAAAAATATGATTCAGGGCCTGATGATACTAACATGAGATTCTTCCTGTGGAATGAAATATTTGTGCCTATTCCAAATTCACAGATCAAGCCATATGTGGTAATGTAAGATCTGGAGACTTCTCTGGGAGGCTACTACATGGTATAATATTCCATCCATAGTTCAAGGCATAGTTCATAGAAACTAGAAGTTCTCTGACCTCACCATTTCTGAGTCTGGTTTCTCAGAAAATTGAGAATCAATCTTCCTCATGACCCAGCAACAGCACTCTTGGGCATATACCCAAAGGAACTCTATCCTACCACAGGGACATTTGCTCATTTATGTTCATAATAGCCAGAACCTGGAAACAACCTACATGCCCCTCAATGGAAGAATGGATAAAGGAAATGTGATATTTACACAATGGAGTACTACTCAGCAGCAAAAAATAATGACATCTTGAAATTTGCAAGCAAATGGATAGAGCTAGAAATAAAAACCACCCTGAATTAGGTAACCCAGACCCAAAGAGACAAAAACAGTATTTACTCACTCATAAAAGGATAACCAGCCTATAATTCACGATCCCAGAGAAGCTAGGTAACAAGGAGAACGCTAAGAGAAACGTACATGGATCCCCCTAAGAAGGGGAAATAGACAAGAACTTCTGAGAAAATTGGGAGCATGTGGCAAGGGTAGAAGGGGAGGGGGAGAAGAGAAGCAAAGCGGGGAGAAGAATGTGAGGGAACAGGGTGGCAGAGATGGGGGAAGGACAGAAAGAGAGAGCAAGGAAAGACATTTCTTGATTGAGAGAGTCATTATGGGACTAGCAAGAAATCTGAAACTCGAAAAATTCTCAGGAATTCACAAAGATGACCCCAGCTAAGTCCCACAGCAATAGTGGAGAGGGCACGTGAACTGGCCTTTCCCTGTAATCAGACTGATGGCTAGCTACTTTAATTCTCATCATAGAAATTTCATCCCACAGTTGATGGAAACAGATGCAGAGATCCACAGCTAGTACTGGGTTGAGCTCCCAGAGTCCAGGCAAAGAGAGGGAGGAGCGATAATATGAACAAAGGGGTCAAGACCATGATGGGACACCCACAAAAATACCTGACCTGACCTAGTGAGAGCTCACTGATTCCAGACTGATTGCAGGGGAACCTGCATAGGATCAAACTAGGTCCTCTGAATGTGGGTGACAGTTTGGTGCCTGGGGAAGTCTGTGGGGCCATTGGCAGTGGGACCAGGACTTATCCCTAGAGTTTGAACTGGCTTTTGGAGCCCATTCTCTTTGGAGAGATACCTTGCTCAGCCTAGATACAGTAGGGAGGAGCTTGTTCCTGTCTCAAAGTGATGTGCTATACTTTGTAGACTTCCAATGGGAATACCCTCCTTGGGGGGGGGGTAATGTGGAAGGTGGAGGGAGCCAAAGAAAAGGAGGGTGAGGGCACTGGGATTGGTATGTAACATGAGAAAACATTGTTTTAAATATAAATTTAAGAAAAAAGAAATTTGCAAACAAAAGAAAGGGCTTCCTTTTTGTTATTGTTGTTAGGCAGGAAAGAACTTCCTTCTCTGTTGTCTACCATATGAGGATACTGTTAGAATCCAGGAATACCTTGGCCCTACTCCTTGGGACCCTGGCACAGTGCATCACTCCTCTGCATGTGGCAAGCGCTTCCTAGTCTGTATACAGGTGCAAAAGATCCCTTTAAAAAGACAAGTCCTGTCTCATGCTCTCTCTTCTGGCCCTTCTTCTGAAGAGGTTTCTGCCTCTCTCCCTGTCCCCCTCTTTGTCTGTCTCTCTCCCTTCCCATTCTCTCTTCCCTTCCCATTCCCTTTATCTAAATAAACTCCACACCCAAGCTCTGTCTGTATGGTATATTCTGTCACGGACCGTGGTTTGGACCCACCCACAGCAAAGGTCCCTCCCGTGCCGGGTCCTCACCTGCTATGGGACCCATCAGTGTCCCTCTCACATCGTAAATCATAACAACGTCATAACAACAGTACCTGTGACACTTGGCAGGCTCTTCTGTCAGCTCCTCCTGCCTAGCTTTTTTAAGGAGTGAGAAACCCTCTAATTTTCAATCCAGTCGGTTGCTTTTCCAACCCAGGATCGTTGGAACTCTACACCCAGCACAGGCAGAATTGGCAGCAGCCATAGACCCCCTTCCTCCCCCACCTCTGGCCATGTTTCCACGCCTGAGGATTTGCCTCTCAACTGTGGTTTCTCACCTTCCTGATCCAGTCTAAAGAATAAGTACTGGACAATCACTTGTCTCTCAGGTTTAGAGCCCTTCGGACCCCTGCACACACACGACAGCTTTGGGTGGCACCTTGTGCCCACCTACTATTCGTTGTGGCCCGTGGAACTCGCAGCTGGTGACCTGAGACCAGCTTGAGTCAAGGTCCATGCTGAATGCCTAAGATGCTGGAGTTCAAGCTCTAGACTAAGCGCTACTTCACTTGTGGAAGCTGCACCCCTCCTCATAAATCAAGCCACATAGCCACTTATCAGCACCCTACATTCTGTCAGTGATCCGGAAAGGATGGAGGGCCTCTGGTTTTTTCTAGCTCTTCTGTTTGTCCCTTCCCTGCTGCTGCCTCTGCGCTATCCAGCCTGGGATGGCAAGTCCCTTTTCCCTGCCCATGGGAACCCACCCTGACCAAAGCAATCTGCCGCAGTTCTCCCTTTGTTCTTTTCTGTCTGGCTGTAGGCCGGCAGCATATCCCAGGAAGGTTTTCTGTCTGCTTCATGTATGAAAGAATGTGTGAATGGTGTGGCCACTCGGATGTGGTTCTGACTGCTTTAAACCTATGTTTTACGCATCCTGTATGTCTGTCTTGTTAATTGCATCTGTTGAAAATCTACATGAAAAACACATGGTTTCTCAGTGCCTTGCAACATGTGGGCAGGCACCATCTTAGCTAAGGTCACATCAGGTGACCTAACTGCCACCTTTGCTCAGTGCAACCATGTGACTGCTTCTTACTAGCTCTACCGGCCTGCAGGGACCCCACCCACATGCCCACTCCACCTGCTGCGGATCTGTTCTGTCACTTCCAGCAGTTCAGAATCTGTGAGTTTGATTTCCTCCTCTCTCTCTCTCTCTCCCTCCCTCCCTCCCTCTCTCTCTCTCTTTCTCTCCTATATTGTGAATGTAAGCTATCTTTAACTCTGTATATATGTATGTGTATGCAACCTAAATTCAACTGTGTATACCTGTATATGTACTTACTGTTAAAAATGTATTTTAAACAATCCTAATTATCTCTGTTCATTATATCTCCTTCTAGACTAAAAAAAAAACACGTTTCAAATACTTTAAATTGGTATGTACTTTTAAAAGATGATAAAAAATATGGTTAGATCTGTTACAATATATTGCAAATGTGATTCAACCTTGCTTTAAAATATATTCTATATAATGATAAAAGCTAACATTCTCAGACATAAATCTAACCTGTTAAGCTAATCCAGTTACAGTCAAACTAGAAGACTCAGGCTAAAACGTTCCTCTCCAACCTTTCCACTTGGATGCAGCTCTCCAGGCAGATCCTATATTGTAGTTACAACTCATACATACCCAATGCACAGCCCTCAAATGCTCAGGGATCTAGGGAATATGGCATTTAAATGTTTAATTAAAAAAGCTTTGTGTAACAGAGAGACAGACTGGCTTCTGGCAGCAACCCCTATTTCCCCCAAATAAGACAGATGGGCACAGAAGAACTTCCAACCTTAACTTACCTCTTCAAGTGAAAGGTCTAGCCACTGAGCAACACTGCCTTTCCTCTAAACTGCTATAAAGATCTCTCCAGACCATGGATGAAGGGACACAGGAATTGACTGCCTCCAGTTGCCTAGGGCAACACTAAGCTGATCTTTCCACAAACTCCTAATCCACAGGATCTTCTTCTAAAGCCTGCCAGGCCCTGTGCTGCCAGCTAAAAAACAGATGTTGCCCTGGGACCTGCCCTCAATGACCATGGAGGAGCCCGGAGTGGCTCTCGCCGTAGCCAATCAAGTCAGTCTCTGCCATTATTAAATCAATAACTCAGGTAATATTTATCCTTCCCAAGATCTCTGATGCAGTTTGATGACTGATAGGTTTGCCAGCTTAATAGCAGGAACCAAGGCTAAGTCTAGACACAATTGACCTCTTTACCAGGCTCAAATAAGAAATAAACTCACGGGACGGATTTCTCCTGAATGTTAAGGGGATGTCATAATGAGGAAAAGGAACAAGTGCTTTAAGGGTTACTTACGTAAAACTGCAGAGCTTAAGATGTGAGGATCTAAGCCTGCTTTAGGGTCTAAGAAGATGTTTTGAGGTGTGCAAGTTATTAAGGTGTGTACATTCATGCTATAAAGGTCTGGGGATAAAAAGCTTAAGTGATGGAGAAGGCAAGTGATTTGAGACATTTGAAAGAATAAAACATGTTCCAGATCTCTCTCTCTCTCTCTCTCTCTCTCTCTCTCTCTCTCTCTCTCTCTCTCTCTCTCTCTCTCTCATTATGCTGTTATATTAGGACTCCCAGGGTCCATAGTCTTAACATTAATCAATACGATTCTGATAAACTATTAATCTAGCTCTGATAGAGTACTACCACTACATAACTGCAAGATCAAGAGGTTAAATTCTCTTTGATCGTTTTCTAACTATAGACCTCAAAGACACTTTTCATTGTGCAAAAAAACATCTGCCACCATCATTTCTGACATGAGTATACTACCATTCCTACAAAATAAATTTTTGTACAATTATAAACAGTGGAAATGCTAATGTAAGTTTTCACAAACTCAAAGAATATTTGTAAGTTTCAGGGAGCTGAATTCAAATATTCATCTCGGACAGGTCAGATGCACCCCGCCCTCAATTACCAGGCCTTAAGAGCCTAAGCCTCCTCACCTTTCCCTGGTCCTAACACTCCCCCTCAATCACCAGGACCTAAAGAAATTTTTTTTCTAAACGTAACCTTGGTCCTCTGCTCTGCCAGTACCTCGCCAGGTCCAAGAGACACCGGAGAGTACCACAGAGCCTGGTCAGTAGTGAAACAACCAGCTATGCCAGGACATGGCAGCACCCCAGCTTTATCAGGTTCCCCGTAAGGTGATCAATGCTTCCCCCAGGTCAGCAGGAAGTAGTCTCAAGAACTCCACGCCCTCATTTCCTGAACCTGCTGTACCTAATATTTCGCCTATTTAATGAAAAAAGAAGGGAGGGATGTTAGTATCCAGGCACACGTTGGCTCTGCCCTTTGGGAACCTGGCACAGTGCGTCACCTCTCTGCACATGGCAAGCAGTTCCTAGTCTGTAAAAGGTCCCTTTAAGAAGACAAGTCCTGTCTATTCACCCTCTTTCTTCCCATTGTTCTTCTGAAGAGGCAGGCAGAATCTCTGCATTTCTCCCTCTCCTTCCCTCCTCCCTCCACCCTCTCTTTGAAACTTTCATCAATTCTTAGATATTTATTAGATTCATATGACAGGAAAGCTGTTTTGAACACACCAGGATGAGGGGATGGGGTAAGGGTGGGGTGAGACACTGAGAAAGATAGAGAGAGAAAAAAAAGGAAGAGAGAAAGAGAGACAGACAGAGACACACAGAGAGTCAAGAGAGTGACAGAAACAGAGATGGAAAGAGAGAGAGAGAGAGAGAGAGAGAGAGAGAGAGAGAGAGAGACAGAGAGAAGGGAGTGACAGAGATACAGACAGAGAGAAAACACAATAGAACAACCAAAGCACAGAAACAGGAAAAAAATGAAAGTATAAAGAGAACTAAATATTTATTTCTAGGCTGGGAGAATTCTTAGTTCAATCCTCAGTAGTTCAAAACAAAGAAATAACCAACGTAGAGTTTTATACACAAATCAATTTAAAGAACAATAAGATCGTTTCACTCTTGCAAAGTACTTGCAATTATCTCTTAAAGCATTGTCTTCCAGGAAATTACTAGGATGTTTTCTATTCAAACAAGGGGATATTCAGAAGACAGAAGACATGATTTAGGAAACCTAAAATTGAACAGGAGAAATAACAGAGGAATCTCTAGGAGACTTGAAAAGAATGCCTCAGGGCACACCTAGGAAGAAAACCACACTAGAGCACTTTAGGGATACCTGGGAGACTCCCTTCAGAAGTAACTGGAAAGATTGATCAGAAAACTGAAAATCCTGCAGAAAAGTATTCACGAGAGACTACGGACAGCCTTTAGAACAGTACAGCCTTAGATAGCTAAACAAGGGCTGAGAGAAGTGTAGAAAAACTGATAGAGACATCATAATAGTGTATGTAAGTCTAGAGAAGAGAAATGGGAGGTATGCAAAGGTGTAACAGATTTATTCACTTATATTTTTATTCCATCATAGAAAAATCTATAGAGGTAACACAAGGAAATTAAAGAACATGTAATTGGTCCCATAGGCATGTTACTGGGAAACAGCATTGTGAACATACAAAAAATAGCAAAATGAGTTTTATATATAGCTGCTATTTCTTATACTTTTTACTTTTCTACATAAAGAGAATTATCTGATCTTGAAATCATGAAGATATAATCCTGTCAAAAATGAAACTAAATTTAAAACTATATTACAATTCCCAGACTATATAATTTAATTAGCTGAATTATAATTAATGCAATTCAGAAGACTCACAACTAAATGAGATAACCCAAAGAGCACATCATTTCTCGAACACATATTACATATTATCTTGATGATAATGAGATTATAGCAATGATGATGAACCAGAAGGTATCATTTCCTTTTGGTTGGATAGAGTTCCACACTTTTACATCAGTCTCTGTTTCCTTCCTGTCTTGCATAGCTAGATATTGCCTTGCACAAGAGTTAAAGTTTGGGAGGATGATGGTAGAGAAATCGGTCACAATATCCCTCACACTTCTTTGGCACCTACTCAAATAGACCTGGAAGTTGGCACAAAGCAACGTAACACATTTTCTTTTTGCTACTGTTTCCAGACAATGCTAAATTAGTCACTGACATTAGTAAAACCTTAGCCCAAGTTCATGTGTATGAAGCCACTGGTGATATGTCATGGGTGTGAGGTCACTGGTGACATGTCATGGGTGTGAGGTCACTGGTGATATGTCATGGGTGTGAGGTCACTGGTGACATGTCATGGGTGTGAGGTCACTGGTGATATGTCATGGGTGTGAGGTCACTGGTGACATGTCATGGGTGTGAGGTCACTGGTGATATGTCATGGGTGTGAGGTCACTGGTGACGTCATGGGTGTGAGAGAGGTCACTGGTGACATGTCATGGGTGTGAGGTCACTGGTGACATGTCATGGGTGTGAGACCACTGGTGACATGTCATGGGTGTGAGAGAGGTCACTGGTGACATGTCATGGGTGTGAGACCACTGGTGATATGTCATGGGTGTGAGGTCACTGGTGATATGTCATGGGTGTGAGGTCACTGGTGATATGTCATGGGTGTGAGGTCACTGGTGACATGTAATGGGTGTGAGGTCACTGGTGACATGTCATGGGTGTGAGGTCACTGGTGATATGTCATGGGTGTGAGGTCACTGGTGATATGTCATGGGTGTGAGGTCACTGGTGATATGTCATGGGTGTGAGGTCACTGGTGACATGTCATGGGTGTGAGGTCACTGGTGACATGTCATGGGTGTGAGGTCACTGGTGATATGTCATGGGTGTGAGGTCACTGGTGACATGTCATGCAGACCCATGTTGTTTCGTCTGCTTGAATCCAGCATGACTTCTCTATCTCTTATAGACTTCAGAAATTTCCTGTACACACAAGCAGAGCCTGTCTACATCTGACTGTACCTTTTTCTATTATTAATAAAAATTATAAAACAAGTTTTAACTTTAAATTATGAAGCTGACAATTTTAAGCATATACTAGATGACAGTAATTTTTTTTACTTTTTAATTTTTTTAATTGAAAATAATTATTTTTAGAGAGTATATTCTGATCACGGTTTTCCTTCCCCTGACTACTCCCAGATCCTCCTCCCCATGTAACAAACTCCATGCCTTCTTTCTCTCTCTCTCTTTAGAAAACAGACAAACAAACCAGAGTATTAAAAAAACCAAAAACATAAAACTACAAAATAGGAAACCATAATATACAAGCAAAAGATTAGTAAGATTCAAAAACAAATGCCCAAACAAAGGGATATGAGATAAAAAGTCTATAAAAAGCACCATTGAGCTCATTTTGTGTTTGGCCCTCTATGCCTGAGCATGACACCTACCCTTGACTGTGGTTTATAAACCCAGTGAGACTCTATTTTGGAAATGTCAATTGAAGATAGCTTCTTCATTAGGGGTGGGGGCTCATGCCCACTCCTATTCTCTCCTCTCAGCACTGGGACACTGAGTGGCTTGAACCTGTGCAGGCGCCGTGCATACTGTCACAGTTTCTGTGAGTTCCTATAATTGGTCACTGAGATTTTAAACTATTTATTAGGTGGGAAGTATATTATGCTACAAAGCTACATTCAAGACTCAAGAACAGCTATCTTCAAAAATCTCCACAATATAATACAATTTCCCTGTCGTCACCTCATGGACATAGGTTATTATTATAGAATCCCAAGCGAAGTGTGAGAAGTATGTGAAATGGTCAGTCACTATGACATATTCGATTGCTGACCACTTCCTCTGTTTGATTGATGCTTCAGCCCTGACTTGCCTGAGCTGTCACCTGCTTGAGAAAGCCGATGGAAGCATAATGCAGGAAGCCTCAGAGTCCTCTAGGCTCATGTAGGTTTTCAGCTTGGGTGACAAACTGGAATATTTTATCTCCTATACTACCTGGCCAGAGGTAAGAAACTTATGCAAAAATCTTTTAGTACTAAACATTGTACTTACACGTAGAGCTTCTAAAATTGTGAATAAGGAGCGACTGAGAAGTCTAGGTTTAGTGATCAGTCCTTTATCTATGATTTTGACTAGGACACTGCCATACTCAATTGCATATTGGGTATTTTTCTTATGGCTTCCACAAGCTACCTAACAGAAGCAACTTAAGGCAGGAAGGACTCATTCTGAGTTACAGTTCAAGGGTACACTCCTTCATGGCGGGAGAGTCAAGGAAGCTGAAGCTTGGTGCAGGTGGTTATATTGTATCCATAGTCAAGAAACAGAGAGAGAAGAATGCTTCCACTCAGCTTGTTTTCTCAGTATTGTACCACAGACTCTGAGATGATGTTGCCCAAGTCCATGGGGGTAGTTCCTACCTCAATTAACCTAATCTAGAAAGTCCCTCACAGATCATGGCTTGTCTCCAAGGCAAGATTGGATCCTGTCAAATTGGTGGTTAATATTCATCATCCATCACAATCGTGTCTGACTGGTTTCATACTGCAACAGAGCTAAACAGTGGTAGGAGACCCCCCGGGGCCTACAAAGCTTAAGGTACAATTTGATCCTTTACTGCAAAAATTGCAAAACCTTAATCTAAGTCACACAGACACCCTTCCTGTTTTCCTTGATATAACTGTCCATTTGGGGATGTT
Organism: Microtus pennsylvanicus; assembly: GCF_037038515.1. NCBI lineage: Eukaryota > Metazoa > Chordata > Mammalia > Rodentia > Cricetidae > Microtus > Microtus pennsylvanicus. The sequence goes on along the minus strand of NC_134583.1, from coordinate 15,966,877 downwards.
CCTAACATCATGGCTGTGGTGGATTGAAAGAAAATGGCCCCCATAGGGAGCAGCACTACTGGGAGGTGGGAGTAGCTGTGGCCTTGTTGAAGGAAGTGTGTCACTATGGGGGTGAGCAGTGTGAAACAGTTCACTTCCTGTTGTCTGCAGATCACAATGTAGAACTTTCAGTTCCTACTCCAGCACCATGTCTGCCTGCACACCGCCATGTCTTACCATGATGATAATGGACTAAACCTCTGAAACTGTGAGCCACTCAATTAAATGTTTTCTATAAGAGCTGTCATGGTCATGGTGTCTTTTCACAGCAACAGAAACCCCGATGGCAGTGGGGAGGACACTACTAATCTGTATTAAAGCTATCCAATCACTTATGCTAGCTTACACTTCGCGTCACAAACATGCAAATTCAGACAAAATACTTGCTTTTCTGTGAAAATAGACATGACCAGTTGCATAGCAGATTGAGAGTAGCCACACATCAACCATACATTCACCCATGACCTCACAAACGCATTCACTCATGCAGCATTTAAATTATACTATATGCCATGGACGCACACAAAGGAGTAGGATTTAAAAGATCTTGCAGAACAGGTGCCTGGCTTTTTATTTTATTTTATTAACATGACAACTGATAAAGGTGTCATTCAGACTTTAATCTTCCTCTTAATAAAAAGATGTAGGGTAGAAGAAAGGGCGTGGGCGTGGGGTTGAATTCCTTTAACTGTGTGTTAAGTGACATAGTAGCTGAATTACAGAGGCCACATGCCACTTAGTCCTGTGCTACGATGAGGCTGCTTCCTAGAAGGCTTGCCATAAATTTACTGTGCGTAAATTGTTCTTATTTGTGCAATTCACAGACCTTTTCCCACAAATGCAGAAATCCCAGATACCTGCCAATGCATATTTCTCTCTCCAAGAAAAGTACCCTAAAAGCTTTATAAAATATCTGCACAATCTCAACAATCTCAAGAGAGAAATGCTGCTTCATTTTTACTACTTTAAAGTAATACCACCTTAAAGCCTTGACCTGAGGCCCAGCCCTTGACACCTGCAGGAGCCCCTCACCCAAGAAGGGAACTATGAAAGGGTATGGGGAGAGAGCCTCTGAGGAAACTTTCCTATACTATAGAGGTGCATGTGGCTGGTACTATTATTATTATTTTTATTATTTTTTCAATATAAACTCTAACTTTAAAAAAAAGAACAAAATCCAAAACTAAGCCTCTAAAAGACTGATTTTTGACAAAAAATACCTGCAAGGGATTTCTCAGTTTCCAGGCAATATCACACTGCTTTTCTTCTTATAAAAGAAGCAAGCAGCAATAGGAGGTACTTTGAATGTAATGAGCACCTGAAGCATTGAAATCAAAATTTCATTTGCCAAAAGGAATACAGTATTGATTGGAGCAGCACAGTGGTCTGAATAGCAGTGACGCCTTTGGCTCATATATTTGAATGTTTGCTGTCTAGTTGATAGAACTGTTTAGAAAGGATTAGAGTATTTGGCCTTGGTAGAGGAGGTGTATCATTGGGGGTGAGCTTTGAGGTCTCTAAAGCCTATGACAGCCCCACACCACCATGATTCCTGCTGTAGATCAGATGTGAGCTCTCAGGCCACCTACCTACTGCCATGTTTCCTGCCACGGTGATGATAGGCTCCCCCTATGAACTGTGAGCAAGCCCCAATAAAATGTTTTCTTATAAATTGCCTTGATATCTCTTCACAGCGATAGAAAAAAATCATTAAAACACCAGGGACACACTGAGTTTCTTCCCCTCAGTGATAGCATACTACCAGTAAATTTGAGAAATATTCAAATTTAGGGGAAAATAAAAAGAGTAAAGCTGTACTTTCTGAATCACAACAGCAATTACAACAGGATTTTTTATTCTTTTTTTTTTCTTTCCCTACATCTAGGATTCAACCTAGTGTCTAAGGGAAGTTAGTCATGCTCTCTGCAACTAAACTTAGCCTGAGTTCTGTTTTAACTTTTTATTTTCAGGCATGGTGTCATTAAGGTATCTAGCCTGGCTTTGAACCCGAGACTCTTCCTGCTTCAGAAGCTTAGATTACAATGCAAAAATCATTAGTTTCAGGAGAAAACTTTTAAGATAACTATCTCACAAAATTAAGTAAAAGATGTCATTAACAATTTATATAACCCTGCTATGATTTAGTCATAGAAAACATTATTTTTTAAAAGTAAAATTACCAACAAGTAATTGAGTCAACATTATATAAAAAGATGGAGGAAACAATATAAGTGGACCCCAAATTTGAGTCACCTAGTAATGCCAAATATAGACAGCTGTAAAGGATAGTGGAGAGAATGACAGAGGAAGACTGATTGCCTAGACCTGGTAATGGAGGCAGGACTCTGGCAAAGGGACCTGCACAAGATTTCAGAAATACTCATCTATTTGAAAATATCCGTCGGCTCCTAATAGGTATCACTCCATGTACGACATGCAGTTTAAAACACAGCGGACACCGTCTCCGTTCTCAAAGAACTTACACTCTAGGAGGGAGGAACAGCATAAAGACAAAGGGTAAAACAATGAATCACAGAGGGCGCCTGCAAAGAACCAGAAAAGCATAGTAAGATGCGAGCAGTGGATACTCAGGTTCAGTAGTCAGGGAGGGTTCCGAAGAAACGAAGTTCTAAAGTATCAATTATGCAAACGTCAAAATACTAAAGAATAGTCCCCAAGTTAGAGACAAGAAAGTTTTCCACATTATATCTTTTGCTGAGAAATGTTTTCAGTTGCGTGACTCTGGGGCATGAGTCAGAAGAGGAGGAGAAACAGAGTAGAGTCTGTTTTGTGGATTAGTCAATAGGCTTAGGGTGAGTTTGATGTGTGGGAGGATGAATCTCGGAGTGTGCGGGTGTCTGAGGGGATAAAAGGCTGTCAAATCCATGTTTGCTATCTTACAATGGCTGAAGTAGCGTTCTTCCCGCATCAGCCCCAATTTTCTCAGTGCACATGTTTATAACCAAGATATTCTTGAGCTTTCTTATAGTCTGTACATAAAACTGGTGAATAATCATTAGTAAACAAATCCATCACATTTTTACAGAAATAAAAACCTATCAAAGAATATGTGTGTAACTATGGCTTTGGTAAGTGTGTACTCCAGAAAACAGAAGGACACACATAAGCGCACATTTACACACAACGAATTCCCCATCAGTGCTGTACAAGGAAGTGAACATTTGCTCCAACGCTGAACCACTGGCCAAGAACCACATCCATAGGGCTTGATTCTCTCTACAAGTCCTCAATGTCTGGAAGAGCCTGCACCACAGACTGGGCAGGCATGTCCGAATCCTGCAGAACTTGATAGAATTCCTGCCAAAACCTGGAGTTTGCTGGTTTTCCAGATCTTTGGAATTGTAAGTTATATAGCATTATGATGATCGATATAATATCAGAACTGACTCGGCTTTGCATGATCCACAGCCAGCATGAAGGGCTGGCGAATCCAGATACTGGGATGAAGCAGCAGCATTTTAAAAATCAACAGATAAAACTAAAGTCATGGAAGCTGCATCAAATCTCCAAAAGAAACTGTTTCCCAAGTTAAAATAAAAATATGTCGAGTTGTTGTTGTTGATGAGAAACGCCAATAGTTTTAGTCTGCTAGAACTATTCAATAAAGGGCAGAAGCCACACCTGTCAATCATCTATAGTAATAAGAGGTATCACATTATCGTTCTATCTAAGAATTTAAGACAAAGGACAATTATTCTTCCAATGAAGAAAAGTCCTTTCAGGCCATTAAACGGTTTTCTTTCTGCCACAATTTGACTCTTCTCATGAAGACTAAGTCCTGACGACTATGCTACAGAACACAGCCCCAGAATACCTTCTCCTGTGTGTCAAGGTGTGCTACAGATTCTGTCACCTAGCAGATCTGGGAGGCAGTAGAAAATCAAGGACAAACCTAACACAATCCTTAAAACTGTAAGTCATATAACTTCTCCAGATCATTTTGCCTTTATGAGCCAACATTTCTCCTTCAGAGTAAAACAATATTTCCCCAATATTGCTATTGAAACTAAATGAAACAGTAAATTTTCAGGCACATTCTAAAGTATAAGGCATAATCTAAGTAGACAGCATCATCAGCCATTTTAGCACTATGCTAAATAGAGGCCCAGTTCCAAAGCATCGTCACCCAGATCCTTTCCTAAGCTGGCAACTCTAAGACAATAAACTTCTTCCCTCTAACTGGTATCCCTGGAGATCTTACAACACGAGTCTATTTGTAAAGAAGTTTTAAATGTTTAAATTTTTGGGATGCTGGTAGTACACATCTTTAATCCCACCTCTCAGGAGGCAGAAGCAGGGGGATTTCTGTGCACTCAAGGCCAGCCTGGTCTACAGAGTGAGTTCCAGGACAGCCAGGGCTACACCGAGAAACCCTGCCTCAGAAAAAAAAAATGTTAAAAAGAAGTTCACCACTGTTTTGTCCAAGTTACGCGAATAAAATAAAAGCAAAATCACTTCATGATTGTCAAGGCAAGTTTAGAAAATGTCTTTTTTTCTGCTACCTTGAATTCATGCATGCCTCACAGGTAACATTTTCAATTATTTAAGTGCTGGTTAACATCACTGCTGTCGGCATGGCCAGTAATCACTGTCTTAATAATCACAGGGATCTGGTTCCAGCTGCTCCCACCTTTGATATAACCGTGAGCAACAGCCTAGAGGAAAGGAGCTGACAGAGATGGAATACAACTGGGGGTCAAGTTCATGCTGGTAGTGTGCAACCTTGCAGTGAGCTGCTGTAGTCAGAGACACATCCCGGAAAATAAGACCCCAGGCTGAGAAAGAATCAGAGTCCTCAGAGTTTGGTACACAATAAAGCACTCCTGAGCATAAGAATGGCTTTTGAGTCTAGGTTGGAAGAAGCGGGTTAAAGAAATCGTATCAATAACATTCTCTGATGTTAACTGTAAAAAGCCACCAGCACTCATATCCTACTGATGCGACAGTTACCTTGCCCAGATGGCTGGATATGGCCAAAGAAAAAAGAGAGGAAGCACAAAGTACCTAACTGTCAAAAGAAAGAATGCGGACTTATGAAACATGTTTGTGTGAAGCACAGTAGTGGCCATAAAGCCAAAGAGGAGCAAGCAAAGAGAAGCCATGCCTCAGGAGATCTGTGTTCTTGGTCCCAGCGCTACAACTCACTTCCTGGAGGAGCCAGTTTGTGGCTTGGGTTTCTGTGACTCCTGAGAAAAGAGAAAAGACGTAACTCCATCCGTCTGTGGTGGGCCTCCTGATGTTTATAGATCAAGTAAAATTATACTAGAAGCCAACAAGCACAGCCCCTGTGTGCTCAAGAGAATTTCTTGGCAGAATAGCAAAAGCTTCTCATCTGAAGCAAAAAAAAAATTAATATTACCTATGTAAATGACACCAAAAGACTCAACCTTTTAAGAGTCAATTCTAGAATACAGACAATGCATTTACCAGAAGCCAAGTCCATTCTAAGTAAATAACACAATGGCCCAAATACACAATCATCTACTCCAAAATAAGCAATGAGTAGATAGATGTGTGTGGGGGTGGAGGGGTATGTAAGCATATGTCTATGTGGGGGTATATAAACATGTATCGTTATGTGTATGTGTGTATATATGTACGGACGTGTGCACATTCACACACAGAGAAAACGTGGATTGCTGGTCCGTTTGTTCTCTCATTTCTTTGTCTTCCATTTTTACCTACAATCCTCCCTCTAAACCTCCAGTGCTGACAGCCAAGCACCAGGCTGAGCTCCCAGAACCCAGTCAGAGAGGGAGGAGGGTTTCTATGAGCTTTACTTACAAATGCTCATTGTGTAGTGCGCTGTCGGTCAGGGTCAAGGCCTCTGGCTTTGGTGCACCATCAGTACTGGACCCTCACTGACACTCGTCTCTGATATCCTGCTGCTGTTGACCTGAGTCACGGAGAGCCTGTGCCTGTGGCCTGACTGACCAGTCCCTTCACACACCCCAGCAGATCATAGTGTAGATGTTGGGGAGACTTCCTCCAAATTCTGAATGTGTGCCTGGATGGCACTGACTTGGTCAGTCCAGGCCTCTCGAACCACTCCTCTCGGGTGATAGGCAGAGCCAGATCTTCCAGGTCTATGACGAGGGGTTGGGCAAGTTTTCTCTAATGTTGGGGGCTAGCTCTCCTATTAGGGGGTAAGGCCAGCTTTCCAGGACTGGGATCATCAGGGCCCATTACCCCAGGACCTAAAAGGTTCAGGGTCAGTTCTCCTGTTGGAGGGGAAGGGGAGGTCATGCTTGGTAGGTGAGGAGTGGGGCCTACATAGAAGGTCCCTGCACTTTAACGCATAGATCAACACATGCCTTGCGAGGGCCCCTGTGGTAACAGACATTCACACCGGCCCCGTCTGCTTCAGGCTGATGGACTCAGATGCGGTCATTGGGGACCATTTTGTGGGTGGGGCTGATTTGGGAAAAGGGTATACTGCGTGACACACCTCAGCTCGTGATGCCACAAGGACGATTGAAGAGGTGCTGGGAAAATGCAGGCACAAAGTGGTTTTTTTTTCAGTTTTGCTTTTAATTAAATTTGGGAGGGCATGCTGCATGGGTTCAGGGCCAGATAAGGGGGGACTGGGAGGTAAGCAGGATTGGGGTGTATGATGTAAAATTCCCAAAGAATCAATAAAGAATTGTGCAGAAAAAAGAACTTGAGTTTATTTAAAAAAAAAGAATTAGCCATACTGCATCTGATTCTGTCTCAAGTGTCCCAAGTGATGTAGATACATTTTAGCCAAATGAGAGAGATAAATTGTATTAAGCACAAAAGGTTTGATGTAAGGTGATTGTCTTAAGACAATTCAGGAAAAGCTTGGATATGGTCATTACAATAGTCTCTGCTCTGGCTCAAGGCTTCTGACACACCATTATCAGTGGGCCTTTACCAAAACTCCTCCCAGATAACCTGCTGTTGCCCCACTTGATGGGCATCCTGCAATTATTATTCCACAGGACCAGTCCCTTCATATACTCTAGCAGGTCATAGATGGGGAAGATGTTAGGGTGGGCCAACCCAAGGCCCAGGATGTGGGTCTGGGTGGTAACTGAGCTGGTCAGTCTGAGACACTGGGATTGCCTCTCAGGCAAGGGGCAGAGCCAGCTCTACTAGGCCCATGCCATCAGGGCCAACACTCCCACGGCTGTGGTGAGGGTTAGGCCCAGTGTCCAGCAAGAGGCAGGGCCAGCTATTCCAAGGCAAGTCAGGGGCAGGACAGGGCAGGGCAGCTCATCCGGGCCCTTGGATTTCAACACACATGGTTCTTATTACCCTCTGTGGTATCACAGTGTGTGGACATCATCACAAACCCCAGCCGCAGCAGGAACACAGACCCAGACATGCTCTTGACAGCAGCTCAGTCACAGATGTCACCATGATCCAGGTGGTACTCAGCTCAGTACGGCCCACATGGCAGCAAGACCCTCAGACAGCAATTTGGTCTCAAGTGGATGTCCAGACTCTGGGCATCTGTTGTAAGAAGGTCGCTAGTTTATTTGCAATACTGTTTGGCCAATAGCTTAAGAGTATTTCTGCCTAACTCATATCATAAACTAACCCATCTCTATTAATTTGTGTATTGCCACGTGGCTGTGGCTTACCAGGTAAAAAGTTCTGGCATCTGTATACGGTGGGGCTACATGGCTTCTCTCTGACTCTGCCTCCTTTCTCCCAGGGTTGTGTTTAGTTTTCCCTTGCCTACCTAAGTTCTGCCCTATCAACAGGCCAAGGCAGTTTCTATATCCACCAATGATATTCACAGCATACAGAGAGTAATCCCACATCAGGCATCTGCTTAGGCCCTGGTGGCAACAGGAGCCATGGACATAATGATCCAGACCCAGGCTGCTTCTGGTCCATGGTCCCAGACATGACCACCGAAGTAGCTCTGGCCCGGATAATACCGTGGCTCTGTGTGTCAGTGCAGGCCACCCAGACCAGCAAGACCCCAGTGGCGGCATGGCCCTCAGACATCAACATGGCAACAGGTTGTAGCCCAGATCCGTGCATCCATGTGGCCTTGGACACAAAGGGCCACAGACATCAACACAGAACTCAGTTATAGTTGGACAATAACAGAAGCTTGGCTAATTCTTAATGATGATACCAGCAGACTTTAAGAAGAGTCATACTTTTTGTAGCCCAGGTTAGCCACAAATATAATAAATACCCAAGGCTACCTTTGAATTCTTGATCTCCTGCCTCTACCTCCTGAGTTATGGGATTGCAGGCATTAATATTAAGTCTGGCTAAGAATCTTAATATTTATTAAATGAAATATTAAAATCCATCTTTCACCACTTCCTAAATATAAGATTTACTAGTTAGTATTTCTTAAAGTTAATATTTAATATTAGCGTTAGCTAGAATTGAAAACAAAAGGAAGCATATCTTTGTTATCGTCTCTCTTTTCCCCTCAAAGCAGGTCTGGGTTGTCTTGATCTTACACTTTAATTTGTTATTGGAACACATGAACCACAGAAGCTGTAGCACTAAAGGCATTTCCAGAGATATTGTTTGAAATATCTTATCGGGCAGAGGCAGGCAGATCTCTGTGAGTTCGAGGCCAGTCTGGTCTATTTAGTGAGTTCCAGGACAGGTTCCAAAGCTACAGAGAAATCCTGTCTCAAAAAACAAGAAAGAAAGAAAGAAAGAAAGAAAGGAAGGAAGGAAGGAAGGAAGGAAGGAAGGAAGGAAGGAAGGAAGGAAGGAAGGAAGGAAGGAAGGATATACCTTGTAAAGAAAGCCCTGAAAAAGACTTGATATTTTCTCACTAATGAGCAAAGGAAGGAACGACATGGGGGAAGGACTAACGCTCGATCAGTGGCTCTCCAAGGTAGATCCTAAGGTGTTAACTACCTCAGGCCTCCAGGCGGCTTCTTGCCCTGAAGTACACTCCATTTTGATTGTACCTTTCTATTTTTCAATTGCGCATTTCACACCTCCTATTAAGCTCTCCCTTCTTTGCGCATCAACAATCTACCCGTGCCGTGATAATGCTTACACTGGCCTAGATGATGGCTGCAGACATTCTCCTGTGATAGACTCATCTCTGCTGCTCTGAGTCTACCCCAGACGAGAAGCACCTCTTACCTGACTTCATGAGGCACATCCATAAAGTCTCGAGAGCAAGTGAGTGAGACCATGTCTCGCCGCAAAGCCCAATAGGCAAGAGACAGCTCATCTCCCTGTTTCCTGCAATTGAGCTCAATTTCAGCTCCACTAGCCAGGAAGTCTGCCTTCTGAAGATTGCTGATGCAGGGTAACTGCAGGCTTCTGAAACTTAGGTGATGTTAGAGGAAGGGGAGCTGAACCTCAGGTTGCCTCTGACCCCCTCACCCATGCACACCTTATGGTGGCTGACATTGAACACAAGCCTCCTCCAGCCTCCAGCTGATGAAGGCCTGCTGGTATCCTATGGCACTATCCACTGTCCTCGACATGATTTAATGTCTTGGCTCAGCATTCAAGCCTCTTTGTTTTCCACCTCCTTCTCTGAGTATTTATTTGCTCGGATGTTTTGTTCATTCGTCTCTACTTAAGTCTCTACAGCTCTCTGAGATTCAATTTCACTGCACCTTTTGTCCCTAGGCAATTCCAATCCCAGTCAAAAACTCTCTCACAGGCTCACAGTCTATGCGCTATAAGCACACACTCTCTTGTTTGACAGGTAGCTCAAATTTAGTAGTGCTTCAAACACACAGTTTTGGGCTCCGGTACTCTCCTATCCAAATACACCGCCACCCACGCTGGCATACAGGGCAGCTTGGTTGCTAGCGCTGGAGTGCCGTCAGATTTCCCTCCTTTCTCCTCACTGTTCAACTGATCCCAACCCCCGAAAAGTTCACCTCTTAAACAGTCCTTAAACAATCATCTCCTCTCCCATATCCCCACCTCTCTAGCCTAAGCAACTAGCCATCTCTATAATCTCACCCTGGGCTGTAGACCCCAGTGTTTTCCTATAGGACTCCGTGTGGTCCCAGAGACAGAAGCCACCACTGCTCTGGTGACCCTTCTGCGGTGACTTTAAACTGCAGCTAGGAAATGAGATATTCACTCGCCGCCCTCTCCCTTTCTCCTCCTGAACTTCTCACATCGTTCAGGCCCGGGCCCCACTCCACAAGAACAGGCCACCCCCGCAACCCACTCTACACCTGTCATAGTACCGCCAGCCTCTCCTCAGCACTCGGTGTCATTGCCATTTTACCCTCATGTGTGAGCTAATCTGATGAGTGCCCTTCTCTTTCATCGCACATCAGCCGTGCAACGACAAAGACCTGTTTTCCTCACCACTGAATAGCCAGCACCTGGCACGGGGCCTGACACTGAGAACAGCCAACCAGCAACCATGCACCAAATGGGCATTCTTGAAAGACCGTGCCTAATGGGAAAGGCGACAGTCTAGAAATACCGAAAGTGGCATATTTGAGAAGCAGCAGCAGCAGCCAGAAATACTTTTCTAGTTTTTGTCCTGGCATGAGAACAGGGTCCCGGGGCCAAAAAACCAGGTTTGATGGCTTAGCTCACAGGAGTCACAGTGTTACTTACTGAGTATGGGAAGTTGTAGAGGGAGGTCGGAAAAACTTGCCTCTGTTCTCATTCCAGCCAGCCTCTGAGCGTCATGAACCCCTTCCCAGCTATCCCAATGATGGACCCTGCTAGAAAGGGTGAAAGCTACATATAGGTAAAGCCAACTGGCTATTTAAGAAGCTGTGGGTTCCAAACTGGATCCTGGTAACAGCTGCACAACTTGCATATTTGCTGAGAATTGTTGAACGGAGCTATGTGCAGATGGGGGTGCTTGGACACATAAAATCATAAGGATGCTTTTTAAAAGTGATAAAAGCTGTGAGGAACAGTAAACAAGGAATGATAAAGGACAGTAAAGGGATGGGGAGATGGAGAGGCTGCAATTTTAAATAGAAAGTAACATTGGAGCGAAGACCTGAACCGCATTGAGTCCAGGGGTGGACAGGTGAGGAGCTGGTACTGAAGTAGAGGGAACTTTGCTCTATGGTGCACAGGTTCTAAAGAAGATGATGGGGATAGCAGGTAAGCAAGGGACAAATGATGTAGGTGGTACTAGTTCTTGAAAGCGAGTCTTTTAGAGTTTCTATCAGAGATCATGTGGCTGCCATTGAGAAGAGCTGATGGGAGGCAAAGGGGACTTCCCATCTCTGCAAGTGATGATGCTTACGAGGCACGGGATGGTCGTGGAAAGCCATGATCAGTGGTCAGGTTCTGTGTACATGCCAAGGCCAGTGCCAAGAGAATTGCTCAAACAGTAGGATGTAAGATGTAAATCATAGAGAAAAAATATCCAAGGAATATTCTAGGTGTGGGGCATACCCCCCCTAAAAATGGGAAGAAGCTAGATGAAGTAAGTAGATTTGGAATAAAAGGAAATCTAAAGCAAGTACAAGGAACTTTGCCACTAAGTGATAGATCAGTTAATTTGGTTGCCTTTCTTTTAAATTCCACCTTTGTGAGCTGAGCACTGAGGCATGTGCCTTTAACTCCAGGATTCAGAAAGCAGAGACAGGCAGACCTCTGTGAGTTCCAGGCCAGCATGATCTACATAGTGAGTTCCAGGCCATCTAGAGCTACAAGATAAGATCCCATTTCAAAAACAAAAACGAAAAAAATAAGACCACTTCCCCTATAGAGTAAGTTTCCTTCTGACACATTCCTTAGGGAAATGAATAGCCACTCAAAATGTGAAACACCTATTTAAATCCTCGATTCCTAGCCTTATTGTTTCTTCAAGGGACTACTAAGTCCCTTCCTTTCTTGCAACTCCTTATATTTATGATGACATTAGACTTAATATGCCTGGAAAGGTCTCACTGCTGGTTCAAAAGACAATTAGATAAGCAGGGACATCAAATGGCAGCTTCTCAACCTTCAGCAATTTTCTTAAAGAGAGTGGCAAAGCAGGGAACGGATTCTCTGAATGGGGGAACGATATGAGTGAGATCCATAGAGGAACACTGTGAGCAGCGAAAGGAAAAGTACCAGGTTCAAGGTTAATCTGTTTTGTGATCTGCTTCTCAGGAGAAAGACACTCTGAAGACAGGAAGGCTAAAGTGGTCTTCTTTCTGCTAGTTTTAATCACCGCTACTGTCCTTTCAGGATGCAAATCGAATCCTTCCTTGCACTTCTAAGTGTGTGCACATGCTCCATTCTCTCTCATTTATCCAGCACATTTGTGGCCGCTGGGCGCTGTGTGGTCGTTCTTATTAATGCGCAAGTTAGAAACACACATTAGACTCGGCAGCTGTGCCCGTGGACATTTACTTCCTATAATGTGGTCCAGATGGCCAAAAGGATGATTTGAGCAGAATAATGGCTGCTGGTCCCCTAATGAGAAGGCAGTTTTGAAAGCACTGATGAAAACAGTGATGTCTCACAGTAACTCCCTGGGTCTCTTGTTCTCGCTCACCATCTCTTCATTTCTCCTCTGTCGTTCTTACCACAAACAGAAGAGCCTAGCCTAAGCGCCCTACGTGTCATTTCACCTGACACTTTAGAAGGGAAAGGTAACTTAAGTTAAAAACAATTCCAGGTCTAAAATGGTGACCCCCCTGCCAAAATATTTCTTCTTCAATTAAAACAAACACACAAACAAAAATAGCAAGCATTAAAACTTCCCTGTGAAACTAGTTAAATTGGTTTATTCTTCACTCAAAATGATGTAAATCCCCACAATAGTTGCAATAGTGATTCAGTTCCCACGGACAAACACACACGTGACATTCATTTCATACTCCCCTCACATAACCACACTCAACCATGACCTCTGGAAAGGTCCAGGAGTCAAGAGCTCATCAAGAACACACTTGATAATTTCTGTGGACATCTCAAATTCATTTCTTTTCATGGGTAGTCTAACGGAAGAGATTCTCTTTTTCTTAACTGCATATCGGTGCTTAACAAATTCTGTATTTCCTCAAACTGTGGTTATTCAAAAAGTAAATTCCAATCCAAAACCTGGTAGCTCTGCTCCCCAGATGCTGTTGTCTCTATACTATCCCACAACGCTTCACAGCCTACCTGTTAATCAGTGACTCAGAACATTTCATCTGCTGTAGAGATAACATTCTCCAGCTGGCTTATATAATGCTATATAATCATCATCCATGCAATAAAACCAAAATAGAAACAGAGTAAAAGCCATTTGATTTTATCTCACCCAGAAATGTACATCTTAAAAACCAATCTAATCACCATCCAGATAACATAATGATATTTACACGAACGCTCTCTGCAGCAATCTATCTGTCAAGTTGTTCAGAAATTTGAGTGGAGAAGTATAACCTGCTTCACAGTGAGGATGTTAACGACACATCGTGACTACGGAGCTCATGGGCCCCTGGTTAGTACCGGCGGCCTGAGTATCCAGAGAGCTCTTTCTGTTGTCGTTAAGTCTGAATGACCAGAAAACAGAGGGCCAGATCTGGGTAGCAGGGATGATCCTGGTGAGGTCGGAGTAAGACACAAGAGTGTACATGAGCCATGCTCCTGTTCCAGCCATCCAAAATCAGGTCATCAGGATTGATGACTAAGGTCATCATGAAGCCCCACCCCTCCCTAAGGAGCTATTGGTAATTGATAGCTACTGGGGGAGGGAAAGTCAGATTACTTGGGGGGTGCAGTCCCTCAGAAGCCACCTATACTGCAGTAGATGGTCCTGTACCCAAGCACATACAAGCAATACAAATTAGACTGGGTGGTTTTAAAAAAATAAAATAAAACAAAGCATATGAAGTTGGGAAGGAAAAGCGGTCACAGGATGGGGGCATTAGGGGAGGAGAAATGAAGGCTCCATTTCCTCACACACATCATAAGCATGTATAAAATTCTCAAACAAACAAACAACAACAACAACACAGAAGCTGAGCGTGTACAAGTTGTGCCCAGCAGTGGCTCCCAAGTTAGGTCTCCTGGTAGAACCACTTTAAGCGTTTTCAATACACAAAGGATTCTATACCAATACAGATTCTAGCAGAGTGGATATAGGCATCCAGGGACCTTGCTTTAATATAGCCTTGGGTCGTTATGAAGGTTATCCTGGTCCCAAACGTCACACTGGACTTCTCTGTAGAATAGTGGCAAATGCAAATCCTCTAAAGCAATGACCAGGCAGAAGCAATAACAGAGCACTTTTAACATAAACAGTCTATATATGTTTATTCCTGTTAGCAATACTGGGAAAACAGCATGACTTTTCTTTATTCCAATAAAGAGGACACAGTGATGCTTGCTTTGCTCTGTAAAATAACACAACTGTGCCCACCCCACCCTCCCTCTGCTTCCCAAAACACAACCATCAGAGGGCTATGGTCTCTGTCCAGGCACCCAACCAACCACAGACGAGGAAGCCTTGTTAACTGTGACCGTGCCCTCTGGAAACCTTGACAACCCAGCAACAAATGGAGCACACACTGAATGACCAACACCGACAGGGTAACACGAAGCAGAACAAGAAACCGACAGCCCCGAGAAGGACGACGAGGTCAGACGAAGGAGACACATTCCATATAGTAGTATCGTGACACCAAGAGTCACCAATTAGAATTTCAGGAGGAAGCCAACTTACATGCTAGGTAGCAAAGCTCAGACCAAGTTCTGCGTTTCTCAGATGGCGTATCATCGATGAAGAAACCCCATCTGTAGCTGACAGTAAATACCCTCAAGAAATGAGAAACCGCTGTGACTTCAAGCCAAAACCAATATGCCGTGCCCAAATAAAACCAGATTGTAGGTAATTAATGTTCTCATAGATGAGAAACCCAAAATTGCTTAGCCTTTGAAATCTAAAACGAATGCAATCAGGCACGTCAGCTCAAGGCTTTGCACTAGGAGAGAGTAAAGAGTGTCCTAGGCTAAAGGGTGATTTGATTACGTTGATATCACTGTCTGTGCTGAGAACAGCATTTTCAAATCCCCTTTCCCGGAACCAAACCAGATCTATACCTCAATTTTAAGCCTAAATTCCCAAAGCAATAATCACAGGTCTCTCATAGAGAGGAGCTAGGAACAAACCCACTATCTTTACACTTGCAGTAGGTTTCTTTCCTTTCTAATATTATTTTATAATTTTGGTAGTTTGTGTATCTGGCACAGAAGACACGCACTCCTGTCTTCTTGACTCCTAAATCCTTTTTTCAATTTGTTTTTTTTTAAATGATCTTTTCTCATTTTATACACCTATCCCTGTTCCCACTCCTTCCCCTACTTCTGTTCCCCCCACCATCCCACCCCCATCCATTCCTCAGTGAGGATAAGGCTTCTCATGGGGAGTCAACAAAGTCTGACTTATCATTATGAGGCAAGACCAAGGCCCTCCCCCCTATATTTAGGTTGAGTAAGCTATCCCTCCGAAAAGAATGGGCTCCAAAAAGCCCTAAGGATAAATCCTGGTCTCACTGCCTGTGGCCCACAGACTGCCCAAGCCACACAACTGTCGCCCACGTTCACAATCTGAGAAGGGCCCTGTGAAGTGTTTATAGGAGTGTCCTGTAGAATTCAGTTGTTGGGAATTTAGTCCTTCATGCACCTTGAGGTGGTAGTTTTGTGAGATAATTAGGATAAAATGAGGTTATGAGATGAGGAGCCTAATTATTGCATTGGAGGCCATATACACACACACACACACAGACACATACACACAGACACACACACACAGCACCAGAGGAGACCCTGAAACTAGAGTCCTTGCTCTGCCACACCAAGTGATGACCTCCCTCTGCCACGACAAAATTTCTCAGAAAGGACTTCACTGGATTTTGGATTAGGTTGGATTTCTTAATCTCTAGAACCATTAGTCCAAGAAAGCGTGATTCCCTGTATATTACCTACACTGCTATATTCCATTATAGCAAAAAAAAAAGATTAGGGTAATTTATAATGTAGGTGACAGAAATCCCATTATGCATGTGAAAATGAGGCCCAGAATGGATGACGCTTTATTGTGAATCTCGGAGCCAAAAAGTATCAGAGTATTCCAATCCAGGCTTCAAGACTGCGTTCTGGCTGTGTCGTTCTACCTCTCACGTTCAACAGTAAGGCTAAATAAATAATGCAGCTTCCAAGTAAGGATTTTAAATGAGGTATCAGAATTTGTCATAAAAAATTGCAGAATGCCTCCCCCACTGCTCTTATTGTCTGTGCCATTAGCATCAAATGTGTTCCCACTGAAGCAATCAGTTAGGATGGGACTACTTATTCCATCAATATCCTGCATGCCAAATTGGTCGTTCTGTCAGGGCGGGGATGAGGGGGAGTGGTCCTGCTTCTAAGTTACTGGGACTGGCTCATCTGAGATGGAAAACGGAATATATTATACCTCAAATAAATATGTAGCGGAACATTGAGAATCCATAAAAACTGCCAAAGATTTGCTTTCTTCATTTAAAAACAGTCTGATCAGGCTGGGGATTATAACCATATGAAGGAGAAAGCTATTTTAGACAGATGTACATCCCCGGATGCTTCCTCCATATGTGGACCTAGCGTGCTTCCAAGTCAGGTTTGTAAAACTGTTACTTTATTATACAGTCTTTTAAAGACTTCATCAAAATTTATGGTGCCATATCAAGACAAATCAAATGCATGGGTGCACTGCAATGTGCCTATGAAGCCGGGCAGGAACAACAACAATAATAATAACCAGAAGAAAGATTAGCACGTCCTCCCGCTTGGTCAATCTTAGGTAACGACTTTTGCAAGGCAGATCTAGGAATGAAGGACCCAGTTAGAAACGCGAAGACAGGAAAAAGATGAACGAAACTAATTCCATCTGTTAATTTGAACAGCAAGGGGAAGTAAGATGTTCTGGGGCAAATTCTGAAAATAAACTCTGCAAACATGAAGAAATGTTGAAATCAGAGCAGAGAGAGGGAGAGAGAGAAAGGCAGCTCAATCTGTCTCCACTGTCACCAAAAAGCTCAGTTTACTAAGAGGCTCTTCGTGATATTTGTTGGTAATATTTTCTTTTACTGGATACATGCATCTATGAAGGGAAACTGATCCCAAGGGTTTATCCTGTCCTTTATGGAAATTAAAGTCTCTCCAACTTAAATTGAATTTCTGTCCCTTGTGCAAGACTCTAGCTTCAAATGAACCTTTCTATTTGATTTCATCCTGTTGGGGTGTGCCACCGTTCTGACCGGCAGCTCCCAGAGCCAGTCATCGATGCGGTGCTTCAGTGCAAGCACAGCTTCCACAGACTATCATTTGTCTTCCAGGTCTGCATTTGATGATCCAACCAGGATCAAAAGAGATGCTTATCTGTCACAACAGATTTCCTTCTAGATTTGAGCATAACTTGTCAAATGGCTCTTCTGATCCTAGCGGAAACAGGAACAAAGAGGTGAAGCTGTAGCTCACATTTCTCCTCACTTGGTCCACAGAGACATGTGCCTTCATCCAAAATACACTGCACGATAAAATCTTTATCTGGAGCTGGGAAGAGGGCCAGTCAGTGCTTGCTTTCAACAAGCATAAGGACCTAAATCCAGATCCTGAACACTCATTAAAAAAAAAAAGTCACAGTAACACACTCATATAATCCCACTGGGAAGGTGGAGATAGGAGGATCTCTGGGGCTTGCCAGGAAGCTAGCCTTTCTGAACTGGGGAGCTACAAGTTCAGTGGCAAACACTGTCGCAAGAAACATGGCGGGTGGGGAGTAATAGAGGTAGACCTCTGACCTAGCCATGTGTACATCATACACTCTTACACACACACACACACACACACACACACACACACACCCCAACCACACTTTTATCTGCAAAAGTACCCAAATCTGTGACTCTCTTAGAAGAAAACATTAGACTTCATTATCTCATTTACTAGAATGTCTTATTCCATTTATGGAATAAAACAATTTCCTTATTTGTCCACTTCTATTGAATTCACACAAAATATCTGTGTATACCTTTTTCTCAAGTTTTCCTTAGTCCATTGAGAATTCCATATCATGTGTTGATCAAATTCACCCTGCTTCCACCAACTCCTTCCAGACCCCCCTCCCTACTCACCCAACATTATATCCTTTTTTATTTTAATTTTTAAAAAAATCCATCAAATATGGTTTGCACCCTAATACGCACTTGGGCAGGAAAGCAATATAATGAAGAGAAACTGGGCTCCAGCTACTCAGCGTAAAATACAGACTGAACATAATAGTTGACGGGCACTAACTGTGCCAGATCTACAAACCGCACAATGTTAATATGTGGCTCATCCCTCGCCTTCAGAGCTTTCACAGAAGTGGGTACCACACACTCTGGATTGTCCTCCAATCCAAGGCTGCAATGCCTCTCCTGATCTCTTTCAGCAACTCATCTTCCAGTCCAGCTCCATCTTCTTGTTGTGCTTGATCTCAGTCACGTATTTCTCCATCTAGCTTTATCAACCATTCATCTACAATGAGCTCATAGCTATCCATGCTTCCTAGCAATGTCCTCTAGTCCATCTTCCCAACTTGACTATCTGGCAGAATCTCTCACCTTTTAACAGGTTAAAACGTCTGCATTTACATAATCAAACCCAGTCATCAACTCTAGAACTCATCCCTCTCCTATAAAAGGACTTAACTAAGCAGAATTTGTTGTTAAACAAAAAGTTTCTCCATGTCTGAGCTTCATGGAAGTCTGTGTGAGGGTGGGCTGATGCTGTGGATGAAGCCTAGGGATTTGAGCATGCTAGACTCTCTATTATTGAGAAAAATTCCCAGCCTGGAATAGTACAGTTCTGTTGTACATTTAACACATTATCTGCCTCGATTTCATAACTATGCATCTTTCTATGGCTTCGACTAGGTCACTGGGAAGGCGAGGAGTGGGACGTGCAAAGACAACTTAATGGTTTAGATTTTCTTCATTGTTCTACTTTCATATTCTTCATCTATAAAACGGAAATAAGACACCACCCCATCAAACCACTGTAAGTCCAGGAGAAGCCTGATGCAGAGTAGCCTGTGCACAGACAGGGTTCAAAGCGGGGCCTCTGGGAGGAATATAAGTGTGTGTTTTTAGTCCTCAAGGAGAAGAGATGAAATCTCCAGAGGACTCGGGACTTTATTAGAGCATCCTTTGGCATCTTGCAGCATTCTGTAGTGGGTTTTAACTAATTACCTAATGTCTTAATAGAAAGTACATCTTGAAAACATCACAATGCTCTTTTTCATAAGCAAAGTTTCATTTTACCCCTTTCTGCAAGGAGAAGTACAGGGAATTGGTTTCCAGATCTCCACAAATTCAAAGCCTGTGGATGTTTGTCCTTTATGTCATAGTATTTGCATACAGCCTATACACATACTTTGTATATTTTAAATACCTCTAGATGTCCCTAGCCCCTACTTTGATGCCAGTGCCATGCATACAGTTTATATACTACATCGACTAGTGAATGCTGACAAGGAAAGAAGTCTCACGGGTTCGAAGCATATATCATTTTTTCTCAAATAACTCTGATCTGAAATTGTCTCGTGGCACCTGTGAATACAGATGGCCAATCACATTAAACTGACTTTGTCTTTAAATACCTCTTAGTCCTGTATCAAGAAAAGAATAGGCCAGGAAATTAAGACATTTCAAACTATAAATGCTTTTGTTCTACCATATTCAAAATTTTCACCATGAGAGCCCTGTATGCTCCTGGTTGACTCTGAGGCATTGCAGGAGAGAGATGCAGGAAACCTCGGAAATAAACCTGGACCCGTTGATTTAAGAGTGGATGCAGAGAGCTGAGTGCGGAGGCACACACCTTTCATTTCAGCACTAACGCGGGTGTGTGAGTTCAAAGCCAGCCTGCTCTACACAATGAGTTCCAGGATGCCCAGGACTATGTAGAGAAACCCTCTCTCAAACAAATGAACAAGAAAGAATGGATGCAGATCATTTACCAAAGACCTTGAAATGCCTGGTCACCAGGTCACTTTGATAACAAATGTACTAATTCACATCACAGAACTGGACAAGACCTCAGTAGTCAAGGACTTTGAACCAGCAGGACAAGGATGGCCCAGATACATTTTTAATGTGGTCCTCGCAGATTTCTTTTTTAATTAAAGATATCTTCACTTTTAAAAAAAGTTCCAAAGACTTCTGCTTTCCTTGAAAATCTGGCACATTATTCCCACCTGGCCTTATCCTCTCCTTAATCATAACGGGCAGACTCCCCCCAAAAAAATTAATGGAAAAAGTTTGGATCCAAATAAGGTCTTATCTACACGCTGGCTCTGTCCTTCTACGAGGTTTGAATCCTGGGCCCCCAGCAATACACTGAGAGCAATAGTCTGACTTTTTAGTGGCTGTGGGGATCCAGAAAGAAGTGGACGGAAAATGCCTTCTAGACTATGCCAAGTGTGCTCTGTCGTTATTCATCGCCTGTGCTCTGTGAGTTTCATAAACCCTTTTGCCAATTATCTGTCATTATTTGGCTTCCTCTTCCTGGTGTTGCTATGTCACTTGACAGAGTTCATTATCTCATTTAAAGAATGTTGTATGTCTCCCTTCTCTCATTTACATTCAATAGGTGGGAAAAACAGATATTAAAAGATAGCAAAATGAATTGTTGAATGCCACTGGAGCTTTACTAAGCCATTCTATTTGTAATGGAAAAATAAAATTGGTGCAAAGTATAATTACTGCCTTTCTGATATTCAAGTTCACCCATTAAACATCTGAGGCAGAAAAGGGAAAAAGAAAAAAAATGAAGCCTACTCAGTCCAGGTGTTAGGGGCTCGGATGAGATCAGGTTTCTGGTGTCTTTCGTGTGCCTCATTTTTGCAAAGGGTTCTTCGGTACTTCAGAAGAAAACAAAATTTTTTACATGAACTCTGAGATCTGAACTTCTGGGACAGTATGCCAGGGCAAAAAAAAAAAATACCTCTATCTCCATCAACATATAGATAGAGCTCCAACTCCGAATGGATCAGTTAAGTTGGAGGATGGCTTTTCATCACCTCCCAAATGGGCAGAGGTGATGGAAAACTGCACTTAAAGAACGCTGCAGAGGACACAGAGAGGTTAGAAACGCTTTACGTCGTGAATGCCTTCTATAGCGTTACCTTAAAAATTCGCAAGTGCTGTTCCTGTTCTGGTCAATTTACATCAGAAGAGCCACAATAAAATCATCTGCTCTTACTGTTAATTTAATACGAGGGAGATGCAAAACAGAACTGGAAATGGAGGGAAACACGGGTTTTAAATTGGAGTCTGCTTTCTTTTAAGATCACCAAAATGGGAGTGAATTATAACGCAAGACACAATCCGCTGAAAAACTCATCTGATGGGTCCTTTTAAAACGCATATCTTGTAGTAGTACATTGTCACTTTTATTTTAAGTTGAATGAAACCATTGTCTGAATACAAATTAACGACTACCAAATGGCCCCAATATCCTCAATGTATATATTATCATTTTTTAAAACAAACAAAATAAATAGAATTTAAGAAACCATTTCTTCTAATACATGTCCCAAGGCTAATGTTTAAGCAAGTCTCCTTGGTAACCAGGAAGCATAGTGCATACTGGCTTGGGGGAGGGGTTCCAACTCTAGGTTGGTAGAAGAAGTAACCTGAGTAGTAACTGCTCCCGCTAGACGACGCCAGCAGAGCTACATACACCCCCTGAAATCGCAACTCCAGGTCTCGCCGGGTCTGGCGCATCCGCAGCTTCCCACCCTCTCCCTTGGGTCTGCAGGCACTAATCCCTAACCCGTTACAAGGAGAGAGACTGGCTTACCCGATGAGGGGGAGCAGTCTGCTGAGCTTGATACCCAAAGGGGCCGGCTGACACCGGTCTCTCTCGGAGGCACAATGGTTCTGCTTTCCCCTCGACTCTGGGCTCAGGGAAACTGCAGCAGTTCGGTCTGCCCGGCCGGGGCTGCAGCAAGGATGATCGCGCGCTCTGGCGTGTGTGGATGCCAGCCTGTGTGCGCGCCAGCCCGCGCGCTCCCGAACTCCCGCGGGGAAACTGTGTTCCCCCCGCAGAAAGAGGAAGCCAGCCAGCCCCGCAGGTGGCGCGTGCAGCCGGACCCGTTCTGCCCTCCCCGACGCCGGCCGCCTGCCTCCCCTCGCAGCCGCTCCGCCCTCCTGCCGCGGCGCGCTCCCGCCCCTCCGCGGTCGCCCGCGACACGCGCGCTCCCCGGAAGTCCCCCTCTCCGCGCTCCCGCACCTGAGCCGCCTGCCACGGGTCACACGCACAGCCTGGAGCCCCAGCAGGCCTCTGCCGCTACACGCCCGACTGCTGAGCGTCGCTAGGTCCGGGTTCCAGCTCTCACGGAGCTGGAAGAGATGGGCGGCTGCAGGTGCCACATCCCCCGGAGCAGAGGGCACTCCCTTATTCCTGACCTGCTGGACTTTTTCAGATGCACTAGTCCAGAAGGTCCTGCAGTGGCCTTCTGAGAAGTCATGGTAACATACTTTTGAGAACAAGTGTTCAGCAACTTTTTAAGAAACCATAGCGGGTACAGACATATCCTGAACCTGAGGGAAGAGAGACAGTATTTGATTACCACTAGTCAACCTTATAACTGTTGTCACTACTTTTGAATTACTGGGCTTGGCATACTTGCTGGTCACTGTGCCATTCCTGTGAGCACGCTGAGAAACTCCCTTTTAAGGAAAATGATTAATTTTACTAGGTAATGCAGCACCTCTGGATTGGAAACCTTGGTTCAAAGTGAAGTCAAGCCGCAAGAGTAGTAGACATGAAATTGGAGAGATTTAGTAGATGTGAGTGATTTAAACTACTACAAGATTTTAAATGGATCCAGAAATTCCACAAGACGGTAAGGTTGATGTTCTTCCACACATTGAAGCGAAGCAGAGGCCTTGGTCAGTTTAGGGGTGTTCTTACCATTCTCATTATTCACAGTGCTTCAGCAATCATTTTCCACGTTTACACCCACACGATCTTTAAGATGTGTTTGGTATCCAGAGACCTGTCTGTCGGGGTGCTTTTCTTAAAGCGAATTTGGTATTAGGGTTCCGGAATGCTGACACAGCACTCCTGGACAGCAGGAGAGAGGCAGAGAAAACAGTAACAGCTGGCTGCAAGAAGGCAGAGCCAGTCTCTAGAATATTTCATAAGCAACTGATTGTTTTTTTCATTTTATGCTGGAGGATCAAATGAGAAAGCATTTAGAACCCCGGCATATTGACAATGGTGTGAAGAGATAAAGCCCTCTCCCTTCAGCCTTACTGTGTTTTCTGATAACAGTCGATCTTGTTTGTGAAAGGCAGACTTCCTGGTATTCTGGCTCTTACAGCGTTTCCTCGGCTTCTGCCAGGACACCTAAGCTACAGATGCAGCAGCCACGCTGCCTTTGTACCCACTGGGATGGAGGTCCCTTGATCCACTGATCTCTGCATTGTGCCCCGTTGTGTTGTCCTGTGATGGACTCTGTTGACTGTAAAGAGAGGATTCTTTGTTTATGGGGGAGAGCTACACTTATTTGCAGGTATAAGGATAAAAATTTTCAGTATAGTTAAGAAATTATGCTGGCCTGGCAAAATGGTGGCAGTAGATTATCTACTAAGACCTATGACCTCACTAGCCCCAGGAACTTAGCTAGGTTAGTGGCTCCCTGCAGGGGTCATACAAGGAAGGAATGATGCAAAGAGATAAGAATGAAAACCCAGTGCAGATTGACTTCAACCTGGATCAGGCTTCAGGGAGTCTAATAACAGGCAGTTTATTCCCAATGTACTTAAGCCCAGTACAATTTGAAAAAATAAGTGTCCTGGTGTAATACAATCCTCGGTGTACAAAGAGGCACAATTACATTGAAACTCAACTCCAGTGTCTAAGATTGGGTTTCTGTTGCTGTGAAGAGACTCCATGACTATGGCTACTCTTATAAGGAAAACATTTAACTGGGGTGGCTCAATTATAATTTCAGAGATTCAGTCCATTACCAGCATGGCGGGGAGTGTGGCAGGGAGCATGACACCTTGTGCAGGCAGACATAGTATGCAGGAAGATAACGTACTGGCTACATCTTTGCAGGAAACAGGAAGTTGAATGTTTCCACTGGGTGGTACTCTAAGCATAGGAAACCTCACAGCCCACCCCCACAGTGACATACTTCTTCCAACAGGGCCACACCCACTCCCACAAAGCCACCCCTCCTAATAGTGCCCACTCCCTATGAGGTTATGGGGGCCAATTACATTCAAACTACCACGTCATTCCTTCCATGAAGATGGGTTCTAGAGATAGGCCACCCATACTAGCTTAAGGGACTGACAGTCTTTCCTGGTCTTGGTCATACAGATAGCATAGAGGTCATTTGGGCTGTTAGCCACCTCTGGTCCTGGTGGTGGGAGCTTAGGGGAGTCTCTGGTTATTAGGGTCATTTAGAGCTAGCCACCTCCGGTCTTGGTTGTAAGAGCTTGGTATGTTCTGGCCCAGCAGATAACCCAGATCACTAGGCTGTCAGTCATTTCCAATTCTCAGCTTTCTGGAAGGAAGACCAGGTTTTTCATCTTTCCCTTTGGACTGACAATCCTGTGTGTTTAACGTTCCTGGTTTCCCTGGAGATCTGTGGGCTCAAGAACCTTTGTGTTGTGCTCCCAACAGCCAGGTTTCTGGCACAGGCCTGATACTCCTCCTGCTGACTGCACCTTAATCCAAGAAGACAGCTGCTAGTTATCAGCAGCACGTGAGTGCCACTTATTGTATTGCTAGGCATATCTTGCCATGATGGTCACTGTTGCAGATCATTGGTGTCACAGCTGGGCAAGCCTATTAATTGTTTCCCTCCCTTAGAAGCTAGCATAGTGCTTTCTGATACCATCAAAACAAGATCACAGAAAGATGGCTTTCCGATTAGATCCAGCTCAAATCACCCAAGACCCTTGTGCAATGTCTTTGGCAACCTCTAAGAGGCAATCAGTGACAACAGCAATAGCCTATATCGTTCTGGAAGCCACCTGATCTACCCTGATCAATCACTTGAAAGCAGGTTCCCCATGTCTGGATATGGGGTTAGGCAGAAACCAAGTGCTAGGGAAATTCTCAGGAATCCACAAAGATGACCCCAGCTAAGCCTCATAGCAATAATGGAAATGGTGCCTAAACTGGCCTTTCCCACATAATCAGATTAGTGACTATCCTAATTGTCATCATAGAACCTACATCCAGTAACTGAAGGAAGCAGATGCAGTAATCCACAGCCAAGCACTGGACTGAGCTCCTGGAGCTTGGTTGAAGAAAAGGAGGAGGGATCATATGAGCAAGGGAGGTCAAGATTATGACTGGGAAAAGCACTGAGACAGCTGAACTGAGCTCGTGGAGCTTCATGGACTCTGGACTGACAGCTGGGGATTTTTTCATTGGATGACACTCTGAATGTGGGGGACAGTTATGTGGCTTGATCTGTTTGGGGGTGGTGGTGAGTGGGACCAGGACATATTCTGGATGCATGAACTGGCTTTTTGGAGTCCTTTTTCTATGGTGAGATACCTTGCTCAGCTTTGATACAAGGGTGACAGGCTTGGTCAGGCCTACACTTGGTATACCAGACATTGTTGTTGACTACCCAAGGGAGGCCTTACCTCCTCAGAGGAGTGGATGGAGGGAAGTGGGGGGCAGAAGAAGGGGAGGAAGGTGGAACTGGGGCTAGTATGTAAAATTTAAAAAATTAAATAAAAAAGGAAAAAACAATAATAACCAAAGAAGAAGCGGATATCAATTTGAGAATTGTAGTGACATGGGAAAGATTGGAGGGAGGAAAGAGAAAGGGGGAGGTGATATAGTTATATCTTAATTTCAAATAAACAGTCAGGTGCCACACCCAACTCCAGTGTCGTCTGTGTGACATGACACATGTCATTATGCTGGAAGGGAGCTATGTGTCCTATGGAACAAGGCTTCCAGGAGGTCAATGGCAGATGGCCCAGTATTGGCCACCCTTGAGGCATAGACGGGTTTCTCGAGTAGCTGGCTATGTGGAATATGGGCTTTGCACAATCTCTTTTATAATAATGATAGTCTTTATATATACAAGACAAGGATTATCTCTTCAGGAACAGTTCTGGGATAGGGAAGCAAAGTATAGGAATGTATAAGACTACAGCAGAACCTTTGTCATACACAGGGTGTATGATGAGCAAGGGATTAGATGGGTTAATGTTGATGGACAAAAACTGTTATATTATACTTGAACTTTATGGATAGGCTTGCTAGATCCCAATCCCCATAGTGCCTACTGCATAAGAAGGTACTAAAAAGTATAGTTCAACAGATGCAGAGAACTGATTAGGTATATTTGGTCAATAGATGAAATAAAGGGTTAGGAAGAGGAAAGGCCATGATAGTGATAATGAGACAGAAACTTTCTATTCATAAGATGAAACCACTTGCCTGAGGTTTACATTCACAAGGATAAGATTTCCTCTTCTAAATGCTTTATGTCTAACATAACACCTGTTCCTGATAATATACTTTTCCTAAATATCGCTGATGTGACTAAAAGAAGCTTTCATACTGTGCCAACCAGTGATACATGACCTTCTGATTTGTTCTTTGTTTGAATACTATATAATAAAAACATGAATTCAGTAAAATCGCAGCAGATTCCAACCACTCTCTTGTGTGTTGTGTCTGTCTGTCATTTGCCGAACTTGTGCCTTCCTGTTACCAAGACCTGGCTTCTCCCATGGTCTGAGTGGCTCCCCTGAGCTGGTCCATGGCAGTCAGGGATACACAGAGAAACCCTGTCTCAACAAACCCAAATAAATAAATAAAATTATTAAAGTAATAATTAATTTATGGGCAATGTGCACACAGTTCCCAAGCATTTAATAAGCATTTGTATGCTGTGCCTCTTAAGATGCTTTAGGGGAAATTAAAACACTCCCTTAAGAGTCGTGAAGTGCTCCTCACTATAGGAGCTACGCTGACCACTTTCAAGTAGCTGTAGTGACTGGATTGTCTGTTTGGAATAAATAGAGAGTATCATTAAAGAGAATCAAATAGTAGAAGCAAGAGCAGAGCTCACACGCACAAGAAAGGGATCTTCATCCCACCGGCTCAGCTACCCGCTTGTGTGAATATGGAAGTATTCCTCACAATACAATGGCTGGGTAACTGCTGCCTCCCACGCTCCACTGTCTTTTACACCTTGTATATAACGTGTTGCATGAAGAGGCTTGACCAATGCTATTTACTGGCACATATATGTTAAGGGCTAAATAAGAAAGTGTATGTAATTGCCTCATTAAATGTATGGCTCTGAAGGCAATTTTCCCAAGTGACTCTCCATGTGCTTACCTGATGTTATTTTTAAAGCTTTTTATTTCTACAGGACAGTCAATGTGTCATAGCTACCAAAACTCAATACAAGCATATTGTTCTGGTTACTTGGTTTAAAGGGATTCTAGATATCATGTCTCCCAAAAGCCATTAAAAACTGTGTGCGTTCTTGTTAAGGAAACAGCTAAAGCCAGGCATGGAGACACACCCATAATCCCAGCACTTGCAAAATCATGGCAAGGGAATTGGAAGTTTGAGGTCATCTTGAACTAGTAAAACCATCTGAAAAAGAAGGCAGGGGAAGAGAAGAAAGGAAGGAAGGGGAGAAAGGAGAGAAGAGGGGAAAGGAGGGAAGGGGAGGAGAGGAGAGAGGAGGGTAGGAGAGGAGAGAGGAGGGGAGGAGAAGAGAGAGGAGGGTAGGAGAGGAGAGAGGAGGGTAGGAGAGGAGAGAGGAGGGGAGGAGAGGAGAGAGGAGGGGAGGAGAGGAGAGAGGAGGGGAGAAGAGAGGAGGAGAGAGGAGGGGAGGAGAGAGGAGGGGAGGAGAGAGGAGGGGAGGAGAGAGGAGGGGAGGAGAGAGGAGGGGAGGAGAGAGGAGGGGAGGAGAGAGGAGGGGAGGAGAGAGGAGGGGAAAAGAGGAGAGAGGAGGAGAGAGGAGGGGAGGGGAGAGAAGAGGAGAGGAGAAGTAAAAGAATGTTTCCTAGAAGCTCTTCTTTGGAGTGTAGTCATCTGTCCCACAACTGGACTTGCTTCCATTTTATTCCTTTACAATTAGAATCTGTTGACATTGCACTCACTGTAAAGAGAGATTGCTTCTGTTGCAATTTAGTGATGTTATAAGAGATGAGCTGAAGGGGGAAAATGAAGCTTCAGTCCTTCAGGAACAAGCAAGGGAAATGACTTCTCTAACATTGAGCAAAGGGGAATTTCGTGGATGGTTATAAGGAGGTTGGAAATCGGTGGCAGACGTCCCAAGGTAAGAAGCCTGGGAAGTCAGCAAGATTTAGAGAAAACCCAAGGAGCACGGGAAAGTGACAGCAGAATGGTCAGAGAAGGCTGGCACGGCTGCTGAGGTGGGTGGACATGATATACACTCTCCACACTCCAATCAGATTCGAGCTCTCTCTCGCCCTCACTGAGACCCTCAGCCTGTGCCTCTGGTGGCTAGGGTGGAACCTTTGATCAGAGCTTCAAGATTTATGAAAGGAAAGTATGGCTCCTTCGTGGCTAGAAAATAGAGCAAGAAAACAAGTAGCAGATTTGAAAAGCAAGAACCCCAGAGCTGGACCCCGTCATTGTCACCGTGGCATATTAAGGATGGTGGTCTTACGCTAAGGAACCCTATTTCACTCTCCTCAGTGTCCTAGTGTTTTTTTGAGTTTAAATCACTAATGTTTCCGTTTTCTCTTATTCTCTATACGTCTTTGTGGCATTTTTTGTTTCCATCTATGTATCATCCACTTGCACGGAACAAGATATAGCACACCGTATATGTTATCATAAACTTTTTTATAATCTCTGTTTTAACAGCCTTATGAGAATCAGGGAGACAGAATTGTCTGTAGACAGACCATGTTAACAGCATGTGTCCCAATGGAGAGTTGTGTCAAAGCTCCTTACTCAACTGCAGCGTGTACACCTATGGGAGCCACATTTCTCACCGTGAGAGAGAAGGTGTCCTTCTTAGAACCAGTGCCAAGGTCTTCTGGCATGAGCAGTAAATGACCAATGAGCCATATTTCAGACAACTGTACTTCTGCAGACAAAGGAGCGATACTAACTGTGACTAAGCCAGAATTGATGTGTCGCTGACATTGTTTAGCTTTAAAGTAGAAAATACAAAATAACTCTTGTCAGAGCCTCAACTTCTTTCCACACCTGCAGGTATATTCTATAGCCAATTCATCCTCTATATCAGGATCCAGAATCACTCAAGGCTGGTTATTGGAAAACAAAGGTGTTTCAGCTGAAATGCTTTATGTTTATATTTTCTCTGGCACGAAATGCCATTCAGGCTTTCAGAAAAATTTAGCATCATCAAGTAGACATGCAATGAGAAATTTAAAAGTATTTTCAACATACTACTGACTAGGCACAAACAAAACATGAGAGGGAGTCTCAGTCCTTATGAAAGCAAGTCCGATTTTAAAATAAATTATACACCTTCATGGACAAGATTAGCAAAGATAAGAAAGGCAGTATTATTCTTATAAAATATCCCCACTTGCTTGTGTGTTTAAGACTGGGCCTCCAACTGGTACTGCTATTTCAGGAGGTTCTGGAAGCTTCGGCAGACTGGGCCTCGCTGTACAGGGAAGGCTAGTACAGGCATGTCCAGGAAGAGTGCCTTGCCCCAGGCACCATCCTTCTCCCTGTTCTTGATAGCACTAAGTGGGCAGCTCTGATCCTCCATGTTCCACCCTATGATGCCAGAGCCCAGGAACAGCACAGGTAACTGAACATGGACCAAAACCACTGAACTCACGAGAGGAAAAAAAAAAATCCTCTCTCTATTTTTTTCTTAAGATGTATGTCTGGAGGAGAGAGTGATAGTGTCTGAGAAGGCCAGAAAAGAGCCCCGGACTCCCTGAAGCTAGAATGAACAGGCAATAGTGAACCTCTAGGTGTGGGTTCTGGAAAGTGAATACAGGCTTTTGAAAGAATAGTATTCACTCTTAACCACTGAGCCATCTCTTCCTCCCCAATCCTGTTTAAAGTTGTTTATGTTGAGAATTTTGTTGAATTTAACCAACAACACAGTAATAAGCAATACTAAGCAGAATATAGCTAAATATAACTATGAGAATGCAAGGAGATGCACACATTTTATAGGAAAGTTTGCCAATATTCACATTTTTTAAAGTATTTTAAAGATACATACAACTTTTGATCGAGAATTTTGCCTCTAAGAATTATCCTAGGGTTACCTTAAACAAAAGTACAAAGACTTGCATACGATATTGATGATAGCTTAGTAATATTCAAGATGGACCTTAGTCTTGGATCTAAAGAAATAGCAGTTGCAGATGGTTAAGAATTTGAGGTTAATCACTGAGCAATAAAGAGGAACAAAATGGCTTACCTCAGACCAATCATGTGAATAATAAATAGCTATGTAAAAAAACCAGAGATATCTTTACCCGCTTTTTTCGCAATTACATCAGTACATTTTTAAGTTAAAGCTCAATGGATATAAATGCAATCTAGGGTTAAAATATGATCATGTGTAAACATAAAAGAAGGGAAAGAATGAAGGAGTTACATGAATAATTGTGTGTTTCCATGTTTCATTGGTTCAGAAACAGGCAGATGTCAAGCTTCTTCGGGGCAGTCTTACATACATAAAGGTACGAGAGCCTTCCCTCCCATAGCCTTACCATTTGCACTGTGCTATGCTCAGACCCAGGCAATCCACAGGCCCTTCACTAATGGTAGGTTTAAGATGATCGTGTCTCACTGCTCACCGGGATCCTCTCCTGTGGGTTGCTGGATTGTGGTGGAATAACAATGGGAAGGGAGGTCAACATGCTCTCCAGCACAGGGGACAAGTTGTGCTGGGCTGAATGAAGACTTGGTGCTGAGGGTGACATAGCACAGCTCTCACAGAAGTGGATGGTATCTCTAAGGCCAATGCTGTTGCTGTCCAAGGATTCTTGACTTGGCTGTGGAGACTTTAGTCTTTTATGAAGTCATTTGTGTTTTCCCATAATCCAACACAGAGAAGCCTCTCCAGTGTTCTCAGTTAACAGGTTTTATTCTCCCTTTCTTTCTGTGTTCATTGATGTGAGGTTACCTCCAGCAAATGAGAGGCAGCCAAACCCTCCGTCTAGCTGGAGGGGCATCTACCTAGTTTTTGCTACCTCATCTTCATTCAGACTCGAGCCAGGATTTTCTCTGTCCTACAGGCCTCAGAGTACAGGCCCTGAACTTGAGACAGGCTTTTCCTTTCCTATAGGCCTTGAGGTACAGGCCCTGAGATAATTTTGGCCCAACACCTCAACAGCTTTTTTTTTTCTGGGAACACAAGCCTTTGTTGGTCTGCTGAGGCCTCACTTTTGAAATTTGTAAGTCAAATGGCAGGTGTGATTTGTTTGCTTGCTCTGATGTCCAGTCCTCTATGATGCCATCCGTCTATTGACACAAGGCTTTAGGAATGCCCACTACTAATTAAGATCATCATATTCTAGCCCACTAACCTCCCTGGTTTTATATATGGAAATTTTAACTAATTCACCTTAATATTATTGCTTTTGATAAGTAAGAAGGTGCTTTATTGAATGAATTAATATTAGAGTTCTTATAATTTAAGGACTAGTAAGGGAAATCCAAATACTTGAGCATTTTAGGGACCAGAAACCCTAATAACTTTATTTCATTAAGATTTGAGATCCCACAACACCATGAGCCCACATTATGTTAAGTTTGAGAACAGGAAATAGGGGTAACAGGGCCATGTGAAATGGGGAAGGAAGGCTTCCCAATGGGACAGAGAAATCCTCTGCAGTAAAGGGCAAAGGATGTTATACAGTCAAACTAATAACTTTTCACTTTCTCTGGATCTTGAAGAAAGACTTGAGTCGAGTAGTGGTGGTGCACACCTTTAATTCCGGCACTCAGAAGACAGAGGCAGGTGGATCTCTGTGAGTTCAAGGCTAGCCTGTTCTACAGAGTAAGTTCCAGGACAGCCTCCAAAAGCTACACAGAGAAAGCTTGTCTCAAAAAAAAAAAAGAAAAAAGAAAAAGAAATGGAAGGAAGGAAGGAAGGAAGGAAGGAAGGAAGGAAGGAAGGAAGGAAGGAAGGAAGACTTAATTGGGGATTTCTGTTATTCCCTGTGATGATTAAATTTCTTTGTAGGATGTAGAATCATCAGAGAAACACATTTTGGGGAGTTACCTATGAATGGCGAAGACTTATCCTTAATTTGAGCAACACCATCCATCAATGTGCTGGAATTCCTGACTGAATAAGAAGGAGAAATGAGCGGACTTTGCAATGTGACCAGCCATTTCACTCCCTCTGATATGCTATCTCTACCTTGAGGAAATGGACCACCAAACACTAGCCCAAATAGCCTTATTTCTTTACATTGTTTTCATCAGCTGCTTTGTCACAACAATAAGAAAAATAATACATATAGTCAGCACCAGAAGTGGAATGGTTGATGTGATACATTTGACGGTGCTAATGTCTTTAGAACTGATTTGCAAGAAGAATGTGGTAGACTGTAGAGCTATGAGCTAGGGAAGCCTTGAAATCTTGTAAGAAGAGCTGAATGGGCCACTTTGGTGGCAGTTTGGAAGACCAAAATGCTGACAGAAATGTTGACAATGGAGGTCAAGACAGGAAGACTCAGAGGTGAACAACTAGAGCAGAGGCTGTTTGTGTTACATTCTGACAAAAATATGGCTGTATCTTGATGTGGGATTCCCCTTTGTTTGCTATGAATATGTTTTATTACCATTGGTTAATGAAGACGTTGCTTTGGCATATGGCAGGGCAGAATATAGCTAGGCAGGAAAACTAAACTGATTGTAGGGGGAAAAGGTTGAATCAGGCAGACACTGTGTAGCTGCCCAGAAAGCAAGATGAGAGGTAAGAAACCATGAGCCTTCTAGTAAAATATAAAATAATAGAAATGGGTTAACATAAAACGTACAAGCATCTAGGAATATGCCTGAGCCATTGACCAGACAGTGTAATTAATATAGTCTTCATGTGATTATTTGGAGCTGGGTGGCAGGGAAACAAAAGCACAGTCTCCATTTACATAATTGCACCCAACATTTGGCAAGGTACATCCCCATAAACTTTAAGAAAGCTTAAAAAACGGGCTTCTAGACAAAAATGGGAGTCAATTGGAGCTTCCCATTGGCCACATTTTTTTCAGATAAGCTCTGTTTGCTGGCCACAAGCAGAGGCATGGCATCTTTAAGAGATGGCTTCTTGGTTTGTCCTAGTGGCAAGAACCAACTTGTGAGATAACAAACAATTACATGTGTCATGGTTACTGCTCACTGCTCTTATCTAGGACCACAGGGATCAAAAGCAACATGTGAAATAGAAGGACATTAAAAATGTGCAGTGAACATGAATGAGTTCAAAGTTGCAAACTGGTAGACATAAAAAGAAGACACTGTAATTGTTAAAGAGAGAGTCACCATTAAAGAGAAACTTTCTGGGCCCACAATGCATTCATGAGGTAAAATGATATGCCACCAAACCCAATGACCCAAGTTCTGTCCCTGGAACTTGCATGGTGGAAGGAGAGAATCAACTACTCATATTTGCCTCTGACATCTACTCATGTGCTGTGGCACACACACACACACACACACACACACACACACACACACACACCGCAGATAGAAATATATACACATGTACAAAATAAATGCATATGTACAAAAACTGACTGTTAAAAAATTAAAATCATTGCAGAGGCAATAGGAAAGGTGCCCTGAGTGTAAGAGCCTAAACATCACATGCTCCAACTTATGAAAATGCAAACTCATTTAAAAAAAGAGGGTCTAAACTGAGAGTGCCTATGGAGAAGTTGTCTTCTGAAAATAAACCAGCCAAAGAAGTGATTCCCCAAAGCAAGCACACAGGGACCAGTGCAACTGTGGTTCAAGTGAGCTAGGCTATAGAGCTCAAATGAGCAGAATTTAGCATCACTGTCTACATGGTGCTAGTTTTATGGGCCTGAAATGTACAAGTGCAAAGTGTCATATAGGGTTGCACTAAGATTTATGAAGGTCATTAAGCCTAACAGCATGTGGCGGGGTCAAAATCCCCACAAGGAGATTTTGAATCTCCACTGCATAAAACTGTGAAGGTGAAGCCCAGGTTGCAGCAATCTCAAGACGGTGCTAGCACCCTGGAACGTTTGCTGAGGACAACTACATACACATAGGAACTTAGCCAAGAGAAAACTTGTGAGATCTGGAAATGAAGGACTACCCAAGCTTTTTGTAACCCATACAATTCTGTCATGAGCCCCAAATTCCAAGATGAGTCTAAGTTATGGACGTTTTTCCTTCCCTGTTGAGGTTTGGTCAGATCTTTCTTTCCTATGCTCCTTTCCTGTTTTGCAATGGGAATATTCATTCTGTGATATTGCATGTTGGAAGTATGTAACTTATGCTTGATTACAGAGGGGCTCATGGTTAGGATATTGCCTTGATTATCCAAAGACACTTTGAGCTTCAGAAGTTTGAACAATATTGAGACTATCAAAGGCTATGAGAACTTTTAGAGGCACACATTTAGAGGCACACATTATGAATTTTACACTTTGAAATAAAAAGAATGCTTCAGGATGTGGGAAAGAGTGTTCCACTCTAAAATGATGGGCTTAGTGGCTAGGGAGAAGGCTCAGTTAGTAAAGTGCATGCCAAGCAAGTATGAAAAATTGAGTTTGGCTCTCCAGCACCCACAGGAAATCCTGGGTTTATTAATCAGCGTTCTCTAGCAGCAACAGAATTTATAGAATGAATATGTGTGTATGTCTCAACTGGTCTTCAGTGTATGCTGGTGTCCCAAGGAAGCAGGCTCCAATGCCAGTGAAGAAATGAATGAGCTTGAAAGGTAACAGCAAGCAGGGAAAGAGCAGAAGCTTCCTTTTTCTATGTCCTTATACAGACTTCCAGCAGAAGATATGGCCTAGACACACATTACATATGTGTCTTTACCCATGAAGATCTGAATTAAATGTGTGTGTCTTCTTACCGCAAAGGTCTGAACTAGAATGGGAATCACTCATTTCAGCTCAAGCTAAAAACCTCTCATGGGCTGCCTCCATCTCTGCATTGTTGTTCATTCCAGATGGAGTTAAGATGACAACCAAGAATAACCATCACACTGCGTTTGATAGCCTTCACCTGCAATCCAAACACGGGAGAAGTAGAAACAGAACATATCTCAGGAGCTTGCTGGGTCCGGTTAAGTGAGAACCTTACATACATACATGTACACACACAAACACACACATTCATATAGCACACATACACATGCACACACACACAAACACAAATAACAAACTAAAACAAAGATAATCATGTGTTGGCATGTCACACTGACAAGGGGTATTGTTTGTGCTGGTTAACACTGATAGTTTGATGAGATTTAGGATCATTGCGGAAATGCAGTTCTGGGTGGGTCTATGAAGATGTTTCACTGAGCAAGAAAGACCTATCCTGAATGTGGCAGCTCCTCCCATGGACTGGAGTGTGGACTGAACAGAATGGAGGACATAAGCTGTATAGTATAGGCATCCATCACTTCTGACTCCTGGCTGTGGACTCATGTGACCAGCCGCCTCCCAATCTTGCCATCATGCCTTTCCTGCTATGATAGACTGTACCTCCTACACTGTGAGCCTAAATAAACTTTTCCATAGTCAACTGTGTTCGTGGCAGCAACTAGAAAAGTAACTATTTTATTCCTTTGAATTTTGTCCTTTTCTTTTCTCTTCTTCCCCATTACTGCTTCAAAATATGTTTTGGGGGAAATCACCTGAAGTCATCTCATTTATTCTATTAAATTAATTAATTGATGAAATCTCCTTTAATGACACAAATCTTACAAAGTCACAAGCAACTTCCTTAATGTAAATATATCTCTTGGGCTTTATTTTTAAAATTCTTTCTCTTATGTTTAGGCTCCCTATCCTGGAATTAAAGTTGAACACTTGGAAATACATCAAAATTTTAGTTTTTAATCTTAGAAGAATCTGTGTGGGTTCAACGTGCACTGAAAGTTCATTCCTATTTTATGATATTATAATGTAGAGTAATGCAATCGATGCTTTGAGAATTCTAACCTCAACATAGGAATGTATGAACTGAAGGATGCCATTAAGAAAAATTTCTATTGTTAACTTTTTAATTCATTAAAATCATTCATTCATTAAAATCTAACTAATATTTCCTAGGCCACATCAGCCTAAAGATAAAAACGAGGTCATAAAGATTGTCAAGAATAACATAACCATTTCTCCAGTTTCATCCTGTCTGCTTAGCAGAACCTAGCTAGCAACCCTAGATTCCTCAGTTTTTACTCCAAGTTGTGTTGAAGGTATTTAACCAATGAACTCTGCTAACTTTACCCCATTCTCGGAAGCACAAGAAATAGTTTTCTTGCTGCAAACATGATGAGCCTCTATGTATGCCTTTCTCTTTTCATTTTCTTTTACATTTGTTGCTAATAATGTCTCCTGGGAAATGGTCATTGCCTTTTCAGTGACCGAAGAGGGAGTGATCCAGGCATCCAGAGGGAAGATCCAAGGATATAGCTAAAGGTCTTGCGGCGCACAGGATGCCCCCTAACTGCCATGAATGGGGAGCTCACTAATAAAGACCTCTCAGTAAAATAGACCTGCAGTTGAGAACTTATTCCAAGCACAGCCCTGAGACTCAGAGAGCTGACGCACGACTGGAGAACTTCAGTCCCCACATCACCAGCCATCTTCCGCTTTTAAACTAAACATGCTCCTCCTCCCTGGTCTCCCTCAGGGCAATGCTTTTCTGCTTGAAATCTCTCAGACCACTGTATCTATTAGTCCCTGTCACACGGAGCACTGTTCCATCATCTTCCTGACAAACCTAGTCATAGTGAACAGAGGAAAAGACCCTGTTGAGGCATCTGCTGAGTCCCCACAGAAATATTCCTAACGGGGAGTGTAATGGCCATTTGGGGGCTTTTCCTGTGAGCTGAATATGGACTTAATGCACC
Organism: Microtus pennsylvanicus; assembly: GCF_037038515.1. Lineage (NCBI taxonomy): Eukaryota > Metazoa > Chordata > Mammalia > Rodentia > Cricetidae > Microtus > Microtus pennsylvanicus. The sequence continues at coordinate 15,929,805 of NC_134583.1, read as the reverse complement.
CAGCCTACACCCACCATAGCTTAGAAGTACAGGCCACTATAGAGTGTCAGGTGCTGCTGTGTGGCCAAGTAGCTAGAGTGGAGTACAACCTCACTGCTCCTTCCGGCAGTGTGAGAGAGTACAGAAAGGCATGCCGCTAGCCCGGGAGATTAAAATAAGGTAAAGTGAAGTGTAATCTTCATCACAGCACTGTGAAGCTGGAAATCCCAAATAGAACCACTGTAAATCAAAAGACAGAAGACGCTTTTGTACACAGGAAGAAGCGTCTTGGGACATGAAACCATCATTCTGAGCAGCAGAGGAAAAGAACAGCAAGGAAAGATGAAAGCTCTTGCCTCCTGAGACAGTCCAGAGCTTGTTGCTAGCGTTTGGTTCCATTTCAACAGATTTGTCATTTTCTGTTTAAGTTTGGCTCACTTGGATTTGGTCATTTCTAACACAAGCTAGTAAATTATTCTTCAAACCCCTTTTAATTCAGTTCGGTAATTTGACAACATTTTGTTTTTTAAAAAAAATGCTAAGTTACACATGTTTTTTCCTAGGGTACTTGCGCTAGAAGGAGTTCGTGGTTGTCCATTTCACAGTAACTAAAGAGTCTATCCTTTAAAATTTTGTCTGTTTTTCTGCAGGTCTATGTCATCATATGTTGCTTTCAAAGGAAGAATACCTCTGGGAAGAAGAGCAAAACCTGCACCGTTAAAACTTAAAGAAGGAAAATGGAAATGGTTTACAGCCTGAATCATAAACAACGGGTTTTATTTAAACAAATGTGAAAATGAGAGGAAGGATTTTTTATACTGTCTTTCTTTTTTAATTTATATTTGCTTACTTACTTATGAGCTTTCTATACTAAACTGATTAAACACTATTATCAGGAGAAAACTCATACTTATTGTGTATGATATGAGTATTTTAATATGTATGTGCAGAGAGGTCTTGCTCCAGGAGTGAAGCACCAACAAACTAGTTAGATCTTCGGGGGTGGGAGGGCAGGGCATGTATCATAAGGGTAACAAGTTTCGGAAAGGTGATGAGATAAAGAAGGAAGGATTTAGGCAATAAATTATGGGGGTTGTAAATATTTGGGAGAAACTAATAGAAGATACAGGTAATTCTAGTAAGGTTTGTTCTCATTGTGAAAATCTCAGCAGTGCATTGCGTCTCTCAGAAGGGCTTTTTTCGTCCTCTGAGGGGAGCAGAATTATTGTCGCTTATGTCCTGCTTTCAGAAGATGGAGGACAAAGAGCCCTTTCTGTGTTTGCTCTTCCATGATGGAAAGTCTGGCCAATATAAACTCAAAGTTATCCTTATACCAAAGTGGCTAGCCTTCATAACAAACCTGAAGTCATCTGTATCCGATACTTTTCAGATTACACAGCATTGCTAACTCTCACTTGATGCAGTTCTAAGATGATTACCCATGTTCTTTTCCTTTGTGAATGAATGAAGGCTTAGCATTCTGCCTAGCTGATCAAGAAACTAACTGCTAGAAATTGTGGCTGAAATCCAGGTTTTCACTCCCAGACTCCCATTTCTCTGAGTTGTGGTTGCATCTGAGGTGGGGAAGGAATCACAAGAATGCAAACCAGCCTAGTTCTACCACCTGAAATGCTCTTTTATTGGTGTCTTCTGTTTCACGGATCCTCCATTAGAACTTGAATCCTTCAATGGGAGATCCATGCTCTTCCCTATTTTAAACGACATACCCTTTTCTGTACCTTAGAACATTCTGCAGTTTAAGGTTTTAGACAGCAGGAAATATGCTACATAGTTGGTGGGTAAGTAGATGAATGCAGAGAAGTTATGAAGCAGAAAAATACAAAATAGCATTAGATGCCATTGTGGTTATAATGTAAATGTCAGTAGAAGAATTGGAAAAATTCTTCTTCTTCTTTTTGTTTTTTTGTTTTGTTTTGTTTTTGCTTGTTTGTTTGTTTGTTTGTTTGTTTGTTTTGAGACAGGGTTTCCCAGTAGTATGGAGCCTGTCCTGGAACTCTCTTTAGTCTAGGCTGGCCTCAAACTCACAGGGAGCCATCTATCTCTTTCTCCCAAGTGCTGGGATTAATTATCCTTAGAAAAGGAGGCTGGAGTTTATCTCTGGGAAGCTGTGAATGCCATTGTGGAATATTTTTGCCTTATTCTGCAGAAACAGGGAACAGAGTTTTTGTTGTTGTTGTTTTTGTTTCTTTGTTTTTGAAAGGTTAACTTTCCTCATAGAGGTAATAAAGGCCATTATAAAATCTAGGATTTAAGTGACTTGAACACAGCACACAGTGAGTTCTGTGGAAATTGATAGGAAAAGAACTAGAAAAGAAATGACTAGCTAAGTCCTCCTGTCCTCAGAAGAGATACAAAATGGCGTAGCTCAACTGTGTATCTGTAAAGAGGTTCTACTGCATGGTGGTAGAAGAACAGTCTGTGTGGGAAATCTGCTCCCAAAGATCACAATAGTCAGTGTAAGCTAAGACCAAAGGGTCACAGGCAAAATCATAGCTGACATTTTGGAGTCAAAGGCTTAGAGACTCTAAATAAGGGGCTGAGCAGAAAGAAGTGCTTACCCAGTGCAGTGGGTTTGTGCCATGATTGAAGCTGACTAGCACATGTTCATGGTCTAATCTGTATTTAGTCTTGTTTATTGCTATAACACATCATAAACAGAGACTGCACTTTCATTTTCCAGCCACCAAACCCGAATAATCACACACTATACTAATTGCAACAGTGTTTGGCCAATAGCTTAGGCATATTCCTAGCTAACTCTTATATCTTAAATTAACCCGTATCTATGCATCACCACGAGGTCGTAGCTTACTGGTAAGGTTCTGGTGTCTTTCTCCTTCAGCAACTACATCGCATCTGCCTGAATCCACCTTCTTTCTTCCTGCACTCATTTGGTTTTCCTTCCCACCTATATTCTGCCCTACCATAGCTTCTTTATTAATCAATGGTAGTAAAACATATTCATCGCATCCAGAAGGGAATCCCACATCATCTCCCCTTTTCTGTATAAAATAAAAAAGAAGGCTATAACTAATAGAATAAAACTATGTACAATAAGTACAATAACTGTGTACAATATATACAGGCAATAAATATCTAACATTATCATAAACATAAAAGCTTGAAATGACATTCATCTATTACATTACTGCTCTGTTTCCTAGTAATATTATATGGGACTCATAATATCAAAATGTCAATAGAATAAGTTCCTTTGTAAGTCTTTAGGGGACACTGTTTCTGTCTGCCAGCTTTCAAAGCTTGCACACATTGTTTTGCTAAAAGAGCCTTACTATATTTTAATATCTAGAAACTTTGGTCCAAATCATTCTCTCACCCTTGTTTCCTAGCTTGTCTCTTCTCCCTTTTCCTTAAACTTTAAATTATATTTAGGTCCTTAAATGGTCCAGGATAATATCTTCACACTTCTCAATACATCTTCACAATCAAACCCGCATTTTAGCAAAGACTTTTCCAATAACATATGACCTTCTATTTTAAACTCAGCAGATTAACAACCTTATCTCCATTTGTAACTTAACTTTTCGTTTGTCATGCAGGATATCTGTCTTGGTTATTTTTGTTGTTGTTCTGTTTTCTCTTATCTTGTCAACTTGACATGCATTCATTATCTGAGACATGAGAACCACAACTATACATTCTATAGTATGTGTCCATGTTCAAGACTGTGGGAGCAATTCCTTGATTAATGATTGATGAGGGAGGTCCCAGCCTGATGGTCCTTCGGTGTATAAGTAAGTAGGCTGAAAAAGCCATGAGGACCAAGCCAGTAAACAGTATTCCTCCATGACCTTTACATTAACTCTGTCCTTAGGTTTCTGCCTTGAGTTCCTGCCCTGACTTCTTTCGTAGATCATGTACTGCAATGTGAAAGTGCAAGCCAAATAAACCCTTCCCTGAGTTGTTTTGATTATGGTATTTCAACATAGCCAAGGAAACCCCAACTAAGATAGTAATGTATTCACAAACTGAATTAAAACACAACACAGATACCTGCTTGCTAAACCCTTCTCCACAAAGAGTGTAACACTGTCAGGCCTACTTTCTATGAAAACATTGCTACTACCTGAGGCTACATAAATTTTGAGGAATAATACGATCCAAATCACTCTCAAAAAGCCCTGCTCTATGTGAGAATTTTTCTATAGTTATGAGTAGTTCACTCTTATTCCCTGATGATGCATGTCTCCTTGTGGAATTAAAGCCTGCATCCTCCCTCCATTCCAGACAGATGGTGGTAAACTGCATTCAACAGGTGAACCATTTACTGAAGTTTAGGTCAGGAATTTGGCATGAATCAAAGTAACACTATTTACCCTGTGAAAATGAGCAAATACTATAGAAGAAAGTTTTTCCTCTGGGAATAATTGAACCAGCTATTAAACATTTTGGAGCATACCATGGGGTATACATAATTTGAAAATGATTGCTTATTGTCAACCTAGGCCCATGTACATTTTAAACGCAACCACTCGTTGCTAAAAGCAGTGTTGGTCTCTCAAACAAATAGCAGGGCTAAATAGATGACAATTTAATGTAATTGGCTTCTGCTCTTCAGTAGAATTTACAGAATTCTATTTGTCAGTGAATATATTCACTCAGTGGGAGTTGATCCATGGACACTGGGTAGGTATGAAATAAAGACATTTTTTATCAGTATTTCATAATCTTAGGAGGGTTACAAGAATTCTGGATTTAGCATGTGTGTTTATAAGGGAATTTGGTCTGCAATTCTCTTAGTTGGATCTCTATGTGTTTTGGGTATCAGGGTAGCTGCGGTCTCATAAAATGAATTAAGCAATATTCCTTCTGTTCCTATTTAGTGGAATAACTGAGGAGTATTGGCATTAACTCTTCTGTTGAGGGTGCTGGGGGCCTCTTCCCACAGCCCAGCCTCTGGCCGCCTGGCTAGCTTATGCCCCGAAATAACAACACACAAACTATTTTTTTAAGCACTGCTTGGCCCATTTCTATTAATGTGTGTAGCACCCCAAGGTGCGCTTACCAGGAAGATTCTAGCCTAAGTCCATCCTGGGTCAGAGCTTCATCGCGTCTGTCCCAGAGAGGAGAGCTATCGAGTCTGAGCTCACTCCTCTTCCTCCCAGCATTCTGTTCTGTCTACACCACCCACCTAAGGGATGGCCTATCAAATGGGCCAAGGCAGCTTGTTTATTGACCAATGACCTTCCTCCATCACTCTTCTTTGAAAGTCTGGTAGAATTCTTTGCTAAAACTATTTGACCCTGCAGTTTCCTTGGTTTGGAGATTTAATGACTGCTTCTATTTCTTTAGGGATTATAGGAATATTTAAATTTTTTTATCTGATCGTGATATAACTTTGGTAAATGGTGTCTACTGAAAATATCCATTTTTTTATATTTTCAAATTTGAGGAGTACAGGATTTTAAAGTGTGACCTAATGGTTCTTTGAATTTCCTTGCTGCCTATTGTTATGTTGCCCTTTTGTTTCTGCTTCTGTTAATCTGAATATTCTCTCTGACTTCTGGTTAGCTTGGATAAGGATTTGTCTAACTGGTTAATTTTCTCAAAGAACCAACTCTTTGATTCATTGATACTTTATATTTTTCTCTTTGCTTCTATTTTATTGATTTCAACCCCAAGTTTAATTATTTCCTATTGTCTACTCTTTGGGTGTGCTTGCTTCTTTTTGCTCTAGATGGACAACAGAATACTTTGCTTGGTGGTCATTGTGATTGTAGTGATCTCATCTGCCCTTTTGCCAGCTGAGCTGAAAATGCTGGAACCTGAGTGATGTCTTTCCACAGGATGCAGGCCTTCTCCATCACCCATTTCTCATGGTGGAAAAAGACACGGTACACAAGTTCAAAGTAGCGGTTCTGTGACCTCTTTCCAGGTATAAAGAGGTAGAGGGATTGTCAGGAAGGGAAAAACATCTAAATTAGAGAGTTTACAAAGCTGCACAGACTCTGAAGACAAAGGAGTGTCCAGCACTGAAAGGGAGTCTAAATAAACAAGCCCAGAATGTGTCCCTAAGAATCACAAATGGCAAAAGAAGCACTTATGAGAAATAGCAGTGGAATTCAGGGGTTTTGAAGTGTCTCTGACTAGAACAGGAAGCAGTGTCCAGAACTGGTGGCAGAACTGAATGCTACAGAGGTGGGCTAGTCATTGCAGGAAGGCTTTAATGTATTTATTTTTAAAATTGTTTTTCTTTTATTGGAAATAGATTCTTTTCTTATACACTATATCCTGATTATAGTCTCTCTTCCCTTTACTCCTCCCAGGGCCTTCCCACCTCCTCTCCCCTGTGGATCTACTCCTTTTCTGTCTCTCATTAGAAAAGAGCAGGCTTCTAAGACATAACAACCAAATATAACTTATTCCTAGCAGTGATACAAAGGGAAGAAAAGAGGATGATGGCAGCAGATATAACCTGATCCTGAGTTACATATATCAGGGTCACCTATATAGCAAGGGGCTTATACCTGTGGGTTGCAAGCATAAATTTTGTCACAATTACTATACTATACTACCCCAAGCCATCTGCAGACTCAATGCAATTTCGATCAGTGCAATTTCAATAGTAAAACTGAACAGAGGGCGCAGAATTAAAACTAGCCTGAAGCATCCTATGTTGTCTCTCCTCATTCTACCTGTTTCACTTCCAACCCTCAGTGTAAGATTTCATGATCAGCTAGCTAAAGAGACACCCCATCTGAAGATTGTAGGGTTAAGCCAGCCCCTTTAGGGCGGGTTTGCCTCGGGCGATTGTTGACTGATAAATTGAGCACACGAACCAGTTAATCCCCCCCCTTTTTTTAAGTGCTAATATTAGACCTGTTTTTTGGTACCAACTGCAGGAGACAATTTCGAATGATGCACATTTTTGACAACACTCTGGCTGGACCTTCTCAAAACGCTCAGACACTAGTTATAATTTTCTTAGGTCAAAGGTTAATTTGGGAATTTTACCATCATTTGCTTTCACAGGGGCCCCTAAGAAGAACGTCGCCCCCATGTCAGCTAGAAGCAATCTAAGAGGACGACGTCCCCTCTCCCAACAGAGTTTGCCCACAGGGTTAGGGACATCTTTTAGTGGTTGGTTTAGGGTTGAGGGGATGGGGAGATATTGTATGGAATTAGGGGTATATTCAAAAAAAGGGGGGGATTAACTGGTTTGATGGGATGATTGGTATTTGTGACTTACTGTTTTTAGAAAATTATATTGGTACTGTTTCTTGTATATTGATATATTGAATGTGAGTGTTCCTACCTCTATTTTTGTATAAGAGTATGCTTATATTTTATGGATACATCTATCATATCACAATGTACATTTCTACCTCTGATACTATTTATGTAATAACATTGTTTACATTTGATATGTAATGACATTGTTTACAGGTGAAGATCATTGTCTTCATATTGCACAGTTGTTTATTCTCTTAGTTTTCAAATTAGATAGGTATAGAGAATTATATGTTTGTCATATTTATTTTTAGGTTAATCAGGTCTTTTAGATACATAGAGATTATATAGTATAGATAGTATAATCTTCAGCCTCTTTGAAGAGCTGTAGAAAATGGCCTTTAATCTAACCTAGAATTCTGTGCCAACGAGACACAATTACTCCTGGCAACACCACTCTACTCCAGAGAGAACGTCGAGCACCAAAGTTACTCCACTGGGAGCTTGTCTTCTTGGCAGAACTGGCCTTTGGGTTAAGAAAAGCCCATACCTCAACTACTGACTAAGATATGAAACAGGATTGTCTTATCTTGCCAAGACAGGGTAGGATAATTCTAAGAAAGTTCCTTGCATTTGATAATGGTATGTCAGTTATGTTAGGCCTTAGCCAAAGTTGGTTGACTCAACATTGCAAACGAGACTTTGGGTGATTGCTTAGGTAGTCAGTTGTCTCTGTCATTTGTTGCACATTCTGGATATCTCTCAATTTGTTAAGTAATATTTATTCCCTTCTCAGATCTTTGACGGAGTTGAAGATTATTTAATTGTAGTTACTTTCTACATTATTTAGACTCTTTGAGATAGAATGTCTAGCAAATTTTTGTTCTCAATATTGTTAGTTATATTTATCATTTGTTATTATTGTTTATAGTTGTATTTGGTTTAGTTCTGGCTTATTTAGACAAAAGGGGGAGATGTAGGGTTAAGCCAGCCCCTTTAGGGCGGGTTTGCCTCGGGCGATTGTTGACTGATAAATCCAGCGTGAGCGGAGGCTGCATGCTCCCTTTTTTTCCTGCCTCCTGGGAAAACGGCTCCACTCTGGAACCTCGGTTCTGTAAGTTTGTTTAAATATTAAAACTATATATATATATATATATATATATATATATATATATATATATTCTTTAATATCTGCCTTTGCAATTATTTACGCCGATACAGAAGATGCCACTGGGGTCAGGGGTTCCCGATGTCAGAAGAGGTTCTGATAACCCTTCTGGATCTCAAAGCAGCACGGATGGTAAGTATTGAGTCTGATGTTCCAGTCCCAACAAGATGCTTAGACTTCTCCATAACCCATTAATGGAAACAAGTGTTTAATGGAGAATTTTCTTGTTTTTTTATTAATTAATCAATTAATTAACTTTCCCAGTTAATTAATCTCTTGGTTTTTGCTAATTAATCCATCAATTAATTTTTATTAATTAATCAATTAATTAAATATCCAATCACAGTTTCCCCACCCTTCCTCCTCCCTTCCCAGTTTCTCCTCACCCAAAATCCACTCCCTCTCCCTTCTCTTCAAAAAAGCACAGGCCTTTAATACCTATCAGTCATGGGATATCAAGTTGTAGCAAGACTAAGCCCCTTCTCTTCTATTAAGGATGGAGAAGGCATCCCAGCAGGAGGAAAGGTCCCAAGAGCTGGCATGTTGTAAGGGGGCCACTAATTAGTTCCCAGCTGTTCAGCAGCTCAGACCCAAAATAATCACACAGAAACTATATTATTTAAAACACTGCTGACCCATTGGCCCTGGCTTCTTATTGGTTAACACTTATATCTTAATTTAACCAATTTCTAGTAATATGTGTATCACCACGTGGCTGTGGCTTACTGGGTAAAGTTCCCAGCGTCTGTCGCAGGAGGGGCTCTAAGGCTTCTCCTTGACGCCACCTCCTTTTCCCCAGCATTCAGCTTTGTTTTCCCCGCCTAACTAAGTTCTACTTTGCTATAAGCCAAGCCAGTTTCTTTATTCATTAACCAGTAAAAGCAACACCTAGACAGAAGAACCTCCCACACCACTAGCAACAGAATCAGAGACAGCCCCAGCTACCTCTGCCAGGAGTCCTACAAGAAGACCAAGTCACACAACTGCAGCACACTTGCGGAGGGCCCAGTTCAGTCCCATGCAAGATTTCTGGCTGGTGGTTCAGTCTCCATGAGCCCTTATGAGCTCAGGTCAGTTGATTCTGAGTGTTTGTCGTGGAGAATTTTCCAACTATCCCTTTACCAAAGAACTAAAATTGGCTGAGGTCTGCTTTCCCTCAAAGGCAGGAATAGGGCTTTTCCTAGTCCGTATCCAGGGTAGTAATGGGGAAAGCAAGGACCAGGTGTGGATATTGACTCTATGCCATCATAGCCTCACTCAAGCGACAATGACCTCGTCAATATCAGGTTACACCAACCAGCCCACCTGCTTTGCTGGGAGCAAATAATGGATTAAATGTTTTTACTTCAGGCAGATTATGGTTCCTGCCTTACATAAGAAGCCAATTCAGTCCTACTTCACCTAAGTACGGTGAAAAAGAAATAATACAAAATTTCAACAAAGAAAGATTTGTTTAGAAATAAATGTCTTTAAACCACAAGAACATGTTGCAGGTTGAATGTTTATTTTCCCCACCTTCCTACGTCAAAATCCTAACTCTCAGCACACGACTGTAAACTGGGACGTTCTAGATGTAATTAGTGCAGATGGAGATGCCATGGAGTAGAGCAAGTGCCCCTAAACAAGTCTACCTGGTATTCCTCAAAAGGGGAAATGTGGACACAGTCACGCACAGGGGAAGGGGAATTCCTTGTGAAGATGGGTGGGAAGCGCTTCTGCAAGGCAAGGGACTGGCAGACTTACTGCAAACCACACAAAAACAAGAAAACGCTACCCTAAACAGAGTATTCCCGCTCCATCAAAACTCCCTGGTCGAAGTCCTAACCTACAGTGTGATAATGCACTTGATGAGGACCACGAAGCACTTGGGAGGAATTAAATAATGAGGATGAAATCTTTATGAATGGGATCAGTGTCTGATGAAGCAACCCCAGAGGGCTCCCTCATTCTGTCATGGAGTGGACAGGAATTTCCTAAGTCTCTAACTGAGAAGAGAGGGAAATCATCAGAACCTGACCATGCTAGCATGCTGATCTTGCCTTTTGGCTTCCAGAACCAAGAAGCACAACAACAACAACTTTTCTGTAGTGTGGAATGGCTGATGTGGCATACTTTGTTGTCTGTGGTATTTAAATAGCAACCTAACCTAAAACAAACACAGACAGAACAGTTTCCCTCATAGTTCTTAGAAGAAAGCAACCTTGCCAGGCCCCTGTGCTCATGTCTCCCTTCCAGCTTGTGGTACTACTTGTGGTACAACTACTTGTTGTGGTACTACCAGAACAAGAATTCAGGATGTCCATGTGCTTGTTCTACAAGACACTAGCCCCCCCCCAAAATATCTAAAATATAGGTGTATCTTATGTTGTTTATAAAAATTAACCCAGATCACTTTAGAATATATATTCACATTAAATGAATCATTCATGCAGTGTGAACAGTGCTATTTAAAATACCAATCATTTACCCTGGATGGTACAGGCCAAAGAGTTAAAGCTTGGTTCTCTTTTAGTTTTGCAGTTCTGTGTCAACAACCTGTGTGCCAAATCCAATTGCCTCATGGTAATCCAGCTTAAAATAATATTTCTATCAGTACCAAGGATTTACTTAAAAAGCTTAAGAGCTTGCGTGTGGGAACACAGCAGATTTGAAAACTAAATCAGTAATTTCCATTAAGATGCAACTGATTTCAAAACTAAAAATTGTAAACCTGCATTTTATTATCAGCAATAAATATTTATTAAGCATGCCTTGTTTGCAACTCTCTGCGTGAAATGCTGTGGAAATCTGGAGGCAAGTGTTTCCACTCTAAGCCTTTGGGACTTAAGTGTACTAGGGACCCTAGTTTAAATATAATGATGATAAACAAGGACAGGATACTCATACAAATCAGTGCAGGTGTGGGTGCTGATCTAAGCAGTGTTTAGATTCTATGAGCAAGAAAGTCAGTCTTCACTTTGTCACATGAACACATCTGTAGATGTTCCCCCACTGGTACCCTCTCTGATTTAGCCCCTAGGTGAATAAATTGTGCGCGTTTTTCTGAATTTTTTAAGTTGGGATGATACTCCATTCTCCCCAGGACCAGGGCTGTTGTTAAAACAAGATCTTAAGAATAGAAAACTTAGACAACAACGAGGACACTAAGAGAGACTTACACAGATCTAATCTACATGGGAAGTAGAAAAAGACAAGATCTCCTGAGTAAATTGGGAGCATGGGGACCTTAGGGGAGGGTTAAAGTGAAGGGAAGAGACATGGAGAGGAGCAGAGAAAAATGTAGAGCTCATTAAAAAGAAGAAATAGACTTCTAGATAGAATTAGATTTAGCCAATTCTATTTGAAAACAATCAGAAGGTGTGCATGGGATCATGGAATGGTCTGAGGTGAGAAAGGGTGTCAGTAACAAGCCCGATTCCCAAAGAGAAGAGAGAGAGAGAGAGAGAGAGAGAGAGAGAGAGAGAGAGAGAGAGAGAGAGAGAGAGAGAGAGAGAGAGAGAGAGAGGCAGCTGTCATAGATCTAGGGAAGATGCCATGCGGTAGCAGAGCCACATAAATAGCAGTCTGCTTTACTCATCAAAGTGACTGCTTGTACTTCATCTCTGATGTTCTGTCACTTCCCATCCATCACCCCCCTGCTTGCCTCGCTCCTGCCCATTACATATTTGAAACTGTAAAGTTTAAAGTCCTTTAAATCTTCTATTTCAAAACTACCATCCATCTTAGCAATTACACAGTTCTAATAGAGCACCACTTCTAGGCTTCTATCTTCCAAACTTTCATCCCTCCACAGTAAGCACACACTTCCACACTCTTCTGAATTTTCAGCCTAGCAATGGCTGCTTTTCTTTTCTGGTTAATTCTCAAATGCTGGACTGAAAACTGTTACCTGCAATGGGAAGTAACTCTTGATGGGAATCACCATGCCTGAAGTCTAGTGTCTCTCGCCCTACTGTCCACTCCTGGCCATGCCTCTAGTGCCTGAATTTGTTTCTGTGTGGCTTCTTCACCCCAGTGCTAACAGATGGTGCCTTATCAGTCAGCCAGACCGTGGTGGCATCAGATTCCCTCTTTCTGAAACCATAGGATAATCTGGGTAGCAAACATAGTTCAGAACTCAAATCAAGACCAATCACACAAGATTGTTGCATTTGAAAACTAGGTCATTAAAGCTAAAAAAGAAAGAAGAAAAAAAATAAGGTCCCAAAATAAGTCTTCATGTCACACACTGGAAGTTGAGAGCAGTACAGAGAGTGAATTTTAGGAGCTACAGTTTTCAGTGTGTTGCTTTTTTATCTTACCTCCTGTGGGTCTAGGAGGGATGCTTGTCTCTCCAACCCTTCCACAGTCTGCACATACAATCTCTCCAGGTCAACTGCATTTCTTTTGCCTGGCTTAGTGCTGGACTAGAAAAAACGTCCAGTAGGAGAAGCCCCAGGATGAGTCCCAGAATGTTGATGTATCTTGAAGCTGAGTTCTCTGAAGCTGCCCTACTGTGGTTACTTTACGATGTGGCTACACGTTTCAATAAACCTTTACTCTTTCCAAGATGGCTACACAATTCCTATTATCTTTTGACAAAGAACAAATTGTATTCCAAAATAATTAGCATTAAAATAGGCACAAGTAAAATACTTTGGTTTTCCTGGCTGGTAGAACTTTCCCAGGAAGAGGAAGCTGGGAGCAGTTGGGAAGTATGCGACAGAAGTCTAAGGCATCAAAAATGGGGGAAAGGAAGAGGTGTGACAGGGGCAGGGCCACAGTTTAAGGGAGGGAAATGCAGACAATGTATTGCTGCTCATTGAGTGATCTGGGTGATCTGTGGGTCCTAAGCATCCCAAACAATTCAATATGGTCAACTGTACAGGTAGAGTGATCAAGATTTGGTTTGTACTGTGTTTTAAGTGGAATAGACAGAAAAAGATACTGGGGGTATTGTCTCGTTGACCTTATATCTTTGGCAAGTGTTGTAGAAGGTTGCTTATTCACTTCCTGGCCACCAAGGCTCCCAAAATAACCACACAGAAACTGTATTAATTAAATCACTGCTTGGCTAATTACTTAAGTCCATGCTACCTAGCTCTTATATCTTTGGATTAACGAATTTTTATTAGTTTATATTTTATCACGAGTCTTGTGGCCTATCAGCAAGGTTCTAGCTAGCAGCTCGTGTTTTCCCCTCTCATGGCTACATGGCATCTCGTGATTCCACCTCCTCTCTCTCTCTCTCTCTCTCTCTCTCTCTCTCTCTATATATATATATATATATATATATATATATATATATATATATATATATATATCTTCCAGGATGGTTATGCTCTGTTAAGCCATTGGTCAACAGCAGCTTCTTTATTGATTAACCAAAAAAAAAGCAATACATATACAGAAGGACTTCCCACACCATTTTCCCTTTTCTGTTTAAATAAAAAGGAAGATTTTAACTTTAACATAGTAAAATTGCATCTAACAAAACAGGTAACAAGCAAGAACCACAGTTACAATATTTATATCTGCTTTATTTTTATCATAACTAAGGAAAACTATAATTATAACTATCTATTCTTCAACTCCATTAAAAACGCCAGAAGGATATAATATTACCTAAGTTAACAGGAAGTGCATTGTAAGCAATTTCTAAAACTCTAAAATTGACAGAGACATCTCACTGCCTGGACAGTTACCCAAAGTTCTTCTGTATTGTTGGAGCATCAATGTTCAGCCTACAGGCCCATAATATCCAGCAGAGTTTTGTATGAAGCAGGAAATTTGAAGATCTGTTCTGCCTTGTAATGGCAAAGTCCACCAGTTGTCTTTTTCTGTGTTTTTCAGAATGTCTGGCAGACTCTTTCATGAAGCAGGAACCCTGAAGGACTGCCTCACCTTCTTTAGGCAACTTTAGCTGTCACTTTTCTGTGGGTCTTGCATGTCTAGTTCATGCAGCATAACATCAAGCAGTCCAGGAAAGAGCAGTTTCTTGCCCAAATGGCAGACTCTTTCATGAAGCAGGAACATGTCACCTTTAGGCAACTTCAGCTGTCATGTCTCTGTAGGTCCTGTATGTCCAGTTCATCAAGCAGTCCAGGCAAGAGCAGTTTCTTGCCCAATTGGTTAACAAACTCCATGAGGAACCTCTTTGATGCCCACCCTCCTCCTCAAATAGGAGAGGATACCAGGGACCAACCACCCAGCTACACAGCGAGCCACGGAGTAAGAAGGAAAATAAGAAATACAGAAGTAGGAAAGACAAAAGCCCAGAGACAAAAAATAGTCGAAATAATTTAAATTAAGAAAAACTGGCAAGATACAAGCCAAGCTAAGCCCAGGCATTCACAACTAAAAGTAAGCCTCTATGTGTGATTTACTGGGAGTTGGGTACCGGGCCTCCCCCAAAAAGACAAAAAAAAGTAAATATTGTACAGTACCCCTTCAAGAAAAACAGAGAAGGATGCTTTCTGTGTTACTTGGAGTGTCCTTTACCTTTTAAAAACAGTTAGACCTCCAGGCTAACTACTAAATACTGTTGGAATGTTGGGATGGAAAGCCAATGCCGCAAAAGGAAATACATTCCCAGAACTAAAAAACTGCCAAGAAACCAGGGTT